>NC_091825.1:78325000-78640833 GCF_038994185.2 Dermacentor albipictus | reverse complement strand
AATTATGAGGCTTTAAGCGTCTAAACATATTCATACAGTTCCATAATAACAGTCAGAGCCTTCGTGAAAGGGTGCTGTCCACGACCAAGACCGCAATGCCCTCTGAAACCAGAGACTGCCAGCGCTGTCGCAGGCATTCTTGGAGGTGAACGGGCCCGCGGGGCCTCGAGCACCTGAAGACCTGGGAGGACTGGGAGACCCTGCTGCGCTCTGGAGATCCGGTCGTGCAGACCATGGCTACTGATCGGGCTGCCAGCGTTATGGAGCGAAGCAACATAACCGCTTGAGTGCAGTGGCGTCGTGCGGGGGCCCAGGAGCCTGCGTGCTCCAAACTCCTCAGTCTTACAACAAAGTTTTTATGATGATGATGATGCCACGCTGGCCCCGTGACCACGGCCATAACCCCTCGTGGGTACGTGCCAAAATGTGAAGGAAGAAGAAGAGGAAGAAAAAGTCTCGCGCTGGTTCAAATTGTACGCTGGTACCACCGTACCACCACCGGTACGCTCACCGGCTCACAGAGCATCCGTTGAGGAGGCCGTGGTGCGGCGGGATTCGGCTGCGTGATTTCTACTCCGCCACAAGCACGCTACCTGCCTCTACGCTGGATGCACTACGCATAGAAAGCGGTAAGCGTCTACCTCATGAATGCCGCAGGGAATTGACACCATTGAGTCAAAGAAGAACGCCTGTACTTTGTAGTTTCTTGCGCTGATTTCCTTATCCAGTCGACTACAGTCGGGACCAATGACGGTCGAAAGTTCACCGTGTGACACTGAATCACCGTGTACTAACCGGAATAGTTAGTGTAAGGGAATTTCGATCTCTCTATACTTCCACAGTGTGCTTGTTTTGTCCGTTTGTGTGTCTACACTTACTGTAAATAATGTGTGCTCTACATATTTGGCATTACTTATACGCAATAAATAAAGTGTGTTTGTGAAAGTGGCATTGAGCTGCTGTCCTGGAATACTGAGGCATTGAGCTGTTGCGCTGGAATAGGCACGTAATTGATTTTCTTTTAAGTGTAAGCTATTCAGCAAGACAGCAGCAGAAACCAACAGCTACGGTCAGTAAAGTCCCGGAGGGTTCACAAAGGAACCTACGCTCTAAAAAATTTCTTAGCATTGATGCCCCTAAAATTCAAATTTAATGTTGTCATGACACTGCACCTGCTACTTGTAACCCACCGCAGTAACTTAGTGACGAGGGGTTCTGCTGCTGAGCATGAAGCACCGGTTTGATCCAAGCCACGGCGGCCATGTTTCGATGGAGGCGAAATGTATCAATGCTTGTGTGCTTAGATTTAATTGCATGTTAAAGAAACCCCGGGTGGTCAAAATTAATCCCGAGTCCCCCACCCCCACTACGGCGTGCCTCACAATCACATTTTGGTTTATGCACATAATCACCCAGAATATATATATATTTTTAATTTTAGCCTGCTGCTGTGACCCACAACCTTTCACTGGTCTCCACGGCTGATTTAGAAGATGCCTCGGACCAAGAAACTGGGTGCACGTTCGCACCAGCCGTCACCCCTTCATGGAGCTGACACCAACAGCGACCAAGTCAGGTGAGTTTGACTGCCATGATATTTTAGTGACATTTTCACCCATGTCTGCTTCTCATGTTATTGCCATTGTCATCGTTTCACTTTTAGTCGCTGACCGCTTTTGTTCAATCATTTTTGATGCAAGATGTGCTTAATTGCTGTATCTGAAATGTCACGAATATCATCGTGAATTTAGTGGCAAGACTGGCATTCCTCATCAGATGGCAAACGTGATGCAAGAGGTGCTGTAGAACACGAATCTATGCGAGCACCAATGATTCTTATGGAATGGGGAATGCATAAGTAACTGACAGCTTCTTCGGCAGTTGGTTTAGATTCAATAACAGTGGTCAGCGTTGCCATCATTTCAGTGTTGCTTTCCTTTCCGGGCACAATTTCACCCAATGAACAGTTTCACTCCTCATGCATTCTTTCTGAGAACATTTCTGCGTCTTCACCGTCACTGCTTCTGAAATTAATACTTCACACTGCAAACTGATGGACAACGCATACACAATAGTTGAAATAGACGAGAATAAAATGTTTGATGGATTGATTGACAATTTAATGGACACCCCACTTTGCTGCCCCACTATGGTGGCTCACTAGCTATGGTGCTTCGACACCAAGCGCGAGCCGGCATAGATTCGATTCTTGGCCATTGCATTCCAATCGTGGTAGAGTGTAAAAATATTTAGTATCTTTCTTCGGGTACATGTTAAAGAGGCACATATAGAAAGGTAAGTTGAGCCTTATTGGTAAATTACACTTCTACAATACTGTAAAAACGGCCACATTTATACATAGAGGCGGCTGGGTAAATCGGGGAAAAGATGCAAAAACTAAGGAAGGGTGGCAACACCACCTCGAAGTTTCCTGCACCAGCTTGCCGTGACCTCTTGAATTTGACGTCTGCTTGGGCCATGTTATAGCTAATCTTTCATCATTAAGGGTCAATTACATTGTACAATCTAACCTAATTATAACAAAGTCATAATAAGTATACCTTTGTTTTATCTGATGTTCCTCATTACCGTATGCACACTTCTTCATGAGCTAGCTGGTAAAACATAGCTAATAGAAGAAGGGTGCAAATTAACGCACACGCAGAGGAAATGGCAGGACAAGTGCCCGGCGTCCATTTCTGCGTATGTGTTAATTTGCACCCCTCTTCTAATAATACGTAAGCAATACTTCGTTACATTCTAATATTGGCAAAACATAATTTATATTTAATTCATTATATCTGCGTTTCAAGAATAGACAATGACTCGATCCAACAGAGCCAAAGAGAAAATTCGAGAAAATACTTTCAAATCCGTAACGTCACACTGAGACAGTGGCACTGGAGTTCTGGTGAACTAACGAACTTCAACCTGGACTTTCATTATTTCTTCTAATTAGTGACGTATTACCTAAAATGAACGAACATGTCATTGTGAATGAATACCAGCTCATTCAGTGTTTCCTTTTAGTATCCCTTTAAAGAACGTGCTGCGGTATCTGAGTGACTATGGCGTTGCACTGCTAAGCACGAGGTCGTGGGATCAAATCCCAGCCGCCACGGCCGTATTTCGATGGGCGTGAAATACGTAAACGCCTGTGTATGTTGCTTCTCTTTCCGTATTTCTGTCGTTATATTACAGTTAGAAGGTCACTATATTCCCACTCCTTCCTTGGCCATTTGCCAAGTTCTTCTTCAATTGTTGTGGCTATATTTCTTATTTGTTCAGCATTTAAATTTGGACTCGCATTTAGTGCTCGTTGCTCTCTTTCCCAACAACATATCCAGTTTTAATATGATGTGTTTATAGTCCCTTGCACTTTGACCCCTCCTGGTGGTCAAAATTAATCCAGTGTTCCCAACTATAGCGAGGCTTATAATCAAATCGCGGTATTAGCATATAACAACCCAGAATTCAATTCAATTCAATTCAGTATCGCTTTAAACAATGCCAAGTGGTTGAAATTAATGCAAAGCCCCAGCTACTCACGGCATTTCTCACGTACATTCAATTGGGTTTACACTGTAACGCCTTTAAGTTAATTTTAACTTTACTCGTATTCTGCTTAAGAAAAAAAAATGGGCGTTTTACCGTTATGCGAAGCAGTAATCCAATGGCTGGCAAAATATAATCTGCAGCAAGCTTGAGACAACTTCGTGCAGTGTTTCTTGGCATGAAGATTAACAGATGTGAGCGAGCAATCTCCTTTTGAGAAGTAGACATACGAGACTATTCGTTTGTGGAAGTTGTCCCTCGTGGTAGTGATATGGAAAAACTTGGCTTCTGTTCCTTATCTTGCCCACCTGGACTTAGCTACAGGTGCCTACAAAAGAAACCTCTTTAGCTTCTTGCTGCTGGATTTGTTTGGCTGATTTGTGTCAGAAAAGTGTCGATCAGCTTTGGTGGCGACTTGAAAAAAACGACAGTGAAGATAAACATTGCTGGCAAGTTACATTGTTATTGAACATTGCCCTTACGGGAGTGTTTCAACATGTATATTAAAAAAGAAAGGTTATTTTACTTACAAGGAAAACTAATGATGACCTGCAGGTTGATATTAAAGGTCATACCTTTTATTCTTGTTCGAAGTATCTGTGAATTATAATATTGCAGCACATCTCGGGAGTGGGCTAAGCTAAGCTGGTTGGAGTGCGCTAAGCTGCATGATCATGTCCTTGAGGGAGCCTTCTTATGTATTTATTCGCTTCTTTCATGTTACGTAGCATGTGCTTATTTTAGTGCCCTTTGATTTTCTTGCTTATTCTGATGCTTTGTGTCCTTGCCGGCATGGAGCATGGAAATGTATTTGCATTTAATGACATATTCATACCTTCTTATGTATTTTGTTTCGATCTTATATCCAATGGGTCCAGAGATAATTAAAATCATTGCATATAGATACAATTGTCATGTAGTTTGCCGCAAAGATGACTTAAAATAGAGCTCCTTCCCTCCCTGCGCCAACAACTTTATGAGGCATTACATGCAACTATAGACATAAGAAATGAATGTAATTAGCAGCTATCGCTGCGAAAAAAATGTGTCACAGCAATGCTCCTGCCCCATCTCCTCACTGTTGTTGAGTGCAGGCACCTGGAGTTAATGGTCAAAGAGCTGGAGTGCACGTTAGAGTCAACATTTGCCACAACTCAGGCCAACGCACGTCGGATCTGCCGCAACGTAGACATGTGGTACGACAACATCATCCGCACCGTGCCCAAGGTAAATGCTGGGTTGCTAGTGCTCACCGCACTATTTTCTCTTTTGGGTGCTTGCCCCTACCCTACCCACCCCACCCGCTCCAGAAACAAACAAACAAACAAGGGAGACTTTTTCACAATGCAAAGGAAGCAGTGACTGGGTCCTAGCGCACCCATTAGCACACGTTGAAGTCATTTTTCCTTCAAAGATAACAAAGGCATCACCTCCTTATGCCACGAGGGCAGTAGTGCATTGCGGAATGAAACATGTTGCCTCATACTTTATTTATCTCATTTACCATGATACTTTTCTGGATAACATAACAATTTGATATATTTTCTGACCCTTCACTGTGACGACTATATCCTTGCTGTAGATTTATATGCAAGTGTTGTCGTTTTTTTTGTTATTAATCTACGCTTCCACACCAGCATAAATATTGAGTGTATCTTTATTTTGTAATTCCCAAACACAATTTCACATCAAGGAAAATTAAGACAACCCATTCACCTTTATTTCTGGCCATGAAGAGCACAATGAAATTTTAGTTTCATATAAGACTCATTAAGCTAGTAATTACTTAGTAAACATCACGATGGCATGTGGGAATGCTTAAAGGGCCCCTCGCCAAGTTTTGGTACTGCAGTTAGGCAAGCGCTGTGCGTATACAATGCGCTGACGATTGTGTCTGCAGAGTGTTAAACTGCTACATGGTGCCAAAATGGCTGTAATTTCACATGAAAGCCTTTGCGCCTCTGTTCTTCAAAAGCCTTGCTTCCTGCTGGAGAATCAAGGTCGCTTGCATAAGCACATCTACGTCATATGCACCGCATGCAACATCGCGCATTATGGCCCGTAATTTCGGTAAATTGTTCAATGAAGAACGACCAAGCTTCCACTGGTATAGTGCGTCACTCATCAAAATAAGAAGAAAAGAGGAGGCGGAGCTAGTGATCTAAACGTGGCACAATCCCTCGGCCCAAATAAAGGAGAGGGCAAGGAAGGAATGTCTTTTGCGGATGCAAGTTGAGGCAAAAGGACAGAGTGCATTTGCTGGCAGTGGAGTTTACCTTATGACAGCATGACGAAGCGGTATTTCAATTTGTCCTATCTCCTCTAATTATGAACTAATTTGAAAAAATTCTAGCACTGTAACACCTAATTCCTAGATATTGCTGCACGTTTCTATTGTATATAACCAAAAATTTCAGTGATGCTTCGTAAGGGGCCCTTCAAAGCGTCGCATTATCACGGCATATTTATGCCATGGAATAAGCATTGTTAGATATGGCGCCGTTTCCTGAGGCTACTTCAAGTTCCCCAAACCACTTCGAATCGCAGCACAGCTAATTGAGGAATGCAGAAGCAGGAAAGCATATTCCAGAGGAGCGCACGAGCCAACGAGTTCACGTGCCAACAAGGTCGTACGCCGCCGGGATTAGAAGGGGTCCTCGGACAATAGAGCCCAATCGTCCCCCTTCGCCTTTAAAGAAGACATTTGCTACCGCTGCGCGGCCGTAGCACCGGGAGCAGGTGGGTCCTAGGACAATGGAGCATGAGCACCCCCCTCCCTTTCTCCTCCTTGGAAGAAGCGCATTGCAACTCTGCGAGGCAAGACCGCAGGGGGATCAAGTGATCAAGCAAGGGGGCCCAAGCGGCGACTCTCTTCGCCGGGTATGACACCATCGCACGGGCGCCTACCATTGGCTGAAAGTAGCGTCATCTGAGCGGACTCTCCCATTGGTCGAACATGACGTGACTTCCAGTGCTCGAAGGGTTTATAAGAAGCCTTCCAGAGAGACCTGAGCATTCTGGGGCATTCCCTGATTCCCTGATTCACCTCTCTCGAACTTCTTGCCGTGGGCCGCAGCGTCCGAGTTGCTGCCGGCCCGTAATGACTGTACGACTGTTCATTGACGTCTCACTTCCTTGTAAATAATGTAAAATAAACCCTCCCAAGTTTTGTCTTCATCCCGAAGTCCGTCCTTCAACCCCTACATCTGGTTGGCAGCGGTAGGATCGCCTCCGAATGCATCAGCTGGTGGCAGCGCTACGGATAAACCTTCGTCGAGAGAGATCCTAAGGAACCGGGAAAAGCGAAGAAGAGATAGCCTTCGTCGAAAGAGGTCCGAAGAAACTGGGAGTAGCGAAGAAGGAGCGAGCCTTCGACCCAGGGAGTCCGGAGGAACCGGGAACAGCGGACAAATGAACCGGATGGCAGGGTGCTGCAACCGTAAGTGAGCGCGTGGTTTTTTTTCCTTATGGTTCGCCAGACTGAAATGTTGTGTGTTCATTTTGATAGTTCTGGGAATCGGGAGTTTGATGCATTGTGTGTTTGCACAAATTAATTAAGGAAAACAGTTTTAACCACCTGTCGGGGCAGCTGCCATGGATCTTAGAGGGTTGACGAGGTTAGACTTGTTGTTGGTGTGCGACGATTTGGGAGTTGAGGCGGACGAACGGATGAGGACGCCAGCTATCATAAAGGCAATTAACGATAGTGGCAATGATGACAAAAGCACTGAGCTTGCGTGGGAGGTGATACAGGAGCCACGAGAGTGTGAGCGTCGTGTACGTGTGCGAGAGCGTCGTGAACTTAAGAGTGAGAGTAAGCGTGAAGAACGCGAGAATGAACGGAAGCATGAGCTTCAAGAACTTACTCTTAGGTGTGAGCGTCACGAACGCGAGTATCAGGAACGAAAGCGTGAGCAAAATTATGAGAGAGAGAAGGCAGCACTGATCAAAGAGATACGGTATTGTGATCAGTTATTGGCACAGAGACAACGGCTGTCTGAGAATTCTGTAGGTAGTACAGAGCGCAAGAATGAGGAAGCATCTAGCAGATTTTCGCCAAAAGCCGACGAGAAGAGTAGTGCCTGTGAGATTGGCTGCCGATTCATGAGTGAAGGGAAAAGGCTAGCTGCTAACGATGCCTTAGTGGCAACAGAGGCCGTTAAAGGCCGCAAGGAGAGCGACGAGGTGCTGTGCCAATAGAGGACTGTAGAGACAGCTAGGCCAGCTGCGAACAAATTGGCGCAGTTACCGAGCGTGTGCGTCGCTGGTAATGTTAGCGAGGTTCCTAGCGAAGAAAAGGGTACTGCTGACCCGAGAGACGCGAGCACCCATGTACAGCCAGATCTGCGTGCAGATGTGAAGTGCGAGCTGGACGATGCAGTTGAGAATAGTTCTCGGGGTGGCGAGCTCCGTAGCTCACGAGAGAACAACTGCATTGTTCAGGGATCGGTGCGGCTCTCCGCCAGTCTAGATGGCCTAGATAGGGATGATTCAGTTGTTAATCATTCGGACTGTGCGCGTGAGACAGCGATCGATACCGACGGGCTGTGTGCCGATGCACAGCGTGAGCTGGGCAATGTAGTAGAGGGCAGTTCGCAAGAGTGCGAGTTGTCTAACTCGAGTAAAGCCTGCTGCATTGTGCCAGAGTCGGTTGAGCTGTCCGCCAGTCGAGGCAAAGTGAGAGTAGATTTAAATGTAAATCACTCAGACTGTGCGGGTAAGAGACCGATCCGGGCCGACGAAATGTGTACCGGCCAGCACGAGGCACGAGAAGGCGACAGGAAAGCGAGTGCAAAGAGAAAGCGCCGTAAAAAGAAGCGCGGTAAAGACCCAAAGTCGGTAACTAATGTAGCACCGCCAAAGATGGCGAGAAACCCAAAAGGGCAGGGCGCGAGGAGAAGAAAGGTGCGGTCGTCATTGACGATGTTGACGCACCCAAAATGTTCAAACCACCGGTCCAAGGGGGACCGCGAAGCATGTTCTGCACGGACGCGGACAAAGGGCACGAGGCTGTTAAACTCCTCGTCGTTCCGTAGTTCTTTTCATAGCTCAGCGTGCAGTTCGAAGAAACGCAAGGTGGCAGGACGAGACCAGGTGGGGAGTAGCGACGTGGTCAATCGAGTTCGTGTTGAAAGCGGGGCGCGAGGACGCAAATTGGCAGGGGACTGTAACGTCTTGAAGGAGCTGATAGTGAGTCAGCCCTTTTGTTGTTCCTCCGTAGCCAGAGTAGCTTTCGGTACGCGACCCCCCCGAGTACGGCTCAAAGTATGAGCCAGTCAAAAACGTTTGAAACGGGAGACCAAGGGAGCTTCCGTAGAAAGGAAGTGTTTTGTTTTATTTTTGAACATTTGGAAAATTTCGCGATTTGAGACTAGAGTTTCTTTCAATGTGTAAGGTTTGAGCTTTGTTTATGTTTTGGTTTGAGAAAGCTCCGAGATTTGAAAGATGCGTTTTAAGTAAACATGTAGTCTCGCGAGATGCTCATTAATAAGTAGATAGGCTTTTTTTGTGTGTGTGTGAGTAACCTGAAGGTGAAGGTTATCGTCGAAAGGCCTATGGTAAAGCGCGTGTGTTATTTAACCTTCTTTCTTTTTAAGTGTTTTTGAATTTTCTAAGGTTAAGCGCGTAGATTTTCAGTGAGTGCATGATTTGCACTGAGAAGCGTTCTTAGTTCCATTAGCGCGTGTCCTGTGTGGACGGAAGGAAGCAGATTTATGACTGGGTTGCTCGTGTGTGTTGAGGGCAGCCGTATTCTGACTTCTTTAGTGAGCGTGCGTGGAAAGAGTTAGTAGAAGACGCATCATTTTAAGAGTTCTGCGGAGTGTGTAAGTCCCGCGAGTTTAATTGTTCGTTTAAGTCACGTGTCCTGTAGGACTTTCAGGGAAGAAACGTGAGTAAACGTAAATGAAAAGTTTGCCTACAACACAAGTACGCGTTCTGTTTAGTGACCACAGGACCAGTGCGCTTGTGATTACGTACTTGTGAGGTTGACCAGATTGTTCAGTGGCACCGGCACGTGCGATAAGTACGCCACTGCGATAGATTGGAAACATGCTGTTCGTGTAGTTAGGCCACTTAAGTTATGTTCGGCTGTTTTCATTTGTTGTTTGCATCGTCAACGACCCTTTTGTTTTGCAACAACAATAGTACTCTGGTCTTGTCGGCAATCGAGGAAAAATGGATAGCTGTTTAGAAGGGTGATTGGAACTGTTTTGTCGAAATTGGGGAAATAAAAGATCAGGGTTGATTTTGACTCAGTAATAGCCTGGCGAGTCAGGGGTGAAGAGCCTGCGCTTACACGTGGGGCAGCGCTGTGTTGTTTGGTTTGTTTGACGAATGTTCTCCAGGGCCCAGGATCCCGAAGGTTGTCAAACGAGGCTCGACTCCAGTACCCTACAGCTTCTATCAGCGTTCCTCATGGCCAGCGAATTGAGTTCACCGGCCATTCAGAACCGGGGCGAGGACGAGCTGTTAGATATGGCGCCGTTTCCTGAGGCTACTTCAAGTTTCCCAAACCACTTCGAATCGCAGCACAGCTAATTGAGGAATGCAGAAGCAGGAAAGCACATTCCAGAGTAGCGCACGAGCCAACAAGGTCGTACGCCGCCGGGATTAGAAGGGGTCCTCGGACAATAGAGCCCAATCGTCCCCCTTCACCTTTGAAGAAGACATTTGCTACCGCTGCGCGGCCGTAGCACCGGGAGCAGGTGGGTCCTAGGACAATGGAGCATGAGCACCCCCCTCCCTTTCTCCTCCTTGGAAGAAGCACATTGCAACTCTGCGAGGCAAGACCGCAGGGGGATCAAGTGATCAAGCAAGGGGGCCCAAGCGGCGACTCTCTTCGCCGGGTATGACACCATCGCACGGGCGCCTACCATTGGCTGAAAGTGGCGTCATCTGAGCGGACTCTCCCATTGGTCGAACATGACGTGACTTCCAGTGCTCGAAGGGTTTATAAGAAGCCTTCCAGAGAGACCTGAGCATTCTGGGGCATTCCCTGATTTCCTGATTCACCTCTCTCGAACTTCTTGCCGTGGGCCGCAGCGTCCGAGTTGCTGCCGGCCCGTAATGACTGTACGACTGTTCATTGACGTCTCACCTCCTTGTAAATAATGTAAAATAAATACTCCCAAGTTTGGTCTTCATCCCGAAGTCCGTCCCTCAACCCCTACAGGATTCTGTGATGTTGGCATTATGCCACTGTATTTCTCAAGTCAGTGTATTTTCTTCTGAGTTTAAGGTTTCCAAATTGGCATGTTTCCACACTGCATGTAATTCATCGTGCTCGCAGCTATAGTGGGATCTTGACTATTCACTGATATAATGCAAATTTTAGCTAGATAGACGGAATTCTTTAGCTGCAACGTTTCCCATACATTGTACAATTGGTCAATTCAAACAAGCCTTCTGACTTACATTGAAGTCTTCAGCTTAAATTCTCAGGAAAGAGCAACTTCGACAAATACAGTTGACGAGAGCACATCAGTGGTAGGCCCGTTTCTATAGCAGAAACATACTCACATTTGATATACAAGTCGCTGCTTATTCACTGGTGCTAACAATCCCTTTGTGCCTTTGCAGCATTCCAATGCTCCGAATTTTCCGTAACGATTAAGAATGGGGGCTGGTTCTACGATCTTACCAATGTTGCATCAAGTATAGCGAAAAAGACCTTTGAAGTTGTTGAAAGATGGGGCAAGGCAAGATGACAAAATCTGCACACAGAAAATAAATTGTGACAGTACCTGCACCATCCTGTTGTGGCAAAACAGGAAGCATTATGCGAGTAGAGTATTTGCTTTGAACAAGTTTATGAGGAGAAGTTTCTGCAGTAGGCCAAATTGGCATGAGCAGTGTCACTGAAATAGTTACCGCGATCGAGAAATTATTTATCGCTGTTTATGGTAATCAGGTCTGCTACTCATTGAATTCTGTGTCTAAAAAGGTAAGTCATTGTAAATCAAATGTGTATGTATTTCAGCAAATATGTGTGCTGAAGAGAAGCTTTTTAAAAATGCGTGCTATATCTCCTTTTCTTTGTCATATCCGCAAGATTTATACTAACTTGAATGTGATGTATGCATGTGTATGTGCATGCATGCGTGCGTGTTTCTGCATACATGTATGTGTGTGTTGTACTGAGTATTTGGTTAAACATTCGCTAATTCCACTATTTGACCATTTAGACGAGTGTCTCTAGATGTCCAAACTTCCCCCAGTCAACTGTACTACTGCTGCGGTGACATGTACACAATATGGATAGTTGGTGCGCCGTCAATTTGGTGGGCAGTCATTAGCACTTGCTTTCTGTTATAAAGTGTGGCAATTGTTGATTGTATTACAAATTTTCTCCATTTTAAATATCCCCAGTATTATCTGCCTTTGTTATATCTGTCTGATAAATGTAAATTTGCTTACAGGTGCTGAGAAAATAAAAAAAGACATGCACAGAAGTGTTCTATGTTACTTGCACTTCATTAGCAATTGCAAGCACTTCAGAATGATGGAGCATAAAATAATTGTAACTAAAGCTTCTCGGTGTGTTCATACATTTACAGGTAAAAACATGCATCACCCGTGAGTTGCAGTTGAAGCAGGAATCCATTTTTCGGTGTGCGACGTAGATATGCCAAAAACTATCTGGTCCATGTTAGCACTGAATGCCAGCACGTGCAGAATTTATTACAAGTGACAGCAGGTTTGAAAGATAGGCGATCGTTTTTTTTTCTGTAGCACTTCTATATTTTCCCAATTGGCTTTTTACAGCACTACTGCAAGTTTGCTTCCATTCATGTCGAATACACAGAACGCAAGGAAAATAAGAAGACAAACAATTAAAAGGGCAACAAGATGGACAAGGATGTGGTAAAAGACAAGAAGATTGTCCGGTTGTCTATATCCTGTGCGCGTATGTTTTCACTCCATATCTATTTACCATGTCTTTCTACACTTCTGTTTGCACTCTGATTAGTGTACCTTTGAACACATCAGCCATGGTTGGGGCGGCCTCAATATCATTTTGTAGAGTGGTTAAGATTCTGGAAAGTTATGCTTAGTATAGAATTATGAAATACAAGCAGGTGCATGCTTTTTGGCATATGTCTGTTTACATTGAAGCACCCGAACACAAAATGGGTATATTTTTCTTCCTCAGGAAGTGCTAAACCGTCCTTACAAGGAGGTGTGGGACAGCATATGTAAGTGTAAGCAGCAATAAACAGTGTTTTGCTTTTGTGAGCACGTCACAGAGAAATTACAGTAGATGACGCCATGGCATGTCCCCGTGGCCAATGTTCAATTTAATGCAGCATTCGCTTTAAGGGAACTCATCTTCGCAAATGTCTGTCCACTTCTTCATTGTGTAGATGATCAATCCCAAACAAGGGAAACAAATTGCGTTTTTTTGCTTTTTCTGGTGCCAACAGCAGGAAATAAACAAACCAGCTTCCACTGTTGTTTATTGCAGCACTTAAATAGTACACTTTCAAAGTTAATGAGGGGGGACTTATGTGGTGAACATCCACTTGTATGTTATACATAGACATCCAACTTCCCAGATTTAACTTAAAACATCTGAGCAATCAATCAAGCAATCCATCAACATTACTTCAGCACAACAAACCGGCAGCCATCTATCAGCCTTGACACTGCTTGAATATTCTTAAAAAAAATTAAATTAAGGGGTTTTACGTGCTAAAACCACTTTCTGATTATGAGGCACGCCGTAGTGGAGGACTCCGGAAATTTCGACCACCTGGGGTTCTTTAACGTGCACCTAAATCTAAGCACACGGGTGTTTTCGCATTCCGCCCCCATCGAAATGCGGCCGCCGTGGCCGGGATTCGATCCCGCGACCTCGTGCTCAGCAGCCCAACACCATAGCCACTGTGCAACCACGGCGGGTGAACATTCTTAAAAGTTAAATTGTGATTTTTAATGCGGCAACGGAAATCACAGGCCATGGGAGACACTGTAGCAAAAATTTTTTGAATATCTTAACACATGCGGTTTCTTAATGTACATACAAAGCATGGTAAACAAATGTTTTCCAATTCCCCCCCCCCCCCATCAGAATTCAGCCACTTATCTAGTCCGTCAGCTTAACAAGCACTTTTTGCAGGATAATACAGAGAAATAGCCATGTCGTGAACAAAGATAACACAAAAAAGCCAGATTCACATGATTATATGTGTAGAAACTGAACACATGTGGCAAAGAATGATGTCAGGATGTCGAATTTGTGTCACAAGAAGATAGCTATGTACATGCAGAGTGCAGTATAAGGACAAGATATCATAGAAATGTTTGTAGTGAAGTATATTTAGCAGTGCTTGAAAACACAAAGCAACACAGAAAAGAAACTGGTAACGAGACTGTACAGATTGGGGTGAGGGGCGGCGCAGATGCATTGAGTTTGCTCCAAAGAAGTGACACCTTAAAAATTGGACATGCATGTTCTACTCGTTTTGTAACATTCATTCATGCAACTACTGGTGCCTTTTCTGTTTTCAGCCCCGAGCCCAACTCCAGACATGTCTGTGGCGACTGCATTGCTACCAAGCTCTGCTGGATCCTCGGTTGTTGCGAGCGCCTCGGCTGATGGTGAAGCATCAACCTCTAAACAGCCACAGTAAGACGATGCGATTAGTTCTCCTCGGATAACCGTGTCGGCGAGACCTTCTGTAGGAGACTTGCGCAAAGTTGATAACCCTGTGCTGCAGTGCGGCGACGTTGGCTTCCAGCGGCCACTATGAGGGATAGACACGCTTAGTCTAATAGGCTGGTTGCCTGCACCACTATGTGCTTGTATATTTTGTGCTGTTTCTCCAGCATTCCTTCACTGAAAGCAATGGGACAGAAAAAATTCTGACTCCCTTTTTTATTGTTTCATTGGATAACTGTTGACCCAGACAATATGCTTTCGAGCCTCAATCCCCTGAGAGCGTAACAAATATTTACGGAAACGCAAAGTTTGACAGGAACCCATCTGGCCGCGGAAATACATATTGAGGAAGCATGAAAAGACACACCGACCAAAAGAACTAAAATTTTTTATGACATTTCGGCTCCCTCCACAGGAGCCTTGTTCACAATAAAACCCATAACAGAGACGCAGCGTAATTTCAGGACGTGACGCAAGCAGCGAGTATACAGCTTTGGAAGTGTCGCGTCATTCCTATTAAATGTGCGCGCTTCTTTGTGCACACAAGCTTCTTTTCCTTAGCCAGACTTGCCCAGTCAATATTGTGGCCTGTATATTCCACATGTTCAGCAAAGACACTCGAGACCACGCCCTTTTTCCTGACGTCATACTCATGCTGTTTCACGCATTTCTTGGTCACCTGTCTTGCCGATATACTTGTAATCACAGTCATTGCTTTTATGATGTAGACTAGATCAGGGAAGTCTTTATGTGACAACTTCTCTTTTACGTTAACTAAAAGGTTTCTCAGTTTGCGTGTTGGCCCATGCGCAGTTACGACATCGTACCCACGCGTGATACGGGCGATGGTCTCACTTGTGCCAGGGACATATGGAATGCTTTTTGGAGGCGACGTCGAACGCAGGCTTGCTGGGATCGACACTTTTTCCAGAGGACATAAAGGACGGAGGATAGCAACAGTTTCTTAATTCTTCACAGATGCTCTCAATAGCACTCGTACAGTCCTCCTGTCTTGTTCGAACGGTTGGTGAGCGGGGACTGCGCGGAAGAACAAACATTTTTGTGTGAATGCGGATTCACATAGTTAAAATGCAGGTACCGGCGTGTATGTGTGGGCTTCCTGTAGACGTTCAAAGACAGGCCACAGTTACCTCGCTTGACAAGAACATCAAGAAACGGTAGACAGCTGTTTGCTTCTTGCTCGACAGCATAAACGGAATCGCCTTTTACGCAGCGTTAAGACGAGCATTGAAGGCGGTGAGACCATCCTTTTGAATTATGGAGAAGCAATCATATACATCTCAGAAACACCTTTGGAAAAGGGGTGAAAGTAGCGAGCGCCCAACGTTTGATGTCCTCCGTGACAAATTTAAAGTTCTACAACCAGAACTCTTGTCATGGAGGACATAGAATAATTACTTATTCGAATAAGTAATTACATTACCTTTTAATGTGACCAGTTCAAAACACATTTCAAGTGCAACGTAACTTCGGACGTAAAAAAGGAGACTCTTCACACTATATATAGACACGTGTCGTGGTAGTGTTACGCTACCTGACACCGCTGGAGCATACATGAACGCCATGGCCATGCCACCAAAGCCAAGTCATTTCAGCACTTGACGAGATAAGAGAAAACAGAGCGTTTTCCCCTGTGTTTCTTAAGAAGCAAACATTTGTAAGGGCCAGAATGGATGGCCTTCAGCCACCGAACAGGGCTCAATGGCAGGCTCTTTCATTTGTTTGTGATAGTACCACGTAACTGTCACTCAATTCTGGCGATGTGGTGAGTCTCCATTTTTGACATCCCAAGCCATGCTGCACGTCACGCGCATTTTGAATAGATGGCATAAAATGTGGTCTAATTAATTATTTATGGCACTCACGAGAAGTAGAGCCTTTATGTTTTAGTACGGAGTCATCAAGTATCTAAAAAAGCAACCAATGCGGAACACAAACTTCTTGTGTCGGTTATTCTTGAAATGTGCCATGTCAATCGAGTGCTGTTGGCCACTATGCAAGCGATGTGTCTGCGGGGATAGTTCGGACTATATAAGGTTGCTGCTATATAATTTACATAATTGCGCAATATTCAATATTGCTTGTAGTGCACCAACTTCTGTGAACTTCACAGCTACATGGCCATACAACCGCGCACACATATTTCGCACTACTTGTGACGGAGGCGCCATTGCAGGCCAACCATTCCAGACATTGCTCTCGACCATCTTAGATTAAGGCCTTACTTAGGCCTAAAACGTGAAAAGGGGCACGGATTTCAGCCTTAGTAAAGAAACAAAATAAAGCATTCTATATATGAGATGTAGCGCAAAGGCACAATCACAAAGAAGACAGACATTTCACTGGCACGTGTGACGTGTCTGTGTGTCAACTTTGTGATTTTGCCTTCACGTTACAGTATGTCGTTAAGCAAACACCAACTAGCCCAACAAGCCCTCCTGCAGTATATACAAGATGATTTGGCAAAGACATCAAGTAATTATAAAAGAAGTACAGTAGAGGTAAAGCAACCTTTTTGCAGCTTGACATAACTTACCCTGACATACATTAATAGACATGACATGGATTTGCTAAACTACCGATTAGCTTTGCTGTTACTGTAGTTCTATTGCACTCTAATGCACTCCCAATAAACCCAATTTTAACACGCATTTGATTTTAATGAGTGTAAATTCAAAATGCGTTGCCATCAACTATAACGTACACCCTGATATTCAAAATTTAAAAAAATCTAAAAATGCGTCGGCCTTGATTGTTCCGTCACCTGGTTTTCATGGTTAAGAGAAAAAGTAACAGTAATTTGTTCCCAATTGGAAAAGTAAACTTATTGCGCTTGAGAAATAGTGGATCCACAGAGGTCACTCATCATTGCTCTCGAAGGCGTCGTTATCACCTACAGCAGCACAGAACACGTAGTCTTCGATGCTATTCATGGCCATTGAGACGATGCAATCTTTGACTTGCCTCATAATCATATTGACACGTGTACTTATCTTTATCGGGCGACCACGTTTCGCCGCCTAACAAATATCGCACAGCGCAGGACGCGCTTGCATGTGGGGGAAGTTTCTGGAATGTTATCGATGCTTCCACGCGCTGTCTGTGACTGAACCTTGTGTAATCTGATTGCATGTGTGCGCGACGCCAATAATGTAGAACTTTGTGGAAGGCACGTGGGTCCCAGCGATTACTCTGGAACATTCGACGACTGATCTATAAAAGCCGACGCGCTTGACCCGCTGATCAGATTTTCAAGGATTGCCGACCGTGTTCGCCGCAAGCGTAGCCTGTTTTGTGAGCACAGGTTCGCCCAATAGAAGTTAGTTTTGTCGTTCACAGTATTGCTACTGTGTTCTTCAACGTCACCACCACGTGACAATATTGTGGTTTTGACACAGAAAATCCCAAAATCTAATAAAACCGCATTTCTTAACTAGTGTGCTGAAACTAAGCTTGCGACACGTAACACCATTTGGCGGATACACAACAATGCCACTAATATAGTGACTTTATCCTCTATTAGCAAGCCGCGAAACTCCGAGTGGAAGATGTGCAGCAGGAAACATGGCTATAACACCTGTTCTCATTTTCTATTCTTTCTTTATAATCTATGTTATACACAGCAGGGAACACTCTGAAGACTACAAAGAGATCGATTTCTCTAAACATGTACTCACATTCACCACCGTTTAATACTACATTAAAGGCAACACAATCTTGGACCGTGTAAAAAGCCTAGTTTAAGATGCTCCAGATATGAAGGAGCCTCAGTGCAAAATTTGATGTTTGAAATAGAAGCGGGTGCACCACGAAAATCTCGCGAAAATAGCCATTTGTGATGCAAAAAAGAACTCATTGGCAATTACGACACTCCGTAATGTGAAATTTGAGCGCAGCTCTATAAATGTTTTAATTTCGCGATATATTGGTTGGCACGGAGCGAGTGTGACGCAACAACAGCCGACGCAGAAAGACCTCTTAGACGACACGTACTACTCTGACCCTATCTCGTAGCCATCGTCGCCGCAGAGAGAGAGTGTGTGTGTGTAGTTTTAAAAAAGAAGAGGCGCCGCAGCGTCCGTCTTGCGCGGCACTACAATTTTCTTCTAACGCCTACACCATACCCTCCTCCTCCACTTTCCGCCTCATGTTAAAGCTGCGCCCTAGTCCTCGTGCTCTCTTCGCTATCGCCATCTTTCACCTGCCGCTGCTTTCCGCGCTCGCTTTCATCCTTTGCTGCACTCGTTCGCTTGGTTATGGCGACGCCGATGCTCGCTGAAGCAACGAGCGCCTAAGAGCAGCGCTCTAAAATAAGCTGCGCCATTACCACTTGCTGGAAATGGCAAATAAGCTAATGTGCGGCTGCTTGGCATGACCTCTGGAAGCTTGGAGGCCATGCTACGGCGTAGCGTATATACGCGGTAGCCACCAGGTGAAAGGACGAGCCCTCTCCCCGTGTGAGACAGCCAGACTACCGTGTACAACGATTGTTCTCTGCGTTTCTCCAAGAAAGCTAGATAAACGTAATTAATTCGGATGTAACACGGCCAAAACATGTCAGAATTAAATGAATGTAGTATTATCACCACGTATCAAGAAAACAAAGCTTACTACATCAACACGCTTTTACTTCCTTAATGAATCAGCAAATCCTGCATCTATTCCACGGAGAAGCAGCACGGAAGCTACGATTCTCGTCATCTTTTGACTGATCAGCGCTCGCAGTGGAGATTGCCTTGCAACTTTCTTCGCAGTGAGGTCGCGGCGCACATTTTCATCCAAGACGCGCGCTTCACCACCGCACTGCAGATCCAGATTTCTATTCATTTATTTTTTAATATTTTTTAGACATGTAGCTGGTGAAGTGGTCAGGCATATACACTTAAAGAGCCACTAAAACTTTTTCTGCATTGTAGGAAAACATTGCCAATCGGTAGACTTCTGTGAACATGTGAGACACATATTATTGCATTGTATGCAGCAGGTAATTTCCAATCTCGTGTCAAAAGCAGTGAAAAATATTTTCCTCTCTCCTTCGCATTGTCATAATGTGCTACATTGCAAGCAGCCAAGCCCACCAACAGTTTTTCGCTGGTTTCGTCGCAGCGAGGACATTCTTAAGAATACTATAATTAACAGGGGGCAACTATGATGTTAGAAAGGCATTTCAAGATTCTCTTTAAGATGAATACTGAGCATGACTCCCGATTTTGATATATGCATTCCGAAAGTATGCGGCAAAATGCATTGGTGTCCCAGTTAATCTCGTCATGCAGTGTAAAAGAGAGTTTTGTTTAAAAAAAATAAGCAGGACAACAGTGCATTTTACTGCAAGTGTTATTGCGCTTATCTCAAAACTGATCATAACATAGCTTAAAAATCTGTTCTCAGTGGATATTCCTTGGTTTCAATTCGTAAATTGCAATATGTGTCATAAAGTAATTGACTAAAGGTACAGAAGTGCATTGTTATCATTTATTCTATTGACCAACGTCGCGAGTTTTGCTAAGCTTTTACAGCCTGCAAGGCACGCCAGTAGTAGTTATAGTAGTTCCTAGAGGGGTGAAGGGCAACTGTGGTAAACGAAATGTGTTTGTACCATGACAGAGGGAAGGATAAAAATATTCTACAATAGGAGCGGACTCCCCCCAACTTCCCCTAAAATTAAATGAATAAATACACAAACAGTGCATTGTTTTTGGCATTCCCCTTAATGGTGCCTTGAACCCGGCCAAGTGCATCGAGAAAGCCCCAGGGGCTACAGTCATTATGGCACCGACAGTACCCCAGAGCATGTGCTCCTAACTGCATATCATATTGACCGCAAATAAAAAAGCCGACAGCGGAAGAGAACACAAGAACGACATGGCCCGTGTCGCAACACGCTACACACCCGTGTCGATTGGTGTTCTCTTCCGATGTCCCTGTCTTTATTTGTGGTCAATATGACATGCAGTAAACACCATCTAGGCCAAACTGAAGTTCTTCGGGTGCTCTTAAGGTGGTGAAGTTGATCTATTAGTACGCATTTTGATTTCTTGTGTATATAACGTGTGCCCGCTACGCGCTAAGTGCGTCCTGCAGGACCACAATAAAGTTTTCCTGTCCAGTCCTGCTCAAACAGTCCGGCACAAGGATTAGAATACAGTCGAACCCACTTATAACAATATTCAAGTGCCACGAAAATTCCACTCTTATGACCGATAATTGTTATAACCGGGTTGCATGAAAAAAGAAAAAGAAATCAAAATAGGGGCTGTCATAGCTGTTCCGAGAAAACTATAAAGGCGAAAGGCCAGTCCTTCCCACCACCTTCATCCATCCGGCTTCTGATTGTGTCGACTCGTTTAACTGTTTAACTCTGCTTACTGCGCGCTTTGATCGCGTGTTGTTAACAAGCCGCAGCTGCCGACGTACAACTGCAAACAGGGGTCACGGGCGGCAAGTGACATACGAGCTCCGCCAAGGAATCACTTTGATGGCCCCAAAGAGCGCCTTTTAAAAAATGCGGGAAGGTTGCCGTGGTAGCATATCAGCTTGATAAATCTAGAAGCAGCGCTGGGACTAGATCGCCACAAACACCTCGCCACGTACTTCCCACTGGCTTGCACGAGAAAACCGCATGTCCGTCAGCCTTGCTTGATTTACGCGAAGCTTGCCGACATCCTTTTCCAAGGCATCCAGGTGCTCCACGTGGTGAAGCAGAAGGTACCCCTCGAGAAAACAAGCCCGTGATGGACTGAATCATCTACACGACCTCCCGCGGCGACAACGTTGAGGTAGCCTGCCATACCGCGCTGGTGTTGCCGTCGTGGCGGTCACTGTTGCTATCATTTGCAAGCACCTTCGCGGCGATCGTCTCATCGGTTAGAAGCACTTTGTTGTGCTTTCTTTTCACCGGCAGCGTAGTGCACTGCCGACGATCTGCCGGTGGATCAGCCATGTTCCGTTTCGGCGGTGGGTCAAACGAGGATGGGAAACTACGCGGGCAGGATTGACTTGGACGCAACGAACAAAGACAAGCACGAGCGACTTAATCCGTTAGCATACTAATTTCGCAGAATGAGGGCCCAGCCATATAGGCCTATAGCGAGCAATCTGACAGCCGCACCGGTACTTTACGCCGACAGCGTTGTCGCATGGTTGTCGGCGCAGTTGGGGAGGTCCATTCGTGTTTCGGAGGGTGGTGTGGCGTAGAGCTATGGACGCAGACTATTCGTGTTCGGAGGGGTGGAAGGGTGACGGCAGAGATGCACACGACGCTGGCAAGGATGTATCATGGAAAGAAGGGCGCGGCGGCAGTTGGCGTGGCGGTAAATCGTGCAACGCGTCTCGCATTTCACTTTTTCATTTTTCTTTTCAAATGTTTCCCATTCCATTACCTTTCGGGCACGGACACCTAGCACCCAGACTTCATCGTTACAACCGATCGATAATGCAGCACGGAGACATTGTAGTAAGCGGGTTATCTCTCCATAGAAAACACACAAAAGTTGACGGTGCAGAAGCTTTTCATTGTTATAACCAATATATTGTTAAAACCGGTATCCTTATAGGTGGGCTCGACTGTAGTGCTATCTGTCACAGCAAGTTTTTTCAGATTTGAAACACGATTATATAGCAGGAATTTTAGCTTCCCGCTTTTTTTCTTATTTTTTCCTGATTACGGCTTCTTCCAGTGAAATTCAAATGCGCGAGTATCTGTACCATTCAAAAACTACATCCCGCTGAGCTGAACTTGCGCAGCCGTGTTTTCATTCAACAGGCAAGCGTAACCCGTGGCGATCATCTTGTGCATGCAGAAAGAAGCCAACAACGGCACGAAAGGCGCGCCAGGGAGAGACACTAGTGCCCCTCACGGGCAGCCCTGTTTCCGGCGAGCCTCCGGAGGTTCCCGTGCAAGTCCACATCGACAAAGGCCAGGCAAGTAGTGTCAACATGGCAAATTGTCACATAACAAGAGAGTACACAACACAGTAGCTCGCAGTATTTACAATCAAGCCATGATATAGCGAATATGGATATAGCGAGTTACTGGATTCGAAGAAGTCAATACAGTCGAATCTCGATAAATTGAATGCAATTATAATGAAGCGAATATAAAATTCCCCATTTTGTCGACATCAGCGTACATATCCTGCACAAGTTAAAAATATAACGAAGGTGTCTTCTTGCCGAATGTGACTTCATTATAACATGATCAGATTGTATAATAATTGATTGGCTATGCATTATTTCAATTAGTACTCCATTGCTGTAATGAAACCAGAAATGGTAGATCCATGACAACTCGGTTGCATTGAAATGAATATTTGTTCACTCGGACTAGTGTGTGGGATCCGTCCACCACAAAAAATGCAACGAATGACCAGATTACATCATAGTTTCTTTTCCTTTATTTGGGGAATTTGCTGCAATACATATGCAATTAAATAAAGGAACTGAACGAAAACCCATCAAATACACCCATGTAGCCCTGTGTCATGCAGGTACTGCAACAATGAGCTTGCACATTCCTAGTCAATTATTAAATATGCATATTGTCCCCTAAAACACGAGGCTTGTTGAGCTTGACCTCCGTAAATAACTTGTTCTACAACTGACAATACTGGAACATACCCCAAGTACTTGGTCCCTACATCTTCGATGGACACTAATCGCCTACTGTTTCTGTGGTATGGTGCGGCGAATATAACACATAAAGTCCTATTTGTAAAAACTGTTTATCATCAGCCTATATATATCCATTGCAAGACAAACACCTCTCCCAGAAATCTACAATTACTGCTGTCTTACGCCACCACATAATTCTCTAGTGTCCTCAACTACGCTTCTTTTCTTTTGGCATATATTCTGTAACTGTAACAGACCACCAGTCGGCCCTTACATCACATGCCCTGCTCAACTCCCAAAACCGACAATTTCCCGGAATGTGTCACAAAATATTGGTGGCAATGAAAAGACTACGATTCGTACTGATGCATCTGAACATTCCGTTCTCAGTTTGAATAGGAATTTAAACTTTAAATCGACAAAGTCGCAAAAGACAGTATGTCGCAATGCTCTGTGGCGGAACGTTGGTATATTGGCATTGCAGGTCCACCACGTGACCACAGATTAATGTTCATAAATTGGCTGTCCCTAAGCGCACCACATGTATTGTTTAAAATCAAATTATTTATAGTTTATAGGTGTTTGTGCTTTATTCTACATATATTAAGATCTAAAAAAGTTCACACTTGCAAGTGGCACTGCTGCAGTGGAAATGTGTGGAACAGCAGAACAATGGCGTCGCTCATTGCCTTGCAGCATTTCTTGTGGATCTAAGTTCTAATGACATGTGCAAGCTAAAATTCTTCTCACTCCAGCTCACTCACGTTTTCTAGAGACAACATGCTACTGAAATCAGTGTCCATGGCTAGAGCAGCAGGCAGAACTGCGCATCTTGTTTAAAATGCGTTTCTTGGCTCGGCTAAAAAGAACTTTGCTTGCCTGTTATACGAAAAATGCAGTTGGACAAGAAACCAAGAAAGCACATAGCTATTATTGCAGAAATATTTCAGCATTTCAGGAATTAACTGCCTGATTATCAGCTTGATAAACAGACTAGTTTTTTAGAATTGATAAAAATTGTTCCATGACGTTTTACTTATCACTGCAAACTTGGACACTCTGGCCGGTAAGCTGTCCGTTGCACTAAATAATGACTATCATAAAATTGGTTGTCGCTTCCTATATTGTCAGCTAGAACTTTAATCCAAACCCCTGGCTTATGTTTTTTAACATTGCCTGATCATTTTTCATTGCATCATTCATTGCATGGTCCTGCAATGGTTTGTGTCCCGATAGTACTACATGGTTGTCTTGTATTGATTCAAACCATTGAGTGGTAATGCAATAGGGTATCACGTCAGCAGTGAGTAAATGTAGCATCCAATTTTATTACGTTGTGAATTCTTCTGACTAGCAGAGCCACACCTGTAAAGCTATTGTAATGAAGCTCCAGAGTGCTGAAGCAACTTGTGAGCAGATTTTAGCATCTAAATTGAATAAGCCCGTACAGATGATCTGATTGGCCCAGCAAGTATCCGTCATAAAGATGCATGTAATCAATGCCGCCGAGCAGTCGGATGCTCTCTGTAAAAAATTGCAATAGTTATCTTCTGAACACATTTTTCGCTATGGAGTTGCAAATTATGTTGGCAGCAATTAGCAGCTCTTAATTCTGCCAAAGCGCATAAAACTCATGCCATATAATACGCTTCGTTTAATATATCTGGATATCTGAAGTAAGAATATTAAGGCTGCGCATTATTACCTTGCAGATTCACTAGAACACAAAAATCGATGTCCTCATCGAATAGCTATCAGTATAGCAGAGTACCAGTAAATGTAAATCCCTTACATAGAACAATTGCATTAAATCAGTTTCAGTTTTGCAAGAAAAAGATATGTTTATCAGAACAAAAATTTTCATATTTCTATTTAAAACGGAACCGCACACGATACTGTCATGTAGTGAAGGTTAACAACCACAGTGACACAACGCAAGTAACGAAACTAACTATTTATTGGATGAACCTGTGTCCAGCAAAACAAGTAGCACAACGATAGCGGCAAGCTCACTCATTGATTATCAAAATCTGATCTACAGGTCAGACGTGTCGGCTATTTATGCATGACTCATCGACACTCCCAGTGTAACCGCTGGCACTCACTCACCCTCCAGGAAGTACAACACCATTCTCGTCGCGCCCTCAGTCTGATTACACAATATCCTGTGTCAGCACAGACAACAGATAAAATAAACAACAATCGAGAATGCTCCGATACACGCAGACACGTCTTGAGCTGTGTTAACTTTCAACACTTGTTAGCCAGTGACAGGAAAGCGATAAACATGGACACATGTCAATATTGCGGCACTTCAACAAACACAATTGCCACTGAAATCGTGAGATATTATGCGAAGCATACTAGCCGCACAACCACGCTCTTCCTTGCTGCGCCGCGCGCGGCCGCGTAGCTACCATATGACGTCATAACAGCTTCAAAAGCGGAGGCTCAACTCGTGCGCTCGCTTGCGGCCGCGTAGCTACATAGCCGGGTCTCAGCTCGTGCGCTCGCCTGCATGAGTTGTTTCTTCGTCTAGCCGAACAAATTATAGCCAAGCAACAGCAGTTCACCAGGCTAAACAGTGGTTCAACAACTAAAATAAAGGCTAGTATGCTTCGCATCCTGGGCTTAACCTTAGCTAAGCCACAGTCATTTCTTTTATTATTCCTAATTTTTTCAAGAATAACCAGTACACGAAAAGTCCGCAAAGCCTTCCTCAAGCGTTAAATTTTTTAGGTAAAGCAAATGTGAATCTTGTGCCAGACCACCACTTCATTACTGTCAATAAAACAACCCTTAAAGCTGCTAGAGCCTCTTCTTGATATTTAACCTTTCTTAAAACAGCGTTACCAGGGTGCATTACGCATAGTTCTGTGCCCCTACAAATGTTCCTCAGTAAACGAAATTCCTGTTAAATTGAACATATTACTACAGACTCTTGAGGTTTTGTTCAAGGCAATAGTACTGCGTAAATTACCGAGCGAGTCTATTGATCTTGTACTAAACCTCAAGCATGCAAATCCAGGCTGGATATTTTTGCCAAACTGAGCAGCAAAGGGTCTCCAGTTGATCGTAATTGCGAGTTGGCTGTGCGCAGCATAGGTTGGCATAATAAGTGAATATCCGCTCACACTCACTCATCAATACCTTTAGACGCTATGCATTCGTTCACACTCATGTGCATTCGCACTCATTGGTACTCACTCGGGTTCCTAATTGCGCCCACTCATAACCACCAACACTCACTCGTGTCATAGTCGCTTCTACTCCCACCTCCCGGCACTCACTCACATACAGGCTCACGTTCACTCACACTCGCCGACAGTCGCCCATGTTCGTGCACATCCAGTCAAACTCGCCATCACTGAGTTTCATTCATACCCACGTTAACTGGCACTCACTCCCGTTCGCAGCCACATCTACTCGCCTGAGAAATGAGTGCGGAGCGATGATGAGTTGCTGCGACTGTGGGTGAGTACGCCAACCTACAATAGACCGTGCCCATACATGGCAATATGAAGATTGCTGAATTACAAACACTTGCTGTGCATTTTCTTGATAAGTAACAGTTTGTGTGTCTGGTGTGAACACATAAACTTGGCATGTTGGCTTGCCAATTGCGAGTCAACCAATCCGAGGCGTTGGCTAAAACATGCATGCGCATCCAGAGCATGCGATTTCAAGTTGCTCTCGCTGAGTATTTGACATTTTTGCTACGACAAAATAAACATCAAAGGGACACTGATGGCAAATAGTAAGTCGACATGGACTGTTACCATACCATTCCAGAAACCTCGCCGTGCTTGTTTTGGGCCAAAAAAAGACTTAGTTCGAGAGAAAATCGCAAATAAGGGTCTGCACACCTTTGGTGCAATTCAAATGACGCAACACTGAGTGAGCAGTCGTGATTTAACGTATACGTCATAACCGCCCTTTGCTGTCGTTGGTGAGTAAAACGGCACCCAAACAGCCAGCACCATGCTTTCTTGCATAAAATGCAAATGTGCGGCCAGAAACCCAACCATGAAAAAGCCGACAGCGTGAAGGAGGAAGGGAAAATGCACACCCAATCATAAACGTGGTCTTCGACGCCTGCTGCGTGGACTTCGTTCTCTGCTACTTGAAGTTAGTGCGAGTTTCGTAAGCCAGCAAACTCAGTGCAGCACCATAGGATAACTGAACTAATGAAGCACGAAAGCGCAGGTGGCGCAAAGTCGAGCAAAAACAAAACCTTTCGATCATCCGCGTCGTTGTCAAGAGTAACGTCGAAAAAGTGTTTTTTCTAAGAGTAAAATAAAAGTCAATGAGCAGCATTTCCTTTCATCTTGTGTTGCAGTGCAATGATCTTTTCATTATGAGTGGCTGAGACTAGTGACATAAATATAATGAGCCGCTACGTCAGCAGACTAGTATACTTGAATGTCCCGGTGGAGTCTCAAAGTGTGTCCTGCATTTACCTCAATTTCTCCATTACTAAAGCTCTGTTCTCGGTAATATCCACGTTCTGTAGCACTAATCTATCACTTGAGCTTGAACTAATATTTGTGTTTAGTGTCCCCTTAAGCTGCTGAGCGAACATCATTCGCCTTGCTGTAGCCCGTGTTGCCTAAAACCATACATATACCGTTTCATGATAGTAGCAGCAGAACACTAACCGAAATAAACCACCACCAACCAAATATTGGATTCACTTCATTATGTTTGATCATCGTTATATCAGCATTTGTTATCCTGAAGTTGGACTAACTGAGTATTTATTGTTTAACAAAGTTAAAGAAGAAAACCAGGGAAGAAAATGAAAACCGATTTATTTCCTTTAACACAAACAATGCTGTGTGGAAGTGTCTTTGATTGTGCAGCTTGATGAAAAACTGAGCAGAAAGTGAAAAGTCGCCACAGCCACCGGCTTTCCTGCAACAGCCGCTCAATGCAGCTGGTGGACGTTTGGACCTTATGGATGGGCCCCTATTGCGTGGCAGACAGAATCTAACAATATTAGTAACAAGTAATGCCAGACATACAGCTGGTGACTAATATTAGGATATTTTTCATTTATTTCCCAAATGCCATATTTCATCTGGAACAAAAGCAATTGATACATAATCGAAATCGTGATATTTTACATATCTGCTGTATATCTATAAGTTGAAGAACGTGTGCTAAGCTTTAGACCCTATTCAGAAACTGAGATTATAAGCCTCTAGCCCGTCAGGGCATGTGCATTACACACTTGCAACACTGACTTGAAGCATCTCCTCATAGTGCAGTTTTATTCGTCATTTATAAAACAACTGTTTTTCGTCAAAAAATAAAAAATAAAAATTTATTATGAGGGTTTACGTTCCAAAACCACTTTCTGAATATAAGGCACACCGCAGTGGTGGATGCCTGAAATTTCGACACCTGGGGTTCTCTAACGTGCCACTAAATCTAAGTACACGGGTGTTTTCGCATTTCCCCCCATCGAAATGCGGCCGCCGTGGCCAAGATTCAATCTCGCGACCTTGTGCTTAGCAGCCCAACACCATAGCCACTACAATCGCGGCGGGTGTTCATTAAAAATATGCGCAAAATCTTGTGTGATGAATTCATCACTGTAGTTGTTTGAACACAATAAGTATTTGACTCAGATGTTTGCGACAACATTGTATCATGCCTAAGCAAGCTTCTTCATTGTGTTAAAAAAGTACAGTGGGGTCCTTTGAACACAGCTCAACTCAAATATAGTAAGGCTGCGTCAGACACCAAAATACTTTTGTTATATCCAATAGTCTTTACATGCTGATATCGTCATAAAGTAGCTCAGGTTACTTTATTATGCGGTTGAACATAAGTAGTATAACGAAGTCAATATATATGACATGGAAATGCCTTCATTATAATATTTATTTATTATAATCATATATTCATCAGGCACTGATAGTTGTGAGAAATGTTTGATTTATTTCGTTATATATGTATCCATTATATCAAAGTTTCGTTTATCCAATGATTCATTATAGTGTCTTCATGTTCACTATATCTTCTTCTGTAACTAATTCTTCTGTAACCAATTGAGATGAGCTGTCGATAAGTTTGTCAGTTACATGATTTAATACGAAAATGCAGCAGACTCCTCTGCAAGAGAGACAAGGTGGTAGGATGATGCTCATAATTATAGAGCAATTAAGTACTCATTAATTGCGAAGTGACTAATGTCGCATTCGCATGTTGCATTGAAATAGTTGAATTACTGACTCAATGCATGTGCACAAGTTAATTATTGCCAGCAAGCTAGAAGGGAAAAATTTTTCTTGCATTTTTGCAGATGGAATGGAGCACGACCACCAATTCGTAAAACAGGCTAGTGAATTCATAATGTGATCGTCCGTAGCAATATGCAGTACACTGAAGCGGAAAAAAATATAAAACCCACTGAATATGCAGGGGGTATAGAATTTATAAACATCCGTGGTTTTTTCTTTGCAACCATTGTGCAGAGCTGGCAAAATCAAGTCACGTACACAATTGTGTACGCCATGTCCGAAGGGGATATTATCGTACATACACCGTTCGCCTTTTAGCGACCACAAAGGTTTGACTGCCTTATTTGCATTTTTTTTTCTGTGTGCAGGTGGTCAAAGAGATAGCCAGCAATACCAGTGACGAGTCTGTGAAGAAGCTGTGCGAGGCGATCGAGAACCTCTGCAAGAAGTTGTGACACCTAATGCGCCCACGACTCCTGGCATCTCCAACTGCCTTTGCTGCAGAGTTTTTAAGCTCCCCTCTTGCGTTCCTTAACTTATCGTGTAAAAAAAGTTTGCGTTTGACATTGTGGTCTTTAACCAGCACTGTGGGTCACTATGCTTCACCACAGCATGGTGTGAAAAAAAAAGTTTTGCTGCTAAAATTACTAGAGGGTGGAAGTTTGGCCTTGTTAGTAAGACGTGCACCAAGTGAAGCGTGAAAAACAGGGACGGACGCATGTGGTTGTACCCTCCGTCCGTCCCTGTTTTTCACGTTTCACTTGCAGTACTACAGGGAACTGCGGTGCTGTCTAAGGGACTTCCAATAATTTGGCTCCTGTCTATTCAATTTTTCGGTTAGTGTGATCCCGACTGGTGCCCGTGCATTTCTATGATCCCAAACAATGATTATTTTGATTCTAAAATTGGCATTTGCCGGATAATTTAAGTTGACCAGTCAGCATGCACGTCACCTCTATCGTGACCCCGATAGCGACCCCTTTAGTGGAAACGTCTGTCTGGGCTGAGCTTAGGAGACTGTGAGTTGAGCACACATGATCTCTTGCACTTACCATCTTAACAACGTTCTCTTAGATTTCATCATGTCATATAAATACCTTGGTGTACGCATTACAAATAATTTAAATTGGACCATTAATACTGCGGCCTCAGTACATTTCAAACCGCGTCGATCATCGCAGTAAGGTAGGAATTTATTCATGTTACATGAAGTTTTTCTTTCAATCCTTCATCTCCCATACATCTTCGTAATGGAACAACTTTCCCTCCAGTATGGCAGCCATCACCAATAACAAATTTTTTTTACGAAACATTAGCTAACATCGCATACTCATGAGGATCACTGCGTTATTAACAATGCTAACCACGCATTCGGGTTGTTATGGCGCAACATTTCCAAAGCACTGTCTACTTTAAAACTACAGCCTTACAAGGCTCTAATTAGCTCAAAACTTGAATATGCATCTGCAATATGGGATCCCAGTAGCGTTAATCTTATTACTTCACTTGAACTAGTACAAAAGAACTCTAATCTTTTCATTCTTTCTCATTTTAACCATACCGCGAGTATAACCTCAATGAAAACTAATGTGACACTTATTCCACTAAATAAGCACCGCAAAGTCGTCCGCCCCGTCTAACGCTATTTCATAATTGTTTCCATCACACCACACTTCACGATGACTTCATACTGCGGCCTCAGTACATTTCAAGCGCGTCCATCATCGCCGTAAGGTAGGAATTGATTCATATTACATGAAGTCTTTCGTTCAATTTTTCATTTCCCATACATCTCCGCAATGGAACAATTTTCCCTCCAGTATGGCAGCCATCACCAATACCATACTTATTTAGAAGACATTAGCTAACATCGTATACTCTGGAGGACCGTTACGTTACCAGAACTCACTCCACTTATTTGTGTTTACCTTACTCTACTACTTTGTAACCACTCCCCTCTTGAATGTCATATGGCCCTGAGTAAACTTTAAATAAAAAAATAGAATCATAAAACAGAGTGACTGCCGGTATTTGAGTCAACATGACGTATAATTTCCTCAAAATTGCACTGCCCGTTTTTGAAGGCATTAAAATTACTTGCATTTTCATGTAACAAATTAACGTTGTGACAGAGCATATTATACTTTGTGGTAATGCCTATCAAGCTCATTTCCAAAGAGCAGATGGCAGAGTTTGTGCATTAGCAAGTAGCAGCTTGCTACATTGTTTGTTCTGGTCGTCATGGATATATTGACTTGAAAAGAAACGCGTTGGCAATCAACATGTTGTCATGAATCGCCCTTAAATACAAGCAAGATTGTATGTAATATTTTAGCATTAAAATCGGTACAATACAGCACCGTAGACTGCTGTTTTCCTGATAGGGCTCGGACCTCTCTATCTGGTAAACTTGCAAACATTTCATGGTGAGGCACATAGTTCAGGAAAACCTGTTGTCATTATGGTGACCGTTGAGTTTCTTATGGCTGGGTGTGGGCAGCTTGCAGACCAATAATCTTTCTCTTGTCCGTCTTCCTGGAAGAACTGACGAAACCATGACAAATATGCAAGCAAAAAATGGTGAAACAAAAGTCAGTCAAACCATTGAATAAATCACGATTCTAGGTGAAGTGCTCAGAAATATACATCGCGAAGATTTCGGCCCAGTGGTGAAACATTCACTGTTGACTTGTACGTCCGGAGACAACACAGTCCAGAGGGGTAACAAAAAGGAGCAGCGTTTCCAAGGCTATTGTAGAAATAAAGAGAGCCTCAATTACTATGGTGGAAGTGTGGGTGAGTTTGTGATTCACGTATGACAAATACCAGTGCACAACTGTGTGTGTGTGCACAATGCCACGCGCGCAAATAAATTTAAAGTACAAAATACGAGCAGTGCTTTTTCTTTCAATAGTACCCTTGTGTGGACTGAGCTTAGTGAAGCCTTGATTAGATGAAATTTTTTGCCGGAAACCAGGCAATAACCTCAGTAATTTTTTCACGTGTTAACTGCAATTAATCCAATTGTATCCCCGGAAGCACATTTGCACTAATGTGCCGTGAATTTATCGCAGTATGATTTCTGTTGAAACAGCCTTAACGATTTATTATTTAGACTGTACTCCAAGTGGGGAATTTCAGCAACGTGGCAAAAAAAAAAAGACAAGAGTCTTGCTTGCAATTTTCTTGCAAGAGCAATCGCTTCATAAACATTATTTGCCACTTTTAATAAATGACTACAAGAATCTATTTTATCCACCACGCACGCAAATAAATCTGAAGTTCAAAATACGAGCAGTGCTTTTTTACTCACCGGTGCGCACGCCCAAAGGCTGCAAGGTTAATCTGCTTTCGTGGATAGTTTCCAAGCGGACAGTGTTCGGTTCTAGCGGCGAATTTCACGCTAGCTAGCACGTTTTTTTTAAAATGCACGTCATTACGCGGCCAGAGGCGACAGATCACAACCGAAGAGAGCGGTGCATGCGGAGTTATGCCGGTGAAACGCCGCAGCTAATAAAATTCCCAGTCTTCAAACAGGTTCGTTTGGTGGCGTCTATCGAATCTTGGACGCATACACTGACCGAGATATAGTTATCCAATTAAAACGAACTTCCGTGATTCTGCTCAAATCAAACAACCATCCCTTTCGCAAATATTACCGTCGCACAATTTGAATCAATAAACAGCACGTACTGCAATTGATACAAGTAGGCTGCTGCTTATCATATGCCAATAAGGTGTCAATACCTTTATAACGCACAAAGTTTAATAACAGAAGTTCAATAAACATTTTCTACTTATTCTGTAACAAATTGACATATTTAATCATGTTTGCTTGTTTTTGTATGTACATTTTTAGATCAAATGTTTAGCTTCGTTGAGCGCCCGTTGCAGAAAAAAATACAAATTGAAGTATGTAACCAAATTACAGTAGCCCCACTTGCGCGTTTCATGCTGGGACTCGCCGTGGTTGATCTTTTGATGAGCACATCGAAAATGGATTTCACCGCTCTTTCTGCGCACGCGCGAGGAGCACTAGTTGCGAGAGAAATGTGGGGACTTTTGGTGCCCAAAATTTCTCTTCGCCTAGGTACTACGGGGAAGAAAACTGTTAACTCCGTTTGTCCCTAGCCGAGCTTGCAGCACAGAATCACGAGCACTTGGTGGACGAGTGTCATAGAATGAAGAACCAACTAGTGCGGCAAAAATAGTGCGGCAGCACATACAGGGACACTAGCCACAAAGCACACCATAGCACACTAGCGACACTAGTTCATGGACAGAGATGCAATGCGCCACGGCATCAGTTGGCGCCACCATCGCACCTTCTAAAAATCCCTAGACAGAGAGAGAGAAGCAAACTTTATTGGAGGCGTGAATTAGTAGTAGAGACCCTGGCAGAGGAACTAGCGTGGATGCCACGTCTATGGTCATGGCTATGCTCTAGCATGGTCCCTAGGCGCCTAGAGGTCCCGCAAGGGAATTTTGTACCATATTTGGCTCTGTGATTTGGTCGCAAGCCTGCTCCTGCGGCGTTCACTTCTTGTTTCGGGCGATTGCGTTTCTTCTGTGAAAGCACGACTAAACGCTGGTTGTCGCTGGTTCCAACGGCTGTAGCCCTTTGCTGGCATATGGAATGTCGTCTTCGATACGCAAGAAATGTGAGTAAAGTAGATAGTGACCTGAAGAAGAAAATGATGTTCAGTTCTGCAATCGCTGAGGGGAGTAGAGTGCATGCTTTTTGGCAGTTTATACTATCAACGCTCCCTCACTGGCTCCCTGAGGTAATTAAGCTCGCTGTTGTCAGTGGACGTGGTTGGCGCTAATTTTTGCCGTGACAGATTTTTCTTTTTAGGTAAGGTGTAGAGGCGGCGCGTCGATGCGTGCTCATTTGACCATGCACTGCGCGATGCGGTCCCGGCCTAAATATGCTGCGACAGTCGTTATGGTGTTTGCGATGAATGGATGAGCGCTGAACCATGGCTGAACAACTTTTTAAATCTGGCCGCGGCACACGCCACCTAGCCGTGACTAGTAACATATGTTGTACTTACGGGAGGGTGAAATTTCACTCTTACCTTGATTTTAGCCACCCATCAGATAACCTCCGTTTGGTTATTTCAACCATTACCCCCTGAAGAATGCCCAATGTTCAGCCGTGCTCAGTGGCTATGGTGTTAGGCTGCTGAGCAAAACGTTGCGGGATCGAATCCCGGCCACGGCGGCCGCATTTCGATGGGGGCGAAATGCGAAAACACCCGTGTACTTAGATTTAGGTGCACGTTAAAGAACCCCAGGTGGTCGAAATTTCCGGAGTCCTTCACTATAGCATGCCTCATAATCAAAGTGGTTTTGGCACGTAAAACCCCATAATTTAATTTTAATGTTCAGCCGTGCGACGGCTGAACCAATGCTGGACGCACGCCAGGTTGAACGCACGCCGAGTGAGGCGGCACGGCGCGGAGATATGGGAAGGCTGTTCCCACAACAACGGCGTCTGTAGCGAACGTAGTGGTTGGTTCTTTATTCTATAGTGGTACGGCGGTGCTCGAAATCGAAAGTTGCCATGAAGAACTGAGGTAATTTTGTAATTGCTGGTTATATAATAGCGAATAACGAGGTCTGCGACATTACGTCCGGGGTCGCAGTGAACAAAATTATAGCAGAATCGGCGGATGAGTCGAGCGTTAGATTTTATTGATCTGATGTGTGCTAGCGTCTGAACCACGGGCTTAGAATCTTAATGCGAAATGTTATTACTTCTTGTTAAAATTGTTAATGATAAGCACAAAATGGAATGTCTTAAACCCCGATTTAAGTTTTTCGTCATTTTGCGTTCGGCATCTCGCAATATTCGAGCGTACTGACGGCGCCTGTGATCACGCTCAAGCACTTCGATCTAAAGATTGCCGAAATGTGATTGAATAGTGCAGGGGATCGAATGAAGATAAAGATAGCAGTTGACTCAGGCGTGCTTGAAAGTGTCCTTATGAGAGGTTGTAAGCACCTAGCGTGGCTGAACTATTACCATGTGGCCCGTAAAAGCGCAAACTTGTTCACGCTGAAAATTTTGTGTTCGTTTCACACAGCGCACGACTTCCCATTGCATCGGCGACACGCAGCGCGGGTACTTTCGATCCTTATTCCAAGGCAATTTGTGGCGGTACTTCTCAAGTGATTTCAAATGCAGTGATTTTCAACTCTGGTCTTGTGCATACGATATCATGTAAGGTTTCGCTGAACTAGAGAACGTTCTCTAGTTTTAACTTGTGTATCAGCCTTAATTAACGACGCTAATGTAGAGGGCACTAAAAGACCAAAAGTCTGTATGTGGCAAGACTCATCAACAAAATAACTTAATTTGTATTGCTTTTTGAAAAGCTTGAATCTGTGGGGTCACAATTTTTAATACAGGTGTCACACGACCACTTTCGATCGCGATCAAGCGTGAAATTCGATCCGGATCGGGCTTCATCGCGGTCAAAAGTGCGCCGTGTGGCACCCATATAAGAAGAGCAAGTTCTCCTTTGATGTAATTTACTGCATGATGAGCTTTTAGATTTTTCCTCTCTACTACATAAACGGAAATTTGGTACCATTGTTTACATAAGTGTGCTAAAGGCCGCTGGGACACCGTGGGAATGTTTGAATGCTTTGCTTAGACAATACATTGTCTGGGATGTAGGGGCTAAAGGCAGATGCAACTGCCTGACAAGAGGCCCCCCTACCGGTACATTGCTCAGGGGGTGAAACATCATGAATATACAGTGCAACTATGTAGAAATAACAAAAAGAACAAATGTATGCTGCAAGCAATCAAGTATACAAAGAGGTAAGATTGTTACACTTTATACATAATATATAATCAGTGATGTGCGAGAACAAGGAAATATATAAACAATTGAATAATACCGATCAGTGTTGCAAAACACTATGTAGCAAATAGGAGAAAAAAAGTAAGAGAAAAAATGGCTAAAATGAAAAAGTTATCGGAACCGCAAGGTAAGTACCATTAGGAACTTAGCAAAAGATAATTCCTAACCTTTTTCTTTAGGCTGTTAGCTGTTCTGCATTCCTGAATCATAGTAGTGATTTCTCGATTATTATTTAGGAAATGAGGCACTAAGTAGGCGAGTGTCTGAGTACCATATTTGGTTCTAAACATAGGTGTTCTAAGTCTGTTATGCCTAAGGTGATATTGTGAAGTTTTCGGATGATGAAAATGTGAACTGAGTATTAGGGTCATATAGAATTTCCCTATGTGTATACATAGCAAGCCTTAGTTGGAATAAATGATCTATAGTGAGTATGTTTAGCTTGGAAAAGTATGGTGCAGTGTGATCACCACGTTGAAGGTTTTCTATGCAACGCACAGCTCTTTTTTGTATGATTATTAATCTATATAAATTTGTCTTACTAGTTGTACCCCAGATTTATAGGCAATAGTGTATATGTGAATGAACAAGGGCATAGTATAGCTGTAGTTTTCACCATTTTGGCACCAAGGTTTTGGTATTATACAAAATAGAAATTGACCTGCACATATTTGCATGTATCTTGTTTACATGTGGTGTTCAGCTCAAGTTTTCTTCAAAGACGACACCTAGAAATTTTATAAGTAGAAACGCGTTCGATAGCACAATTTTAAAATCTAATAAAGGTACTATAGTCATCAGGCTTATTACGGCTTTTGAAAATAATGCACTTAGTCTTTTGTACATTTAGTTGAAGTTGATTACAATGCAACCAGTTTGGTAGATTAGTTAACCATCTATTAGCTGCCTTTTCAAGTTCAAATAAGTGTTTACCTGCAAAAAAAAATACTTGTGTCGTCTGCATAGAGAACAATGTAAGCAGTTCGTGGTATGTTCACAATATCATTTTTATAAAGAATAATGGTCCAAGGATAGAGCCTTGCGGTACGCCACATTTTTTCGGCTGTAATTGGGAACGGTAACCATTTAGGCTAGTAAATTGCACCCTGTCGGATAGATAACTGCGTATCAGATTTAATACCAAACCTCTAACACCATAGTGTGGGAGTTTGCCAAACAAAATGAGATACTTAATAGAATTGAACACATTTTTAAAGTCTAGAAATAATCCAAGAATGTACTATTGCTTATTATCAATATTATTAACTAATTTTTCTTTAATATCTAAGAGTGCCGTTTCGGTTGATTTCACGGAAGCCAAATTGCTGCTTGGAAAGCATTTGGTGGTCGCCAATAAACTTCATTAATCATGATTTTAATGTATATTCTAACACTTTAAAATAAAGGTAGCACAGATATAGGCCAATAGTTATTCAAGTCATTATGAGAGCCACCTTTGTGAATGACTACTACTCTGGCTCTCTTGATGCCTTCAGGAAAGGTACCCGTGGCGAAAGCTTGATTGCATATGTGCTGAAGTGGGCATCATAGTAATTCAGCAACATGTTTAATTGGGTCAGCCTTAATGTCATCATAGCCAGCAGCAGTATACTTATTTAAAGATTTCAGTTATGTAAATATTTCTATTTCACTACATAGTCAAGAAAATAGATTGCTTGCAGGAAGAAGAAATGTATTGTTTGCAGTCATTTGTTGTATTATTTGTTTGACCTGCTGCAGCTGAAGTTAGGAAATGAATATTGAATTAGTCCACTAGATCGGCTTCAGTGAACTCAACGCCATCAATGGTTAGTGTCGTAGGAAGGCTAGCCTTTGTTTTACCTATGGGCAAACGTGCCGAGTTCCAAGCTTTCCTGGGATTACAGCAGACCCCAGCAAATCTTGCTTGATAATATTGAATACGAGCTCTCTTCAAATCTGAGTTTATTTTGTTGTGAACTTTCTTGTATTCATGTAATAGAGATGTCTCTTAGTCTAATGAAGTTATGGTATAGTTTATCTTGTTCTCTACCTCTGTTGTAAAGATCTCTGTTAATCCATGGTTTCCTGGACTTGCTATGCCTTTTATAGTATTGCAGTGGGAAGGCAGCATCATAGCAGTTCTTTACATGTTGTAGGAACAAATCATACTACACTATATGTTAGGGTTTTGGTCACTGCACACATCACTCCAGTCAATACTTTTAATACTAGCATGAAATGTCGACAAGGCATTGGTATTGAAAGAGCGATATGCAACAGGAGCATCGTTAACATAATTTTTTTCTTTCTTTGTCGCAGGGAAAAAACAAAACACTGATAAATGATCGACAAGATCAGTTAGCACACCAGCATTGACGTCATTTCTATCATGGTTAGTTATACATAGGTCTAGTAGAGTTTCACTTACAGTTGTTATTCTGGTGGGTAATCCTATCAAGTTTGTGCATGAGAGTGACTCAATGACATCTAAAAATTGTCTACTCCCTGGGCTAAGTAGTAGCGTATAAATATTAAAATCACCAACAAGGACAATAGGCAAATTTCTTAAGGACGCATATTCAAAAAGCGTAGTTATAAATCCAAAAAAGTCTTGAGTATCCCCTGATGGGGGGCGATAAATTGAGGCAATCAGAGATGTTACGCAATTAACGTCAGTAGATTCATAATGTTTGCAAACACAACAAAATTCAGGAACCACCTCATATAAGATATTGTCTTTGATATATAGTGACACTCCACCAGCCCTACGATTCGGTCTATACACATCTTCATGTTTGTATCTTTCGAAAAATACTACATCGAACGCACATGAGTACCAGGTCTCAGTGAAGGCCAAAAAATGAAACGTATGATCTGATGAATCAAGCAGTGCATCAGGTTGTTTGTTTCTAAGTCTGCGTATGTTTAAATGGAAAATCAACATTCTGTTCTGCTTCTTAAAAGGGGGGCACTGAGCAAGAGAATTTTTTAAAAGATTGAGCATCATGATATATGGCTTCATGTAGGATAGCCATAGCAGTAACACTAGCAATTGAAATAATGCAAGGGATAAAAGAAAAGAAGCCATTCAGCTAATATTATCAAGGTCACTTCCACTGTCGATGCGCAGTGCTCAATCACCAGGCACCTTACGCACAAAAAACTTGCCATTTTTGTACCATGCAAACTGATGATACTCCTCAGCTTTTGCTTTCATTAGCCAGAGAAGTTTCTTATTCTGTGGCGTCAGATTGTCATGAAAATACACGCCAGAATTAGCGGTTTTTAATTCGGCTTTCTTAGCCATCCATTGATCACGTGCGACATGTGATGCGAAATGGACGAGCATGACAGGAACTTTGCCATTTTTTGGCGGCTGTCTACGCACGACTTCTGCTTTGGAGCTAGTCAATCCAGGAAGGTTAAGCTTAGTCGCCAAATTATTCAGCTTCCAGAGCAAATTTTCATTCGGGGTGACAGCTAAGCCATGGATTTCAGTATTTTGTTGCCTGCTGTATTGCCCTACGGCATTAACTAGCTTTTGCAACTGAAGAATGTTCATGCTGGTGTTAGATGTCCCGATGGAATCTGCCCTTCTTTTAAGGGCAGCTATTTCAGCTGATAGCTTTTGCATTTCAGCCAGCACCGAATCATATTGATCAGACAAATGCTGAACAGACAGCTCCAATTTGTCCACTGTATTCTTTAATACCATTAGTAAATCTACCTTGCTTTGTATGTCAGGTATTTGGGCCAGCTTCTTATTAATTTCAATAAGTATTTTCTCGTAGGCAAATTTATGCTCGCTGGTGTGACACTTTTCACCATGTGCGCTTCGTGCCGCCAAAAGAAGGCATGTCTGGCACTTCCATGGTTTCCTTGCAGCATCGTCTTTTTTGAAGGTCGTCTTGCTCACACCCGAGCATGCTCCCAGGTGATAGCCATATTTGCATACTGAGCAGGTTGGATATGTGCCACTATCTAGGAGTGGCTCAAAACAAACTAGGCAGGCATCGGACTTGGACATATAGAACAGAGCAAAAATCAAAGGCTCAGGGTAACAGTGGCTGTTGAAAGGAAGCTACAGTGATCACCAACAGGAAGCTATTGCAACATCGGCGGTGGCAGTGGCGGACAGTGACAATTTTAGTGAGGTTTAGATACAGTGCACACCTACCTGCAAAGTCAGTCGATAGGGGTTAGTCACGAGCTGACTGTTTTCGTCGCCACCACTGCTGAGCAAATGGTCCTCTGGTGTTTGGATAGCGCCTTTTGTAGAAGTGCCCAGTGACGTAGGTCATGTTGGGGGCACTGTCGATTCTTGATACGGCTCCTGGATTCTTGATGTGGTGTTGGAAGAAGTGAATGGGGCAGCAGGCGCCAATCAGTGACCATGCTTGAGCAGTAACTACCTGCAAAGTCAGTCAATAGGGGCTAGTCACGAGCTGACTGTTTTCGTCGCCACCACCACTGAGCAAGAACGGGATGATGGGATATGGAAGTTATGGCTTTTCTGAAACATGGCTTGGCCACATCATGGCCATGGCTGTACAATAAATCCTCCTTGGAATCAAACAAGTCCTAATTGTCCTCAAATGTGCGATTGAAAGGCGTGCTCAATGAGCATGGGCTTTTTTCAAATTTAGTAACGTACCGCTGCTGCCGTTCACATTTGAAAAACCTGTACACTTAGTGTGAGTATTTGTTGTAGGTACAAATAGTCGTACAACAGTACACAGAAACTCTGTTACACGCAGAAATTTTCATATGGCAAATCGAGGATTGGTCACTATGGGCGGTATCCCTGAGCAACTAATTTGTGGGGCTTAGCACCTGATGTGGTGAAGTCGTGAAAGGAAGAAAAAACTTCCTCCACGGTTGAAGTACATGGCCAGCAGCATTCCTGGCATGGTGCAAAGATAGCTTGGCACAGTTCAGGAATACTGTCGGCTGCATACACCAGCGCACCTACTGCTAAGCGACACAGAATTGATAAAAACTGCACAATGCCATGAATGCTGTCAACTGTATACTTTGATGTTTCCTAATGCCAACTCATGCAAAATTTCATGAAAGTAATTCTATCTTCTAAAGTGTTTGGTCAAGAATACTGCCCCAGACTTTCTGCAAATTGTTCTAGCTCTGAAAAAGATGCCAATCCAAAGCTTACTCTACCTGGCACTTCTTTGCATGAAATAGCACTGCATTGCCATTTATCTGACCAGGTAACAGACCCTTTTCTTACTTGGGAGCATGCTTATCTGCATAGTACACTTGCCTAACCAATGGCAGCCCCAGTTATTGTTAAAGTGCAAGACTTGAGTGTGCACACTCCAACTTGTCTTAGGCAGATGATTTCATCATGAGTCTTGCCTACATTTTCCATTTCACAAAACATATTTGATTGCAACAGAAGCTTGCACTGCCATTAATTTGCCAAAAGACTCCGCCGGGAAGCTAGCTTTAGATGTGTGTATGTCAGTTGGAAGAAACTCCGTGATATCAAACGTCAACATGTTTTCAATTATATATACCCTCTTTCTTCTAGTAAGGGCCTCCAAGCCAGTGGTAGTGCCTCCGAAATCTTCCAAGACAAGCAAGAAGACAAAATCACTCAGGTTGCCCACAACCAAGCCTGGCAGAAAGTCCACTGAGGAGGGACCTTCTAAATCTGAAAATGACAAACTTCCCTTGCAAAGGACGCTGACGATGACTGGCAAGGCCCGCACATGGTCTGCTGCTGAACTCCCCACCAGTGATTCAGAGGCGTCAGACATTCTTGACAACCCTCATCACAGCGAGGGGACAAGCTCAGAGTCGCAGCCATTGATCGAAGGCACGGCAAAGAAGTCACCACAGCCATCCACCAGTAAGCCAAGCACTCAAGCCAGCAGCAGTAGCAAGCGGCCAGCACAGCCTTCCAAAAAAAATGTAAAGAAGGCCGGGGGTGGCAAATTACTTCGGCAACCAAAAGTGGGAAAAAAGTCTCGGAATAATCCTGTGCAACGCAAGAACAGCTGCGGAAAAACCCCATTAAGCAGTGCCAAGCTGATGGATGCTGCAGTCAGCTCGAATACTGTTCCACTGGTGAAGAAAGCAGATGTTATGCAGAGTGAGCCTACAGACGTGAATGTGAAAGCATTTCCAGTCCTTCAGCCTGACAGGCCTGTGAGGCTTCCCTTGTAAGTTTCTGGGGGATAGGGAACTGTGGGACTTCGTACACCCTACCTCTTTTCTCTCTCACCTTGTCTTTTTTCCTCACTGCATGACAGATTTCCAGTGGCAGTATTGCGTTCTGCACTTCACAGACATGCCTTTGTAGTTTGCATTGCTGCTGGCTGTTTGTGCACTGCGGAATGTTACATGGATGGCAAGAGCTGTGGTGTCAGTGGGAAGATTGGCTACCTTGAGAATAAGAGTGTGCAGGCTTTCCTTTAAATCCCTTGCTCAAGACTCCCCGTAATCCTACTTAGTCAGGCTTCCTCAGATTCAAACTGCCCGCCATGGTTGCTTAGTGGCTTTGGCATTGTGCTACTAAGCATGAGGTTGCGGGAGCAAATCTCAGCTGCGGCAGCTGCATTTCGACGGGGTCAGAATGCAAAAAATGCCAGTGTACCATGCAATGGGTTCATGTTTAAGAACCCCAGGTGGTCGAAATTCGGAGTCCCCCCACTATGGCATGCCTCATAATCAGATGGTGGTTTTGGTACGTAAAACCCCAGAATTCTATTCAATTAAGATTCAGACTCGAGGTGGTGTGAGTGAGTTTGCCTACGTATGGCAGTGGGCAAAGCTAAATGTCTTCTTAGGCATTTGTAGACATCAGAAGGTCCACACCACTTTCAGCCGACTGGCCTACCTACTCTAGGTGGCTGCTACACAGGTGAGCTGCTTGTGTACACACAAAATGCTATGGCATGTGTCTCGAGAACTACAGTTTGACAATCTTGCTGGTTGCCAGTATGAGTCTTATGAGTCTAGTATGACGTGTATGTGATTATAGTACCACTGCACTGCACATGTGATTTCTAATGAGAGTATGGAAGCAGTCTAGTTGATAATCCATTGTCTAGCACACCATTTTAAAAGAGGACAGTGTTTGTTGATCTGTGTCTTTGTGTAATGTTGTGCTGTTCTACACAATCTGTGTCCCAGTTAAATGCACTTTCTCAGCTAGCCACCTCCACTTGTTCTTTCTGCAGGGTGAAAGAAGGCAGCCCTTACAAGTGTAGTGTCCGAGGATGTCCCTCAAGCACTGGCCAGTGCTCCATTGGTCTCTGGTTGTTTGCGCTGCCTAGCGAAGAAACCAGTGCACAACTGCGCTCTGCTTGGCTGGAGAATGTTTCCATCGATCCAGAGATCAACAGACCACGAAGTCCCCGCGTGTGCTTTCAGCACTTTGCGAAGGACGACTATGTGTCAAACAAGAACCGCCTTATGGGCCTTAATGCAAAGGCTGTACCTTCAGTAGGCATTCCGAAACAAGCGTTCAGAACCGGGACATCCAACTTTCTTGTAAACAAATGGGGTGCATATGCTGAGCCTACGTCAAATGCTGGCTCTAAGTCTAGGTCAGCAGCATGCAACAGCTCAGCAGACTTGACTATGCTGTCTGGTCCTGCCAACTCCGCCGCTGGTATAGGGTCAGGTGCAGGAATAGAACATGGCTCAGCATCAGAAACTCAGATCAAACCCACTGTTAGCATTGGAACAGGTGCAGCAATAGGCAGTGGTAGTTTGAATGAGGCATTTGAGTCAGAAGCCACAGATGGTGCCAGAATAACCTCAAAGCAAGATGGCCAGTCAAAATCTGCATTTGTCAGCAAGATAGTTTCAACACCTAGCAAAAGTTCAACAACGAAGGTTCACTTAGTATCCATACATAAGGCAAAAAGAGGCCCAGCAGCGGACACTTCAAATGTAGCTAGGACTTCAGTATTCGCAGGAGGTAACGAAACTGATTCACTAGTGAGTGGTGCTGCTTTGTTGCAAAGTACAAAGCCAAGTACAGTTACACAGCCAAAAGCCACTCATGGTGCCAAAACAGCTCCAACAAAAAACAGTGGCTCAGTACATAAGGGCCAGTCGAAATCTGCAGTTGATAGCAGGATGGTTTCAATGAGAAGCAAGTCTACACTTGAGACCAAAGCAGGTCAAATATCAATCAAGACTTTAAAAAAAGGTATTGGTTCAGTACCTGCAGTTGCCTGTGAAACAAGTTCAACAGGGGAGACCAGTTCAGTTTCATCAAGCCACTCTGAATCTGCAGTCGCAGCAGGTTCAACAGACAGCAGTTCAAATTCAGCACATCATTTGAAATGTCAGGTTAGGCCAGAAACAGGTCCAATCTCGGAGTGTGTGTCAAAGCCAGGGGACCACTCAATAGCTGTTACCAGAACAGAATCAGTCACAAGCAAGCCAGGTTCAAGAAGCGATTTAGGGCCTGTAACTGTGAATGTGCCAGCATCAACACTAAACATCTCAAAGCCAGCGACTACAACAGTGCCAAATGGTAGCATGGTTGTAACCTTGGAAAATGAGCCCTGGACATCGGAGCTCACTGGTGTGGAAGCAAGCAACCAAGATTCAACAAGTCCTTCAGGACCCATAAATGCCACTGAGTCAGAGTCAATACCAAACAACTCCAAGCCAGTGACTACAACAGTGCTAAATGGTAGCACGTTCGTAACCTTCGAAAAGGAGCCCTGGGCATCAGCACTCTCTGTTGTGGACAAGCCATTGATGGAAACACCAAGAGCTGAGTGTTCATCCAACACAAGCAGCTTGTCAGCAGTGGAACGCATCTCAAAGGTAGTAGTGAAGCAAGAACTTGTTGAAGAGACTGAGCTTTTCCCAAAAGACCTTTATGGCAGTGTCGCTCTAGACGTGTCACCGAACAATTGCAGATTGCATGTGGAACAAAAAGACAGTACAGTACACAGGAGCTCAGATGTGTGCTTGTTGCCTCCATCTGATGTATTGGTTCATGCTTCTTTGTGTATGCCTTTCTGCATGCCTTTCACAGGCAGGTCTTGTAATGCAGAAGCAGCCGGTGCCTATCAATCTTCTGCTTTAAGTGATTCCAGTGGCACCACTAGTTCCACTGGTGCGCCATCTGGGCATTGCAGAAGCGGTAACCCTTCCTATTCTGTAATGAACTTGTGGGACAGCAGCCAGAGCTCAGCACTATCACTTCAGCACACTGAAGTATTGCCTGGAAAAGCCATTGCATCAACAAATACTAAGAGCAGCTTGTCTCAAAATGCCAATGAACTGACTCTTGGACATGCTGCTGCATCACTTTCTTCAGTATTACACATGTCTAGCAGACAGAGGGGGAATGTAGCCAATTGTCATGGTGCACATGATGATGAAGCTGGTGCATGTAGTCAAGCTGGCCACACTTCTGGTTCCAAAGCTGACTTTGCTTTTAGTGGCCAACAGAGCACCTCAAGGTATAATATTGTTGACATCACTCGGGAGTCTGGGACTGGGGTTATTCAACCTGAGTTGCCTGCTCAACAAGTAGTTCCATTCCAGGCACCAAGTCAAGGTGGATACGTGCCGCATTTGAAAAGTGACAGCGCGTGCAGCAGTATTTCTAATCCTTCCAATGCATGTAATAAATGGGATGGCGGTCTTCAGAGTGAGGGAAGCAGTGATGAGTGGATGCCGTTTGATCCTGCCCATGGAAAGTATGTCATAGAAAAGGAGTGCTTAGGAGAGAGAGATGATTCTGGATTGAGTGCTGTTTACTGTACAGTGGTGTGGGTCCCTACATCTGGAGATAATGGCAAGAGCAGTGGTGGCCCTCAAAGTACCCGCTAACAAGAAGACTGACCATAACTGAACTCCAGCAACAAGAAAGCTTTAGTCTGTGATATTTAAGTAACATATAAGAGTGCAGTATGATGCATTTCTGAGGCTGTCACACTAAGGTAATCATGATTTTATTTTATTATATTTATTTAAATATGTTGTCCGCTCTCTCTCGTGCCAAAATATGTGTCTTGCAATAAACATTGTGTACGTCTGATGTTTCAAGAGTGCAGTAAGTGTGCATTAAAGTGTGCACCAGCTGTTTCAAAAACAGATATAGGTGGATGGCTTGATAGCCGAAAAGAAAACTGGTCAGAGTATGCCAAGAATGCTATTTGCATAGAAAATTTTGTCGGACTTCGTTCAATTTCCAAGAAACACTTAGGATCCCTGTGATGAACCCCCCAGTAAGCACAAGTTGGCTACTAGCTAGCTTGATACAGCTGTATAGCGGCACACAGGCACAGACAACGAGATGCGATTCTGATGGGACAATCAATGCCGCTGCCATAGACTCTGCACGACAAATCATGGGAGCATCTGCTAACTTGTTATTGTGTGAATTGTGTGGTTCGTTGTAACCATGGTAACAACGCCGTTGAAGAAAGGTGCATAAAGGTCGCCATGAGGTAGAAGCCTGCATCGTTTTTGACTTCGATGCTGTCTTCGCGAAGTGAAGCTGTCTACTCGCGTTCAGTTGATGGAACGCAGGCCCAAACGTCGCGTCCTGGGTGTCACATCCATTCTTTGTTTTGGCAGCAGAATGGCAAGCTCAAACAAATGCATGAAGATGTGGATCGTTTATTTCTAAATGTAGAATCATTTCTATGCCTACCCAACAAGAAACTCATCCGTCCGTCTCTTAAGACGAATGCAATGGCTCATACCCATGTAAGGCAGAGGCTACAAGTGCTCGGCAAAGTGAAGCGAGCAGTGCATACATTCTCTGAAATCACCCACACAACACGGAGAACAGCATGCATTTCAATAAACGAAAGCTCGGAAGTATCCAAACCATCAATAAAGCATTGCATACCCCCCTCGGCAATTGTGGTGGTTCAGCAACAGCTTCGCTGAACATCCAGGTTGATAAAGGTGGGATCATGTTCGATAAGGTTGATATTGACCAATGAGGGTTGATGAGTGTCGTCAAATCAAGTTTCATAACATTGAAAATGATACCGAGCTGCGTAAAGATGAGCAACTGGCAATGCTTATGCAAATTTTGACAGCACCCATAGGAGTTTCTGTGTGAAGTTTTTGGACGTGTGCTTGTGTAGAGCATTAGATATCGTAAGTACTTCACTTTTCCATTCGATGTGCATCTATCGCAACAAGCTATCGGCTTTTGGCTGCATGGTACTTCATTGCCAGGTTCCTCACAAGCTTGTTTTCCTTGTGATGCATTGCACGGACTACCACACCAGTCAGCCAGTGCTGCAGTGTACTAGTGCTGAGAAATCTTTGGCTCCTTCAGACTTGTTAAGAGCCTTTCCGACTTGTTTAACATTACCTGGCTACGGTGCTGCTATGTGGCAGAATTTGTAAATGGCAGATGAGCCAAGTGTGGCATATAGGTGCACTTGTTTAGCCTAAATAAGTGTTATCTTTTATTTACTAATGCAAGCGCAAGGTTTATGATGCACGGTTCAGATCTGCCATCCGCCGGCTAAGAGCGGTAGTGAATGAAGTCGCTGAATGATTGCTTTGCGGCCTCATTGCATGTGCGGGAAAAATCTTTTTACAGCCCCCCTCCCCCAAAAGAAAGGTCAGTTTCACAAAAAAGGCGAAGCATCGATTGCGATTACAAATTAGCAGGCAGGCATACTAAGTAAGGATAGCACTTTTATCACCCATATACAATTGTAAACATTCGCTTGCCAACTAAATGAACAAGCATGGTGTCAGTCCGCTCAGCCAACGTACACACTTGATGACTCCGGGCACTCGCTTTTGAAACATTGGTGTGAGCAAGAGTGGCAGCAGCAGCATGCGAAGTGACCGTTGTGCTGTCTAGCACTTCAATGCAAACTGAGCACCAAGAGCACACAGCATGCACAAAGCTACGAGCCGTCTATGCACCTAGACTCTGCCCCCAATGCAGATTGCTCTCAAGATACGGCCGCCACATGTGCAGTTGCAGATGGAGCAGATCTTTTCCATGTCAAAATGTGAAAGGTCTGTGCTAATTGATTTCTGAACATTGTAGTGCATATATGCCTTTCTGCTACCATTGGTGAGAAACATGAGCCAAAGCTCCTGAACAAACTTTAATTCGGCTTGTCTACCATTGAATGCACACTCTATAGCTACTGAAAAAAGTGCGCTGACCGCTTTTATAGCCTTATCGTAGAGTGTCGTGCAGTGATGTGCACCGACGTGGCTGATTGCAGACCGGGGGCTGTATTGCACATGCTTGTACATTAGGCATGGTGAAGACAACTGATTGGTCTACCAATTAAGGTGTGTCTGATTCATGCTCAGCTCATGGTGTGCTATACCATAGCCCTCAATTTTTTTGGAGCAAGAGAGTGCTGCTGCACCACGGTTCTCGACTGTGGCATGGTGCAGGTGAGGTGCCGCTGCTTTGCAGGGAACCTCTGCACCAGCTAGTTAGGTGGTGCTGCTGAGGTTCACAGCACCATGCAAGTGATGCTCACAGAGGCGATGTTTGCAGACACAGTGGGCACTTTCAGGGTACGTGGGTACATTCCCTAACCTCGTTGACAAGGTTGCAACACGGCCAGAAAAGTGTACAGGACATTGAAATCTGTTGTGGGCGCTATCACAACTAAACCTCGTTAATAATGTAGTTGGCAGGGAGCATGGATCGGGTACGCACTAATCGTTCAATGAACTGACCATGGCAGATGTGTAGCTATAGACTTACCAGCCAAAAAAATCTGTTCATTCTCACTCAAACACACGTGTAGACAAGTATTATTGCGGGCAGGTAGCAAAAAAATCTGCAATTTTCACTTCCGTCATGGAGGCCTTGCAGGGGTGATGGCATCCTCACAAGGTCGCGAGCCAGTTTCTCCATCAGTCCCCACTTCTCTGTGAATGCCCTCATGACTGTCAACACACTAGCCATGTCAGATACAGAAGGGCCATAAAGCACGTCGTCATCCATGACGACAATGTGGAATTGCTAGAAGCTATGGGAGCAGGAAACGTGTCATGACTACCATGTTTTGACATTGTGATTGGTGGCAACTGCAGTGCGGGAAGGTCCATGTGCCACAATTTCGCTATCTATGGTCTGCATGTGTAACATTTCGCCGATACCACGCTTTTACATGCCAAAAAATGAAGTAAATACCATGCATTAATCCTTTGGCATTTTTGAACTTGCCTAAGTGCATTACTGATGGAACTTAAACAAAGAAACATGCAAGACAAGCATGCTGCTACTTCCAATTGAAATTTATGAAGGGTTACAGAATGTATTAAAAAAGTGATAGTAAGAGAGAATGTTGCCCTAAATGTTGTCAAGGCACATGTGCAAGAAACTACAGTTCTTTTGAGTACAACTTCAGTTTTGCTTTGCGCAGGAGAACATCTCTGTGGTGGGATAAGACACCTATGGCTTTCGATATTTTTTGTTGTATGGTTAGTGTGTTCATTCAAGGTCATATTTTCGGAGAATGTGATGCCAAGAGATTGAATGGCCGAACTAATTATATAGTTTCATAATTGTAAGGCAAGGTGATAATTTCTTGACATTTCTAATTTCTAGGTTGGAAAAGTACGTCCTTTGATTTGGTGACATTGACAGAATTTGGTGTCTGACCACACTTCTGGCTTTCTTTAGCAAGACATTTGCGTTGCAAAACAAATTAAGAGTGACATTTCTTGCGGAAAGTATACTATAGTAGTATCCGCATAAATGATAAAATATAGAAGTTAGAAGTTATGCTTACAATGTCGTTAATATACGTAATAATTAAAACGGGACAAGGAAAGCTGCCTTGTCGCACGCGAGAGAATTCAATTCAGTGGATTTCAATTCATTAATTTGGACGTACTGCTGTCTGCATGATAAATACGACCAGATTTCAGTGCTTTATCTCTATTACCTGCAAGCTCAAGTTTCTGAAAAATAATATAACATATGTGATCGAGCACCTCTGTGAAATATAAGAATACGCCTAATGCAAGGTTTTTCTGATCAAAATTGCGGAATTTGTACTCGTGTTGATGCAGAAGAGCAAGTTCTGTAGATCAGTTTCGCCCAAAACCATACTGAACATCGGTAAGTGTGCGCTATTTCTGAGAATTACTTAAGCCGAATAAGAATGAACTTCTTCTATGGCTTAGAAATTAAAGAACACTTATTGGTGTTCATTCTCTTCTTTATAAACGATAAAAACCCCTGCCACTAGCGTTTTCGAAGGGAAAGTAGCTGTTATCATAGATAGCTTATGTACGTACTGTCAAACCGTTAATTCGAACTCGGTTAATTCGAAATCCCGGATAATTCGAAGGTTTCCTGCGTTCCCGTGTTTTCCAACGTAAATCTGACCGGATAATTCAATCCGGCGGCCTAGGCCAACCCGGTTAATTGGAAGATTTGGGGTGCGATGCGGCAATTCTCGATCCCCGTTTCACCGCAAACCCGACGAAACGACGGCCATTCGGAGCCGCGAGGCGGCGCCACATAGCAGTCGCGATTATTAGAGACTTTTAGCGCGTCCGCTATTCCGGCAAACCGGGGCGGTTTGGGCGGATTACCGCATGGTCGGGGGCGTAAACGTGAGCGGCCAGATTGGTGGCGCCAGCTGGTGGTGCAAAGCTCAACCACCTAAACACAGAGCCAATTACTATATTCTTCTTAGCTGGGGTGTAAGCTTTCGACAATGGCGTAACTGTGAACACAATTACGCCGCTACCGAAAATTTCCACCAGCAGCGAAGCAGAATAAAGTAGGTTACTGCAATTTTAGCTCTGTGCTTCTCTGATTGAGCTCTATAACACCAGGCGGCTGCACTGCTCCGGCCGCTCACGTTTACGCCCCCGACCATCCGGTAACTGTTTACGCTCGAGCCGCCCATCGCCGCAAGCCACACCGCACGCGTGCGCTCGCGCGAAAAATTGCAGATATCGAACATTTCTGCACAAATTTCAGTTTACAATATGTGTGGTTTACACCGTGTACATGGTGTAAACGGCAATTTGTGCACAAGTGTTCGATAAGGGCAATTTCTCGCGCGACCGCAAGCGTGCGGTGCGGCTTGCGGCAATGGGCGGCTCGAGCGTAAATCGGCCCTGCCGCCCAAACCGCACCGGTTTGCCGGAATTGCGGACACGCTAAAAGTATCCATTTATAGACGAAGCGCCCTACCCGTATTGCTGCTAGCTCAAAAATCAGTCCACGGTGCGCCCCGCACACCGCCGAAACGCGCGCCTGCAGAGTATAAGACGTGCTTCACTGCAACGCAGCGAGCATGCCGGTTTTGTCGCCAGTTTTTGTGTAAGAATGCAGCTGAAAATCATCGTTATCATTAAACTATGTTTCTGAAATAATTACGATATTAAAAGAAAACTCTACACTTCCAAGTAAGCAGTGAACTTATCTAGGTTGTTCTTTTTTGATCTTGCATTGCGAAAAAAATAGTGCGTGTGTGAACTCCGCCATTGGGGACTTAGAGTATCCCGCACTTTATGTGTGACGAGTAAGTTTGAGGCACCATAAGGCGTATGCGCCTTTTATACCATACATTCACGCGCATACGCTTGAAAAGTATACCTAAGACGTATATACTTCCAGATACATATGCATGATATATATGTATACATGGATGTCTAAGCTTCACCGTTCTGATTTCGAACGGCCTTGATGCTTTAAATGTTGTAAATTTTGAACAAAATATTGCTTTACACCTGGAACAATTCGTAGTCAATTTACAAGTTCGCAGAGTCTCATTGCCTTCAGCATTTAGAAATGTAGGATTGCTTCGAAATTTAGGCCGATAGAGAGAGATGAAGCGTAGTAGACAAAGACACAAGAAGGTCTTGTTAAGAATGGCCAGCTGCAGTGCAAGATTGCCACCCACTCACGACTATGACGGTAACATCCCGGCGCTGTTAAGAATGGCCAGCTGCAGTGCAAGAGTGCCACCCACTTACGACTATGACGGCAACATTCCGGGAGCGTCGCCGCCAACTTCTAGCCACAGCGTGACTAAATCGACTTTGTGACGGAATGAGTTCGGCGGGCCAACTATTGTTCTCAAACTCACCAACGCGCTACCCGGAACGGCTCCGAGTTCTACGGGGCCCCTCTGACGTCGGCTCCGGACATTCGAACGTGTGTGCATTTGTGTGCGTAGACCGTCCTGCGGGGAGGCGGCTAGTTTGTGATGACTAAACGAACGTTCGCATCACCTTGTTCGCGGGAGGACCGAGTGTTTAAAAACTGCTGTTGTGCGGATGCTCGACACACTTTCTCTCAAGCATTCATGTTATGGCGTTTTTCACTGGTCGATTCGGAGCAGGATTTCTTGCTCCGCGGCAAGGAATCCGAATTTCACTGGTCGATCTGGAGCGGGTTCGCGCGTTCCACTGGTCGTTTCGGATCAACTCGCTCCGCGCCGGATCGCTCTCACTTGCTCCGCCGCCGAGGCGCGGATTCGGGCGGAAATAGCTCGCGTCACTTCCGTCTTCAAGCGAAATCGGTGCTCGGTTGGTACGCACAACATTGTGCCGCTTCGCAAAATGGCTGCTTTCGGTGCTGCTGCAGCGCTCGCGTTTAGCGATGAGAGCTCGGACGACAGCGATTACGAAGTGACGCAGATGCTGTACGAAGCTTTCTATGCACGTTGTCCATGCACAATCCTTGCGGGCGCGACATGGAAATGACGGACTATGCGACTGTCATGGTCAAATTACACACGGGGGATGGCGAGTTTGGTTGCCGTGGAAACGTACAGAACGGAAGTCGGGCATGGTTTTCGGAACCGGTTCGTGCGACGTGTACGCAGACTTGCTGTGTGATCCGCCGCGGAGCGTTTTTGCGCTCCGCTGGCCGATTCGGATTTGCGAAACCCGAGCGCTCGCTCGAGGATTTCATCAACGTCCTCAGCGGGGATAAGTTGGACGACGGCATGGGCCAGCTACCTTCTAATTCATGCCCAACTCCAATCTTGACAACGAATCACGAGCGATGGGATTGAGCCCCCAATCCTGACAGTCTGAAGCCACGAGCATGAAGCTCAGACAAATAAATGTACTAACCATCGTTTTCGTGCTGGCTGAACGATCGATTGCAGCGCAAGAGTTCCCTCTAGTAATTGTTCAAGAGATAAAGATGTCGCTCGTGCCTGGAACCCCGTTTTTTGGTCTTCAAGAAAAAAAAATGGAGTGATGATGAGAAGAAGCAACAGCGCCCACCTAGTATTCCACTGCTGTAAACCGGCTGCGTTCTCAGAAGGCAGAATATATGAGCGAAGAATTGGTCACCAATTGCGCTAACCACTACATTTTAATCGTTTGCCGATTTGTGGCTAAGAGAAGAAAAAAAAGCACTTTTTGAAATATCGTTTAGTAAACGTGGCTTGAAATGTTCGTGTGTTACACACCCTTTGGGCTTCGTCACCGACTTTGTTTTAGGCACAGGGACGTGTTTGACGCTGTGTGGTATTTCATTCAAGCAACAAAAGATATAACACGCTAATTCTTACTTTCCTTACTATTTCTATTATATCTTCTTGTAAATTTCTTCTAAGTTCTTACGCGAATCTTCATTCTTATTTCTTTTAAAATACATTAATCCATTCGTCTGGTTTCATTTCTCATTTACAGAATACGCTTTATTCCTAGTTTTTCCGTTTCATGTTCAGCTTTCTGAAACCTTCTAAGTGCTCTTACCTCCACCCGATCCTTTCCACATATCCCATATTGTGGGTGCGTGCCATGTTTTTTTAAAGGCGCACCATCATCGTCGTCGTCGTCGTATTCTTCTGAAGGGTCGCTCATGATGGAAGTGCCGGTGGGGCGGTCACCAAGAAGTCTCGCTGCTTCTCTTCTTACCACCGTGGCTCTCCTCAGTCAAGAGATACAGGCCGGTAAGTGAGTGAGGCTTCACGACGTTGTTTAGCTTCGTATGCGGCGCGCCGCTGCTCCGCTTCCAGTGGATACTACCTGATCCAGCCAGCGGACATGAAAGGCAAGGAAATCGAGGGGAGAAATTATTTGTGGACTTTACTTAACAAGCAGAAATGACTGGGAAAAATGAATTGAAAAAGAGCGACCAAAACTTGCCAGCGATGGGAGTCGAACCCACACATTCCTCAATGCTCTACCATTTGAGCTACTTTGACGGCTGGACGGCGAGTTTGTATAGCAATGCCTTCCATTTAGTTATATGCAACTCTTACCGTTCGCCGTTCGCGGCTGACTGATTTCACTCCATAACGCGGGCGAAAACTCATGGCCACGGCAAGAAATGTAAAGGATCCTTTGACCGCCTGAGCTGTCATAGCTACTGTAGACGCATTCGAGCTTGTATACTGTATAGCGCTACTCTACATCGCGCGCTCTTCATTCTATGCACAGAATTGTACTATCAGCATAAATTCAAACGAGAACTAGTCGAGAACGACTCTAGTGCGTTGTTTCCGTTTCCACTTTCACCTGCGTTTGTAACTGTGGCTTAATTCCGACTCCAAAACGCGTACTTCAGACTACTCCATGTTTGGCTACAGGGCGATTACACGTATAAATTGCGTGAAATTACGCGTAATAGGCGTACTGATCTCTAGATTAGAACGCCTATTATATAGATCAGAAAAATAATTTGTTATTCCCTGCTTGCGTTCCAATGGTACAAGTCGGCTTCATTCGGCAGGACGGATGCCTATGAATTTCGGGTAAGTGTCCCTTATATATAAGGGACACTTACTACCGAATAAATAGCTGTTTGCGTATGGGCGTTTCCGGCCTAAAGGCGCACACGAGTAGAGGCGTAACAGAGGCGGTTGCGGTTTTCGTGGTATTGCAATGAACTGAGCTATAGGTCGGCACGCTTGAGCGGTGAATGTTTCAGCTTACCACCGCTTTACACTATATGCTAGCGAAGATGTTTCACTGAGCATTCGTTACCTCGGTGTATCGGAAGAAGGTGGTAAAATAGGCGTGGAATTCTTATCCCTATTATACTCCAGGCCCTTCCGGGAAAGCAACGTCTTGAAAAGCTGTGTGTTGGAAGACCGCGTGAAGTGACATCTCTATTTCCCTCTTGTAACAGCGGGCACAAATAGACGCCTGTGTTCCACACGTCCAATCACGCAACGCAAGATGCAAAGCGGAGAAGTTGATCGTCTACAGTCTTAAATGACCACGCCTACGTGTATACCCGGAGCCAGATTTAAATCGATAGAGGAGTGATAGTCCCTTGGCAAGTTAAAGTCATTTGACCACACGAGGTTGACGTGGAGAACCAAAACGTAAAAGTGGGGTTCTTGCTATAATATACTACATTTCAGAAATTGAGGGTGGATGCATGGGGAGAGCTGGGGATAGAGACATCGTTACCTGGAGAGTATGCCTATCGATGTTACACGGCGTTTAAGAGCATAAGAGCTGCAAGCTCAAAATGTATTCTTTTTCTTCGCAAACAAAGAAACGAAACACGCTAAAACAGCGAAATCCTTGACGTCGTAGAGAAGTCATTGGTTCTGCGGTTTGAGGACGAAATTCAAAAAGCGAAGCTTGGCATTGAAATAATATATGACCCACCAGTCTAAATCATTCTAAACCTTTCAATAGTTCCTGATCACTCCACCTCCAACATGTCTTTTTATTACTTTCATTTTTTTCATACGTGTACCTATGGCACGCTTTTAACAAGTGCGCAAGATTAACTCTCGCAATCGCAGGCACAAGGGTCAATTCAATAGACGTTAAGACGCGTGGATACTCGACACCTTTAGCAGGAAGAGTGAGATATGCATGCTTGTCACTCATAGCAGCGACTGCTCGCGCAGCCCGAGTGCTGAACCGTTTCGTGCGCCACTACGAGCCGCTGTCGTACGAACCCGTTGGTATGCGACGCTGGAAGCGATCGGCCACCGGTCATCAACACGACAGCAGCGGGCCACGCACGGTGCAGGTGGCCTTCAAGGCCCACGGAAGGCGAGTAGGCTTTGTTTACTGCGTGTGCGAGTCCATGTGTTTCTCTAGTATAACAAGGAATAAAATGGGTTTGCATGTCAATAAAGGGGAAGAAGGAGGAACTAGCCGCGCTTGGTAGAAGTGGATTCTGAGAAGAGATGGCGCTGCTGTGCACTTCACCTTAATCTCGCCTTATCTCGCCTTTGAGTTACTTTGTGTGCTGTTCTGTATATACAGTAACTCTACCTCGCCTGGCTCTATCGCCATAGGTACAGTGTGAACGATTGTGATGCCACCGACTAAAACTACTGCTTATCGCTTCTCGTTTTTCCCTCGAACTATAGCAGAGTGGAATGCTCTACCGCAAGAAGTCGCTTGTATGTCCTCGGTTGATTCATTTGTGGCTGCCGTACAATCTTTGCAATGAAGCGTGTTCGTTTTAGAATCACCATTTTCATATTTTTGTAATTTTGTACATGCTGCCCTTCCCGACGCAATAGTCTGTATCATTAAGCATTCTTTTTTTATGGTTCCTCGTAACCTAAGTTTTTGTTGTTTTTGACTTGCAGTGCCGACTTTGTATACACTCACTCCTGCCTGGACTGCCAAGAGGCAGTTGGCAGTATGTAATAAATAATAAATAATAATAATAATATTTGAAAAGGGTGGTGTGATGATGATGATGATGATGCATTGTGGCTAATCCCTTTGTAACGGGGGTTGCTTTAACGCACCCTAGCAGGAGAAAATATATACTCACCGAATAAAACAGAAGAAAAAAGGGGAGGGGAAAGAAGAAAGAGAACTAGGCAGAAAAATTGAGAGGACGCTTAAGCTTCGCCTTTAAAGGGACACTAAAGCGAAACAATAAATCAGTTTAGACTAATGAAGCATTGTTTGAGAACCCTGCAGGCAGTCATTTCAAAAGAATAGTTTGGTTATTAGATGAGAAAATGAAGGTCCAAGTACCCGCCGTGGTTGCTTAGTGGCTATGGTGTTGGGCTGCTAAGCACGAGGTCGCGGGATCGAATCCCGGCCACGGCGGCCGCATTTCGATGGGGGCGAAATGCGAAAACACCCGTGTACTTAGATTTAGGTGCACGTTAAAGAACCCCAGGTGGTCCAAATTTCCGGAGTCCTCCACTACGGCGTGCCTCATAATCAGAAAGTGGTTTTGGCACGTAAAACCACATAATTATTAAGGTCCAAGTATCAGTAGTATTCGAATTTCGCGCCGAAACCCCAGCGCCGGTACGTCAGCGTGACGTCAGGGATTCCAAAGCATGTTTTCGCATTTGCGCTGCGTTGGCTAAATAACGCTTCCCGAAACTTGCCATGTTTAATATTTCGTTCCTTTAGAACACAATGTAGTCAATCTGTACCGCTATATATAATTAGTAGGCCGTAGAAGATGCCATCAAAAATTGGAGGACCCTTAAGCTTCGCCTTCAAGAGTGGAACGCGACAGCGTTCCCGTCGACCCGCCAAGGGGTGTAAGACAATGCGCTACGGCACAGCGATCACTTACGAGGCGCCCCGCATCGGACTTAGCGCCCACCTATCACGCGGTGAGCGTCGAGCAACGCAGCGTTCGGCGCGGCAACGAAACGTGCGCCTGAGCGAACGAAACGAACCAAAGAACTCGATGTCTCGGAGGGGAAACGATCTACGCCAGCCAAACGTCGTGATCGGCACGGGCAGAGAGATAGATAGATAGTAATCTAAAAAAAATGGCTGTGGCTTAGGTAAGATTAAGCCCAGGATGCGAAGCATACTAGCCTTTATTTTAGTTGTTGAACCACTGTTTAGCCTGGTGAACTGCTGTTGCTTGGCTATATTTGGTTCGGCTAGACGAAGAAACAACTCATGCATTACTGCTTCGCCTTCAAGAGTGGAACGCGACAGCGTTCCCGTCGACCCGCCAAGGGGTGTAAGACAATGGGCTACAGGGCAGCGACTACGCGCCCCGCATTGGACGCGGTGAGCGTCGAGCAAAACAGCGTTCGGCGCGGCAACGAAATGTGCGCCTGAGCAAGAGACGCACGCCTTAGAAACAGCTCGTTTCTAAGGCAACACCGCATTCACTAGAGGCGCTTTTGTACCGCTTTGAAGCATCGTACTCGTGGCTCAGTGGTAGCGTCTCCGTCCCACACTCCGGAGACCCTGGTTCGATTCCCACCCAGCCCGTCTTGCAAGAGTTGAGCCAAAGCCACTTCTCCTCTGTCGTGACGTCATGGTGTCACGTGGTTTCAAGGCGACACCGCCGCGCCTGAGGAGCTGGGTTGAGCTCTCGTAATATGCTTCGCATAAAAGGAACGGCGCTTGATTCTGCAGCCGGAAGCACGGAGAAGTGTCGTCAGGAAAGAGGGAGTCGGGACCGCGACGCGCCTGGCACCGGTCCCAATGCGCGCGCGGCGCGCCTCCTGTCGGGGCAGCGCCGTACATTGAGTGGAGGGGGTCTTCTGTGTTTGCCGCAAGATGGCTCTGCGTGTGCGGAAAGCGCAGAAGAAATGCAGCGGAAACGCACTTCGTAACTCGTGTAATTGCGACTTCTATAAGTTACATGTTCATAATTACCGATATACACCGCAGTATAACTTTCCACGGCTCTTTTCGAAGGCAACACCGCATTCACTAGAGGCGCGTTTGCACCGCTTGGAAGCATCGAACTCGTGGCTGAGTGGTAGCGTCTCCGTCTCACACTCCAGAGACCCTGATTCGATTCCCACCGAGCCAATCTTCGAAGCTCCTTTTTATTCATGAAGCGCCTGCCGTGATTTATCGCTCACGGTCAACGCCGCAAACGCCGACACCGACGCCGACGACACCGGCTTTTCTGCGACACGAGCTCCTTAACGCTATCGCGTTAAAATCCAAGACGTCAGAGACCCCAGGTGCGGGAACTTAAGTAGGCGTCGCCACCCGTATTTCGTTCTTGCGCTTTTTCTGGTTTACCAAACGTTCTATCGTTGTAAGAGTGGTGTTTTTGGTGTTGTAGAACGGTAATTTACTGATGCTGAAGAAATTACTTTTCACTTTAGTGTCCCTTTAAGAGTAGAGCGCGATAGCATTCAAAGATCCCTGACTGCTTGTCACGCTTCCCGGCAACTGGAGCGTATGCAACCGTAATGTTTACCGGGAAACGCTGGCCGCGAACGCTATGCGCGAAGGCGGGCTTTGTGGTACAAACGCGGCCGCGATGCGGTAAAGTCACTGGAAAAAATTTTTTCCAGTGACTCTAGCGATGCGGTGGAGGCGAGCGCCGGCTGTAGGTGTTGCAAGGAACCTGGCGCGCCACTCTCTGGCCCCCCAAGACGCCTACCCACGCGCAGGCGCGCGCAAATGGCGGACACCGCAGCCCGCTGGAAAAGGGGTTTCTTTGAGTTTTCGCGTAGCAGAATTATGTTTCCTCGTATATGCAAATTACAATCTGAGAGCTATCATGTCGATAGGTTGTGTGTAACCGTTACTTCGCATGTTACAACAATTGCGCTGTAAACCCTCGAAGGTTTACATCGCAATTGCCCACTAAGACGACAAATTACACACTAAGACGACAACTGTCACCATGCTCATTAGGAGAATTGGGTTCGCCCGGCTGTCGACCCGGCCTGACGCAAGGCTGTGCTGCAGTCACCGGTGGTCTTCGTCACTGAAACCGAGCTGATATCAACTGCGCATAATATTGCTCTTCACTCGCTCCCATTTGCCAAAGTAGGCCTAAGAGACATCCGTTTATTCAATTATTTACGCATTTGCTGAAGGCTTGGCGAGGAAGAGGGATGTACGTACACCTCTATTGCTAAGGTTACTACAAGGAAGCATGCAATAGTATCTGCGGGGCGACGCCAGCACGGCATGTGACGGAGTCGTCTAAACTTCTCCCTGTGTCTTCCAGCTCTCTTCAGTAAAAAGAATAAAGGGGATTGACGGGCTCGATATTTTGCCAGTCGGGAAGTCAAGGGACCATGAAGCCAGTAAAAGCACGGGAGAAATAAATTATTCTTTGATTTACAGTGTAGAAATAAAACCGTGCAGAAACCGCCGACGATGACTGTCAATGCAAACGAACGGCCGAACGTTTGTGGAAAGCTATTCGCTTTTATTGCGACAGCAGTTACACGGACGCACGTAGCTTGCTTGCTTGAAAGCCTTTATTGAAAACAAAGAGGTGGAGCCCTTAAGGGGCTCCGCAATGGGTGGAGTCCCTATTGCGGGACCCCACTGGTACGAGCCGCCAGCTTAGCCCTCTGGACCAAGGCCTTCTGGGCCTGAAGGTCCGAGCAACCGAGCAGCGTCGCCTCCCACTCCTATCGGGTTGGGTTAGGGTTGAGGGAAAGAGCTGAATTTAGCTGACAAGCCCAAACCATGTGATAGGTGTCAGCCACTTCCCCACAGTATTGGCACTTGCCAGTGAAGGAGCAATCAAAATGTTTCAACAGTGCCGGGCACAATAATGTGTTAGTGAAAAGTCGGATCAAGATTCGTTCATTAGCCTTGCCAAGCTCTTTTGCAGGAGTTGGGTAATGGTGATGCCTATCTTTGTAAAAGGTAGTGATATCTTTGAATGTAAGAAGATAGCTGCCTTCGGATTCCAGGTACTCATGGTCTAACTGGGACGTCCGGTAGATGAATGCTCGGGCCGCCGAGTTCGCGGCTTCATTCGCTGCTATAGGCCCTGGTGGCTCGGAGTCCAGACTAGGCAATGGGGGGTAAAACCGATTCTCCCGTTGCTATAGTTCTCCAATATTCATTCCGCAAGTGAGGTGACCTAACCAGCTTTATAATTTCGACAAGCCCCGCGCGAGTCGGTTATGATATATTGAGACCGGAGATCAGAGGCAGCTATGGCAATAGCTACTTCTTCTGCATGTGTTGAGCCCGAGGCTTTGAAGGTGAGCCAATCTACTTGCTTTTCCTCGTGGATGACCGCTGCCGTATACCAGCCCCCGCGGCATGACCGGCCACATCCACGTAGAAGACTCCGCGTTTGTTGCCATAGTGGCGTTGCAAGGCGTCCGCCCTCGCCTGGCGACGACCACTGTGGTCTTCCCTATCCATCTTTGTGGGGAGGGGTCGAACTCTGATGGCGCGCCTCCCGAGTTCGGGCACTCGAATCCGCTCCTGAATGTGAAAGATGTGTTACAAGTGGAGCCGGTCCAGCAAATGCCGTCCCGATTTTGTCTGGGCTATAGGCATGTGTATTGGCTAGTAAGGTGGGCTTCCTTGAGCTCCTGAAAGATGTTCACTACTCCCAGAGCGAGATGTCTCGAGTTCGAAGTTGCGACAGGGAGGTCAAGGGCCTTCTTCATCACTTTGCGGAGGATGACATCGAGTTTGGTTTCATCATGTTTCCGCAGATGGAGATAGGGGACCGAATATAGAATTCGACTGGTTACGAAAGCATGAGCTAGCCGCACAGCGTCCCTGCTTCGTAATCCCCCTCTCTTGTTCGAGAAGTGCCGTACCATTCGGCCCACTTGGTCCCCAACCTTGCGGAGCTTTTCTAGTGTTGTGTCTACTCTTCTTTGATTGTGGATAAAGAGTACGAGAATTCGAAGCTCCTTGGCCTCATGTATGGGACCACTAGCCAAAGAGAGACGTATTTGTGTAGTGTCCTTAGGTTTGGGTCTAAGGTGCACAAATTCTGATTTGTTTGGCGTACACTGGAGTCCGCAGCGCTCTGCGTTGCGATCTACTACGTGGGCGGCTGCTTGCAGGTTTTCCTCCATATGCCCTGTTTCCCTCTGTGGCCCAGATGGTGATATCGTCGGCGTACCGCACGCCTTCAATACCGTTTAGGTGGGCCGGGAGATGCAGCATCGCAAGGTTAAATAGCAGCGGGAAAAGCACAGCGCCTTGTGGCGTCTCCCTAGTACCCATTTCGTAGGGTCCATATTCAGTGCCTTGGATTCTGACGAGTGCGGCTCGATCCACCAAGAAATCCTTGATATACTTAAATGTGTTTTTGCCACAGTGGGTTTCACTGAGGTGTGCTAAGGTAGTGCTGTGTTTAACGTTGTCGAAAGCTCCCTTTAGGTCTTAGGCCAGGGCAACTTTGTCGTTGTGAGGGTGCTCCGTTGGCTGTATAGTATATCGTGATTGAGTTGTAATAATATGTTTTGTGCCGACTTGTGTGGGCGGAAGCCGAACATGGTGTCTGCAAAAGTGTTACGATTTTCCTAATATTCTGAGAGCCTATATTGCACCATCGTCTCCATTAGTTTGCCCACGCACGATGTGAGCGAGATAGGTCTCAGGTTGTCCGTGTTAATTCGCACGTACCGGCGTCAACACTATCTAGGCAAAAGTATTCACTCGCCTTGTTACCTATATAGCCCCGTGCTTGGCGGAGCAGATATCAATAGCAATGACGTCATTGGGATCTGGGACTTCAGTGCGGCGTCACCACTTCCTTTTCCTTATTGCATGGTTTTTCTTCTGCTTACCAAGTTCCACACTCTAAAAACAGTTGACACTCTTTATGGGGAATTTCCGCTCCACAATAATATTCGTAATCTACCGTGCTTTAATGCTGCGCGCCCGGTACTTCTAGGTCACGACAGGCAAGCGTGTTATCAGCGGGACATAGCATTCTTGACAAGAAACTAGTGCGCAGAGTTTTCAACCAAGGAAGCGGAAGTCAGACAAATGACGATTATTGTTTCGGTATATATTCTGCGCAGGGTGTATAGCTTTTTTTTTTTTTAGAGTGCGGCGCACAGTAACGGTGTCATTTTCGGCGGCGTCCTACAAGTGCACTTTATTAATCCAACTTGACATACGTGCTCAACTTCGCATCGTGTGACAGCGGGGCGTTCCCTTACGCGTGGTGGCATCGCAGGGAGTTCCGTCTGCAGTTGACCCAGGATCGGTCCGCCTTCTCGGAAGACTTCTCCCTGGTGACGAGCAGAGGGCGTGTCCAGGCCAGCCTCGACCACATATATTCCGGACACGTCGCAGGTGCGCATGTGCTGCTCACCACTCGCTACTGTCACGTGCCAATAAGTCCGATCTGTGGGGAAAATATTAATGGGCAGTTACTTCGCCCGAAGACCAAGCATTGGCAGCATGGTTGGGCGTTGCGCACGTCAGAGCTCCCCGCACAACGTTCTAACAATACGATGCGGCGTGGCGCAACGTAGCACAACTAGGACCCTAAGACGTAAAACTATTCCACTATGTTTTAATTCTTATCTCACGACGTCAAATTTACGTAACCAACGGCGCAGGAACGGGGCAGTGACGAACAGCGTTGTTTGAACCGCCAAACGCTCTCCTCATTTATAGAAGGTCACTTTTATTTACTTTCAGAGCGAGTGGAATTCACAGGTTTTTCTTGTCTAATTGGCTGACAAGAGGAGAGAAGCAGGCGGTAGTGGAGAGGGTTTCGGTGGGGCCGAGCTAGCACAGTGAAAGTAGAAAACCTGATCATGAGGGTGGTGCCGGCGTCTGCGATTGGCCCGTTTACCCTTGCGTATATAGCTTGCGGTGGTTGGTCGTAAATCGCGGCGGCGTGCAACGGAAGGCCAATAATGCCGCTAAGGCGGAGCCTCAGCGAACGAGAGTTGGCAGAGTGATGCCGTACGTGCCAGTAGCTCGACGACGTTATGTTGCCACGAAAAACAATTTTGTTTGTTTGTTTACGCGCAAATAAACTCATTCTCCCGGGCAGCTCCTAGTACCTGTGCCATTGCGATCAGCGGGTAGACATCCTCTATTTCTTTTGGAGCGGGGCGGTCTCCCGCTGTCAGAACGCCACCCTGGCTCCGGCGGGACTGATTGAGTATAGCGTTACGGTGCGTCCAGCTTGATTCGCCGTTTTCGCAGTCAAACGCCCACTGCAGCGCGGGTCTCTGGAAACGTCGTAACCCTGCACGTGCAGGCCGCGTATGTGCCGTTGATACCACGACAGCACGATGGTGGCGGCGCCGATGGCGTGATCACACTTCGCGTGTCCGTATAATTGCTATCGCAATAAAAAAATACTTTCAGCCAAAAAGGCAGTTGAATGAACTATTTGTACGTAGTAGAACGCTTTGTTCTCAAATGTTGCCTCTGAGATATATTCGCACCTGTAGAGTTTAGTGGCGTCAACTACTCTGCAAGGTCGTATCTACATGCCAGTTAAACGGGGCGCCCACCATATCCGCCTGCATCAAAACCGACGACAGCCCTTCCACACATTTTGAGGTCATGTTTTGCGCCTCGCCTCCTCCAGTCTCAAGCCCTTTTGGGCACATACAGCGTCGTGGTAGGCCCAAAAGCGCTGTGCTTTGTTCCTACAGTAGACACTCGAGCGCTAGTTCGATTTGCGAATTGCTTTTCCGAGCGCGGTGCGACATATCACTCGGAGATGAAAGACAAGCGTAAATGGTGGACAGACTTGACGATGTTGAGTAAGGGCACGGAGCAACCGTGTATGGACGCACAGCTGGTGTGAGCTCCCGCTATCGTCGGAAGACCATGGATGGACAAGAGTAGCTGTCCTGCTTTGCCGACTCGATCTTTATAGTCACACCAATGCAAGCGGTCGTCGCAGGAAAGAGTGAATCAGACAGACAAATACGCAGATCAGTTTTGCGACAACAGAGGCCGTGTATTATCATCAAACGTACTGCTCAGTCAGAAAAATGGTCACTGTTGAGGGGCATTGCGCTATTGCTGGGCTTTCAATAAGGATTAGGATCAACTAGCTGGCCTGCGGACCAAACGCGAAATCAGACAAACGTGGCACACTTATAGAAGTTGTTTACGTGTTTCGCTTGCAAGCCATTCGCACGGCACTGCGAATAAGCATCTAGGATTTTACTTCTTAATATGTGCAGGACGAAGCAGAAATGTTTCTGTGCCAGATGAGTTGTTGTACAAGATAAATCGTGGAAACACAAGATCTCCACGCAAGATCTAAACGCTTACGCCTCCGTGACGAACTAGAAGTAATTTTCAAGTTACATTCGCAATACACACGCGCAGATTGCTGTACTACACACTGCCTAGCGCGGGTCTCCGTTCTTCAGCGCAACGAGGTTTCGAAGTGCCGTCGCCTCTCGCAGGCGCCCCCGGCAGCCGCGTGGTGGGCGCCATGATGGACGGCGTGTTCAGCGGGCGCATCTCGCTGACGCCGGGCGACGACGACGGGGACTTCTACGTGGAGCGGGCCGGCCCTTACCTGTCCTCGTCCTCCTCGCCGACGGCTCTCTACCACTCGCTCATCTACGCCGCGAGGGACGTGAGCTTCGACGGCGCCGGATGCGGAGTGCACGGACACGCGCAGGACAGCCTGGACGACGCTCGACATCGGCGCGCATCTGCCGGAGTGAGAGTCTCCATATCGCCCTGCCGAGATTCGAGGACAGCTTGAAAACGCAATCGCTCTTAAAGTCCATTCGATTAGCAACTGCTATATTACGAGCGTAAAAAAAGAAAAAAAAAGCTCATTGTTTTTGTTGTAAGTGCTACGGTTAGGTGACAAAAGCATAACACCTCCATGTGCGTGAGCAAAGTAACCTTCTCGTCAGGTTTGTTATATGGCAAAAACTACGCGGGGGGGGGGGGGGGGGCCCTTCATGTTCGCACATTTATCACGCAAGACGACCAAAAACCTCTACCAACTCGCCCGAGTGCGAGTTCTCCTGTTTCATGTTCCGCGCCAACTGCTCTTCAGTCTGTTTAGACCTTGCCGTGGCAATGATGCCTTGAGATATTGTAAAGTTCCAAGACCCAGAGTACCAATTAAGTGGGGTGGCGGCGGAAATACATCAGCTTCCATCCACGATTCCGGACACAAATCTGGCCACGGATCCTCGTGTTCCTATATGGGGTAGTTCGGAAAGTTTCGATCGTTGGACTGCCGTGCTCGAGCAAAGAAGTGGTGGCACTCGTTGTTCGTGCAACTGCAACTGTCTTAAAGCGCCGACAGGTAATTTCCATGTTTAGGGAAATGCGTACCTTAAAGGCACCTAATTATTTTACCTGCAATGCGTTTATTTCTATTTTTCATACCTGCGTCGCCATGTAGGGATCATTACAAGAGGGGTGGGGCGGATATATTACAGTGTCCAAAAACAAAATCTCTGCCCGGGCAGAGCAACACAGTTACAAGGAAGAAAATACAAAGTACAACACACTCAGTAAAGAATACAAATTAGCACTAAACGAAACTGCGTCAAACCGGCAACATTCACTGCTACGGCCGCAAGTTAACATAGTGAAGTGTGTTAATAATTAGCTTGAAGGCAAAGTGACGCGACATGTTGCGCATTGATGCGCTTTTTTATTTACACATTATGAACGAACTTCATGACGCATACGCCGAGATAATTGGAGATCTCTCGGGAGATGTCTTCATTCTGAAATAGACGTAAGTGTTGTTCTCGTTGTTTAAATGCGCTTCGTTTATCGGGTGTGCTTTCCTCTGCCTCAGTGACCGGACAACAAACTGTCATGCATTGCAGAAAACTTACCTGTACACTTTTGGAAGAAAGGGCAACTGAGTAACACTATTATATATATTCTTGGTTCAGTGACTCTCGGATTTTTAGACAATACAGCTGGCCCTCGGGCTCTACCGTGGACAATTCACATGCACTATATAATATTTTAGGCCTCTTAGAAGGGAAGCAGATTTCTCAATTACCTGACTGCTCCATGCCATGAATCAGTTAACTGATAAATTTGAGGAGTATTACTAACCTCTCTAATGGCTTTATAGATTATGAAATAGCATTTGATTCAGTAAAGATAGAAGCAATCATGGAGGCGTTGCTTAATCAAGGAGTACAGGAGATATACGTGGGTATCTTCTGAAATACCTACAAAGGTTCCACAGCTAGCTTGATTCCCCACGAGAAATCAAGAAAATTACTTATCAAGAAGACACAATCTCTCCAATGCTATTAACTGCCTGCTTAGAAGAAGTAGTCGAGCAATTAGACCAGAGGCTTAAGAGTGAAGATAAACGGTGAATATCTCAACAAGTTTCGGTTTGCAATTGACATTGTCACGTTCAGCAACACTGGGGATGAATTGCAACGAATGATTGATGACCTGCCTCCAGAGTCTGTGCAGGAGCACGTTTATCTAGGTCATTTACTCAGAAGGGAACCTGCTCACGAGAATGAATTTTGCAGAAGAATAAAATGGACTGCAGTGCATACGGCACTCATTACCAAATCCGGACGGGGGGCTTTCCGATGCCGTTGAAAAGTGTAGAATCACTGCATTTTACTTTTGCTAACATACGGGGCAGAAACCTGGAGGTTAAACAAGCAGCTCGAGAACAAGTTAAGGACCGCGCAAAGAGGGATGGAACGATGAATGGTAGGTGGAACGTTAAGAGACCGGAAGAGAGTGGCGTGGATCAGACCACAAACGGATATCCCATATTCTAGTTGACATCAAGAGAAAAAAAAATAACAGATGATTACGATACGCCCTATGCGAAATTTGAGCGCAGCTCTATGCGTATTTTCATTTCGCGATATATTGGCTGGCACCGACAATAGAGACGTTTAGCGTGTCCGGTATTCGGGCAAGCGCGGGCGGTTTTCCGGTTTAGCGGGGGCGCCAACCTGAGTGGCCAGATTGGTGGCGCCAGCTGGTGGCGCAAAGCTCAACCACACAAACACAGAGCTAATTACTATATTTTGCTTAGCTGCTGGCGTAAATTTTCGACAGTGGCGTAATCGTGTTCACAATTACGCCGCTGCCAAAAATTTACACGGGTGGCGAAGCAGGATATGGTGAGTTACTGCAGTTTTAGCTATGCGTTTGTCTGGTTGAGCTCTACAACACCAGGCGGCTTCACCGCTCACGTTTACGCCCCGACCATCCGGGAATCCGCCCAAACCGCACCCGTTTACCGGAATAGCGCACAAGCTAAAGGTCTCTAATCTCTCTCGTGCGGCACATTGCAAACGGAGCGAAGATGGGCGCGACATGCCTCGCTAATCGGGAGATAGAGAGAGGTAGCGCGTGGGTGACGAGTGGGCGCGATTCACAGCAGCTGGCGCAGGCAGACCTCCGCTCATGCAGCGCTTTGTTTCCACATAAGGTATCGCTCAACGCGCTCGCCGCGGCGCGCAACTCTGGTGCCATCTCGTATAGCGGTGGTCGCCGTAGAGCCAGTCTTGCGCTGCACTACGCTTTCCTTCTCACGCTTTCACCATACCCTGCTTCTCCGCTATCCGCCTCATGGTGCCGCTGCATCCTCCTCCTCCTCCGCTTTCCTCCTCGCTCTCTCTTCACTATCGCGGTTTTTATCTCCCGCTGTGCTCCGCGTTCGCTCTTTCCTCCTTCGCTGTGATCGTTCGCTCGGTTACGCCGAGGGAGGACGCCGAGGGCTGACTGTGGCGCGAAGCGCAGGAACGAGTGCCAAAGGAAGGGAAGTTCAGTCGAGGACGGCAGGAAATTAGGTGGGGTGATGAAATTAGGTAATTTGCAGGCACAGGTTGAAATAGGCTTCCGCAAGACGGGTTTTGGAGATCGCTGGCAGAGGCCTTCGTCCTGCAGTGGACATAAAAATATGCTGCTGCTGCTGCTAACGATGATGATGATGATAAAGGGAAGCATCATTGTCTAGTAAAACATTGGTTTCTATTGTTTTGTTGTTACGACAGAAGGAGAAATCAATTTGAAATTAAAATTTTCTTTAGACTCCTTTATTACAGTGGTCGTTTAGTGAGTTTTTCACCTCTATATAGGGCAAACGTCAACTGGAACCACCTTACTGGTACCATCGCTTTTACCCCGAACTGAAAAAAGAAAGACTGAAAACCTGCAGCTTACCAGTGCTTTTGTTAAATTCAGCGCATGCGCACTTTTTCTTCTTTCCTCAATCCATTGTCTGTAGCGCCCTCTAGCAATGAGATTATTGTTAATTATAAACGATTGAATAAATCATATTTGAGCGAGAGGCGCCACAGTCGCATATTCATCGCATTCTATCAATTGCGTGTATGATCTATGTGTGGCAGACGACCAAGATGAGACGAGCCGAACCCTCCATGCCGTGTGCCGGAGCGTCACCTTCTGTGGAGACCCCGGCGCCACAGACACGCCGCACCAACGGCAGTGCCCCAGGTCACGTGACGCCCGAGGCCGAACCCCGGTGGTCCAACCGGAGGACGGTCGTCGGCGCCGGAGATCTGTCGGGCGGCGCGCACTGGCAGCTACGCAGCGGCGTACAGAGGGTGTGCAACCTGGAGATCAAAGTGGACCACACCTTCTACGGGGTGGGTGCTGGCACATATGTGGGGCTTTGCCATTGTCGAGGAAGTTTCAGCGCAATACGGCTGCGTCTCGCCACGCCGATTGCACGCGCTTCCTGGGAGGACGTTCGGCATGGCAGTGAGAGAAGAGTATTTATTTATTGTCATTCAATTAGCAACCTACTGGATGCCTTGTGGCCCAAGTAGCAGGGGAAAGATACAGATATAAGAACACGAGACAGTAGGCTATAGAACGCTAGTATAATGTTACCAGAGAAGGAAATAACAAGCTAGAAATAAGAGAAGTTTAAGACGGTGAGTTAACCTAAGAGGAGTCATACAGGAACGAGAAAATTTTAGCTAGTTCAAAAATGACGCTATATGACACCGAGACGCACGCAGGAGTTCAAGTAAAAATTCAAGCCATATATAGTGTGCTTTTCTTACGTCATCTTTAGAGCTTGTAATACCCTAGTAACACTGGTTCTTTCGACGATCGACCTTGATCGGGATTGACTTTGGAATTACTCAATTGGGATTTCTCGATCACGATTTATTCCTTCGCGGAAGCTCCGGAAATGAGCCAATGACTGTCGATAAATTTGATCCTGATCGCGCTTGAGAGCTATCGTTTGTGCCCTGTCTGACAGGGAAATATTTATAAAAAAAATGCCTCAATACCGATTCTGCGTCGTCGGCGCTATGGCGGGTTGGATATTGTTGAGCTTCCGTTCTGAAGTCGGGTGGAAAAGGCTGGTGTCATTGAGCACGTTGCACTTGACCTCCTGCTGCGTTTATCCTTTCCCCTCAAGACCCTACGGTTACAAACCATTGAGCTTTTAGGTAATTGTTGCCCTAAAATGAAATGTTTTTCTCGTTATTACTATTCTCTACTATCACACCACCAATATTCCAGCCGTCTTTTAAGAATTATTGGCCACTTCAGATTAATTGATCTTTCCCCTTCTATGTTCAATACAAGCCCCCGGACCAGGGCAAAGCAATTATACGTTCAGATTTATATCTGTATGGACAATGCGGCATGCTAACAAAGTATGATCAATAATTCCGGCGCTCTTCGAAAACGCAGCGCATGAGTGGTAAAGCTGTACCGCGATGCTTTTTGAATTATGATAAAATGGTTTTCTTTACGTTTTAGTTAGGGCAAATGACTAGGTTACCTTGATGGCGTGCACATTGAGGTACCTTATTAAACATCAATATGATGATGATGATGATGACGATGATGATTTACTGGCATACCCTTTGGTGGCGCCTGCTTGACTTACTCAGGTATGCCGTACATGCTTTTAATTCTAGCATTTTTGCATAAATTTCCTTACATTAGACGAGCCATATAGGTAGGCGAGCCATATGTAAAAATACTGAAAGATATCTATAGCGGCTCCACAGCCACCGTAGTTCTCCATAACGAAAGCAACAAAATCCCAATAAAGAAAGGCGTCAGGCAGAGAGATACGATCTCTCCAATGCTATTCACAGCGTGTTTACAGGAGGTATTCAGAGACCTGGAGTGGGAAGAATCGGGGATAAGAGTTAAGGAAGAATACCTTAGTAACTTGCGATTCGCTGATGATATTGCCTTGCTTAGTAACTCAGGGGACCAACTGCAATGCATGCTCACTGGCCTGGTGTGGCAAAGCAGAAGGGTGGGTCTAAAAATTAATCTGCAGGAAACTAAAGTAATGCTTAACAGTCTCGGAAGAGAACAGCAGTTTACGATGGGTAGCGAGGCACTGGAAGTGGTAAGGGAATACATCTACTTAGGGCAGGTAGTGACCGCGGATCAGGATGATGAGGCTTAAATAATCAGAAGAATAAGAATGGGCTGGGGTGCGTTTGGCAGGCATTCTCAGATCATGAACAGCAGGTTGCCATTATCTTTCAAGAGAAAAGCGTATAACAGCTGTGTCTTACCAGTACTCACGTACGGGGCAGAAACCTGGAGGCTTATGAAAAGGGTTCTACTTAAATTGAGGACGACGCAACGGGCTATGGAAAGAAGAATGATGGGTGTAACGTTAAGGGATAAGAAAAGAGCAGATTGGGTGAGGGAACAAACGCGAGTAAATGACATCATAGTTGAAATCAAGAAAAAGAAATGGGCATGGGCAGGACACTTAATGAGGAGGGAAGATAACCGATGGTCATTAAGGGTTACGGACTGGATTCCAAGGGAAGGTAAGCGTAGCAGGGGGCGGCAGAAAGTTAGGTGGGCGGATGAGATTAAGAAGTTTGCAGGGACAACATGGCCACAATTAGTACATGACAGGGGTTGTTGGAGAAGTATGGGAGAGGCCTTTGCCCTGCAGTGGGCGTAACCAGGCTGATGATGATGATGACTCTAAACGTATCTTGCCTGTCTCTACTGCTGACCGGTTGATGCTTCCGTCCACTTTAAATCCAAGTGCTTCTGGCAGGTGTACGTTACCTAGGGGTCTGGCTGGTTGAATATCTTCGCATTCCATTAAGATGTGCTGAGTGGTCTCCGAAATTTTGGTGCAGCATACACATGCCTCATCTAGTTGCGAATACGCGAATATTTCCTCCGGTATGTATTTGCCCTTAGGCAATGATCTTAAGCCTCAAGGCACTGCCCACTGGTATTGTGCAGATTTTCCCTCCTGAATATAGAGAACGCTGTGGCGCCACCTAGTATGTACAAATTGAAACGCGGTAGGACCCATTTAAAGTGAAGTTTACTTAAATCTACGCTATCGCAGCATTTCCTATACAGCCGCAATTAAGCAAGTGGCCAATTTGTAGCTTAGATGAATTTGTTTGAACACATTAAATTTTTGTTAAAGGGAGCTCAGATCTGGTCTTCAAGCTGATTAGACGACACCGGCTCTCACAAACTGAAGTAACGTTGCGTGTAGATTGCTTTATTCAGGAATTCTCGCAAACACATAGGTCCAAGCAAACAAACAACAGCCAATTTAGCTAACACAATCATTCAGGCTATTGCAGATATAATGGACAAATTAAGTTTTTAATTTGCGATATATCCTATACCGCGCTGTATCGGCAAAATATATGGCTGCCTGTGGTAGTCCAATCGAGACTGACATTTCTCAAGGCAGTGCGACTGTAAGGAAGTTTTATCGCTCGACTATACGGCAACAGCGACTTGGTCAGAGGGCACGTTTGCAACAATGGATTTCTTTGCCTAGCAGCGTTCGTACTCAGGTCTTAAGAGGAAGCTTTAGCTCGGGTGCTCCAATCTAAATACATGTAAAAGGAGAATTCGTGTTTCTCGGCAACCGCTGCACCAAATTTAACGAGGTTCGTTGTATTAAAAAAAAGAAACTTAAAATCTATTGACCGTTGGTTCCGCATTTTTGACTTAGGTCGTCAATTTTTTTATTAAGAATCGGCAGAAATCGAAAATTTTCGGAAAACGAAGCCATCAAGTTTACAACTCTCTAACTCAACAAGGAAAAATGATATCACAATTCTGTAAATTGCATCCGATAGTACATCTAAAGCGGACCAAATTTATATGTTACACATGAATCTAAAGAAGTTCAGTAATATGGAAATACAGCTTTTGCGGAACCCTTGTACACAACGTAACAAATTAACGTAATATATAAAATGACATATTGAATTTGTCCGCTTTGAATGATGTAATGGGTGCCGTTTACGGAACCGCGATATCTTTTCTTGAAGGAGAGTTATTAATTTGTAAACCTAATGCTTAAAAGAAAACCTACTGCAAGGCGTACGCGTCACTGTACGATGCATGCTACCTGGACCCAACACTCATCTTCAACACCTCATCCAAACAGTGGGAAGCCGAGATGTCCAGTTGGAACCCGCGCGACCAGCAAAAGCTGGTGTTGCGGGCCCGATAGGCAGCCAAAGCCGCAGGAGTCCTGGAATGAGAATTTAATTATTTGAATTTAAGATAGTTGATACAATGACTACGTGCTGCGCAGGCACCGCCTATGTAAAATGTGAGCCCTGTTTGTTTTTGACTTATTGCTAATCCGCCGACCAGCGTGGATACCTCTTATCTCTCTCCGCCTATGCACCCCCACTCTTTTTATCTCTTTGAAGGAGCAGCAGATTGCTCAGGTAAGTTCACTTCAGAATTAGCGTAGCTGTCCCTCTATTTTTTCATGCGCACGTTGAAGCCTTCAGTTTATCAAAACCGCTGCTGAATCCCAGTCCCATACGGTGCATCAATAGATAAGGTTAATATCACTTTCTTATTGTGGTGTGGTTCACTGCATTTCATTACGCAGGTAGTGTCTTCGGATCTCAACGGCGACGCGACCAAAGTGCGCGCCGCCATCACGGAGATGGTGTTCACGCACGTGGCGTCAGCCACTGAAATCTTCGGGCGCACAAACTTCCACGGCATCACAGACATCTCGTTCGTCGTGCAACGCTTGCAGGTGTGCAGTTGTAACCAAGCTAGACACCCCAAAAAATGCTCAGCGAGACAGTACTTTTATAAGTGTAAAGTCGTCCTTTCGTTTGATTGTCCCTTTTTTTGCCTCACTATTGACCTAGATAGGTATGCCATTGCCCATGCGTAGCGTGTACACCCGGTCACAAAAGTTTACGGACCACGGCAGCTCAGAAAACGTTTAATTCCAAAGCAGCCTGTAGCAGTAGCCAGTAAAACTGTATACGACAATGTTGTTAGCATATTATACTCGAGGCCTGAAATGCAAATACCACGCTGCGTTGTGAGGTTGCCGAGATATTCAGCTTTTTTTCAGATTTCATGGTCCGTAATATTTTGAGGCCGGGTGTACGTGTTGCACTACGTATACTATAAGTATATGCTTCGCAGTCCACCGTTAAAGGGCGCACTGTGGTGCGCGCTTCTCACTTTGCTGGCGCTTAAGCTGTAACTAGCGGGAGACGCAATGATGCAATGGCCGGCTGATGCAATGTCAGCGCAGTGCGCATGCGTGTAGAAAGATGCCACTGCCGCCAACCACAAGACACCTATGCTGCAAAATGGAGCGCTTGTCGAAAAACTTGGCACTTTCTCTACATTCTGTGTGTTTCCGCTAACAGTGGGCCGCACTGTACATGTTTTTACTAGAGCTTTGTAAAATAATCCAGCTCCTTGTCGCTTTCATTGTCTGTGCGCTAGTCACTGGAAGTGAATAACCAAGTCGACCAAACATTCGTTCTATCGATATTTTCCTGCACATTCGAGGGTTCGGCTTTAAGTTGCCTCAGACACTATACCTACTAGCAGGCATTCCAGCAGACAGTTCAAAAGACATTGAACGCGCTAGCAGACACCCGCGGAAAAGCGCTCCAGCTGACATAATACACAATACATAAAACATGCCGTTTTAATTACATGACGTAGTTACATGACGTATATCTAAGGTTCTGCAAAAAGCTCCAACGCGGACATCGCCTCCTTAATTTACACCCGTAACCAAGCATACCTATGGGTACGAAGGGGTGCGAGGAGGCTCTTCTCTCAGACTGATAAATCCCGATGCACCGAGGGCTCGCAGAAGGAGAAACGAAGCTGCGCGCTGTCAATGGGCTGGCAAGCACTGTTTAGTAAACATTTGCTTGGTCCCGCGCACTTATCGCGATTTGCTGGTCGTCGTTTTCCCCTCCACAGATCAACGATTCCAGCCACTGCGAAGGCTCGGTACGGGACACGAACCCATACTGCAGCGACACGCTGGACGCAGCGCACACGCTGGCCGAACTGTCCAAAAGCGACCACAACATGTACTGCCTGTCGTACCTGTGGACGTACCGCAACTTTCTCAAAGGCACGCTGGGCCTGGCCTACGTCGCTGAGACCAACGGTATGCGTCCAACCGGCACGTCAAGTTACTGCAGCCGTACGAATTTACTTCTGCTCCACCATAACGACAGGCAGATTTAGAACAGGGGCACCATAAGCCAGGGTGCTCCTATAGCTAACAGTGTCGCGCCACTAAGTATGCGCTGGACGATAACCGCTTCATTGGCTTCACGCTCGCCCACGTGGTGCGCCGCTGAGCTCTGCGTGTAAACAAAAATGGCGGCACCCGCCGAAGCGATCGGCTCGCGCCCTCTGCCAAGTGTGATCAGGTTTATCAGAAACACGAAACGTTCGTAAGAAACAAGCGCTGATGCAGGCTGTCTCTTTCTCTCACCTCGTGTAAATGACCAAAATTAAGCCAAAAACGACCGCCCTTTCCGAGGTCGGTTGTCGACACGAGAGCTCCATAGACCTAAAGCGGCAAGACAATTTTGGCTGACATGCCCTAATCTGAACAGGGAATATTCAATATGCACACACATCTGGTAACACATGCCATGTATACGCCATCTTGTTCAGGGTGCAGTTGCGAGACCGGCTGTGCATCGCAAGGCCCGGCGATCGTCGCCATGCAGCTATTCAGGACTTTAAAGTGCAGCAATCACTTTTGTCGTCGAGCAAACAACGAACAGCCAACTTCGCTGTGCTGCCACGAATCAATGAAGCCAAGTCGGACAGTATTTGTCCCGACGGCATTCACAAGAGGCGGAAAATTTTGTAAACGAAACTTATACCGACCCTCTCCTTGCGGCGATGTGCGCTTCAAAACCGAAATAAGTGCTTTCAAAAATGGCTCATTTGTTCCTTAGTTTTCATGGCAAGCTTCTAGAACTACCTTGAATCGTAATACAATGCCCCAGATTTGTTGCACCCTTCAGAAAACGTGTCGCGTATGAAAAGTTGTTCTGGTAGTAGTGCTATTCGTCGAAGAGGGTTATAACGCTTTAAGTGCGCAACTAATCAGAAATGAGGTGGTTCTGTTCGCGCTGGGTTTTCGCTTCGAGTGTGTCAAATGAAATTTCGCAAAGTGAGGTTACACTTGCATGACCCTTGAAAACGGTGGACAAACGTTATCGACAGGTTGAATGCCAGGACTTGATTCCGTTAGTTGCTGTCACGCCGGGATGTTCTTTAACGTGTCCCAAAATCTGCGTGCACGTGCGTTTTCTATTTCGCCCCCGTCGAAATGCGGCTGTCGCGATCGGGATCAAATGCGCGCGCGACCTCTAGCAAAGCCATAGCTACAAAGCTACCGCGGCGGGCACAGAAGTGTTGATTTGACGGTCGACTACTTCCGTAGTGTCGCCTGGACCTTGAGAATCCCTTTAATGAATGTGGCTGTACTTGTACACGCCCTGCGTAATTTGTCCGCTTGACATATTTGCATGGTTTTTATTTTTCTGAAATAGCAGCAACGTACTGTACCGTACCTTGAACTTACGCTAATCCAGTTTCCCCACGACCGCCGTAGTAGCGTTTGCTTGCCTTCTCACGTCACCTCACCCCCCTGTATGATAACTGCCTTTTCCCCTCCCTACTCTCTACAGTTCTATCTAAGTCCCATCTGGACTCGCACTTTAGTAGAAAGGGAAGCGTTGCAGTTTCTGCAGTGCTTTTGAGGGGGGTCACGGATAATTACAGCTGTTTAAGAGGCTAATGTGGCGACGTCCAGGGATCTTCATAAGGCATTGGGCACATTCAACGCGGTGGGCTCTAAACGAGTTTCTCGCGTCGTCTTTACTCTCTGACTCGCTCCTGTGATGTATACACACCCTTTGAACCACACCCCGACGCGGTGTGCCAGACAGCAGCAGCCACAGCAGCAACAGCAATGGTAAAGTTGAAGAGCCAAAAAAAAATTTCGCTTTGGAATTAAAACGGTGTCCCCCACTGTCACGTGACTCATAATCATATTGTGGGCTCTATATGTAAAGCCTCACAATTTAATTAAAGTTTAACGCCTCTGTCACGGTGTGTTACGCCGTGTGAAGCAATGACAGTGCAAACCTTCTCACATGCTATGAACAATGGCGCACAAGAACGCCTCAAGCACACACAACTCGTTGTGTGTTCTGTGTACTACATATACAAATGAAAGTGATGCACCCAAGTAACATTTAACATCAACTCAACACACTAATATTGCACTAAACGCTGATGAACTTACACACTCAGCACCGCCAATTATCTTTAATGAGTGCAAACAACACAGAAACCATCGCTTAGATCGATTCCCGCAGTACGTGGGATCCCAATAATATTTTGTCAGATCGCGCGTCCCGTGAGTTTTTGGCGCCTATATTGCAAGGATACTTAGAAGCGCGCGTAACGGCAAATAATAGGGAGATGTTAAACAGGGTACACCCAAAGTTACAGGACGCTATGAGCCAGGCGGACAAAGCAACACAAAATGCGCACGAAAAAGTCTGAGCTTCTGCGTATACAAAATTCGCTCGGGGACGCTCTTTCTAAAGCCGTCTATTTTTAAAATTCCCTAACAGCCTTTGGTTGGGCCCGCGCTGCACTACTCTCATTCTCAAAGACGTACTCAAAACACATCGTTTGGATCAAACCCAGACACGAACCGTAGGAGAGCACAGACGCTTTGACTGTGGTTGTGACCTCTGGTGACCACAGGCACAGCCGAAGTGACGACACTTCGCGAAATGCATTGTACCGAGCAGCAACTGTGCGGTGAACGTAACGCGCTTCGAACTCCGCTGCTCACAGGCAACGCAGGCGGCTTGTGCGATAAGTTCCAGTCGGACGTGTCGCTGCAGTTGTCCACTGACTTCACGGGCCAGGTCAGCCTGAACACGGGCGTCGTCACCTTCGTCAACAAGAATGTGCGCGTGCCCCACAGGGTCTCCGAGGTCACCTTCGCCCACGAACTGGGACACAGCTTCGGCGCCCAGGTACGTGGCAGCAGACGGGCGGTTCGCACGTGGGGCCGAATACGTGCTCACACTCTATCGTTATAACATTTTCAGCATAATTTGATTGGCTATGCCGGCGGAAATTGAAGTGCCGAAGGATATGACACTCATTTCCAGTAGCTCTTTATTGCAATAATGATTATATGGACGCTCCAGGCGAAATTCCGCCGTCGCCATCACGGTGAGGTTCCTCAGAAAATCCAAGTGCGATAATATTGCGTCCGCGCGCCCTATGCTGTAGGTGCGAGTGAAAACGCGCGGACGATAGACCGAGAATGATATACGTGGCTTGGTGCGAGATGTTTTGTCGTGCAAGATAGGGGGGAGGGGAGGGCGTGAGCACGCGCTACGAGTGGGGGGGGGGGGGGGGGTATGTGGGTCAGGTTAGCACGTGTCTTCTCTTTTAGTTCGGCCGCGGCTCCGCAACGAAACCTCATTTCTCGCGTTTGCCCGACCCTTCTTTCGCATACGCGAGTTGCGTGAGAGACGTCTGGGGACTTTCGCTTCTCGGAATCTGCCCTTGCCTAGGTACTACAGTACCACGGAGGCAGACGCGTTTTTCTCAGTTTGTCCCTAGCCGAGCTGCACTGCGCGACCGCGGTTAAATACTTCTGGATAATCTCGCTGCAATCTCGTGTTTCGTGACGTAGCGGTCACATCACTGCGCTCGTGATTGAGAGATCCGCAATTCGGCAGCTCTTTATGCTTTTTTTTTAGTTTAATATGCATTACTATATAAGTTTCCCCTTTGACTTCTGCAGTAGTTCTTTAGCTATGCATAACCGCCAGGCCCGAGAAAGTGGGTTCCCGCCAAGGGAAGCGAAGCAACAGGGCGCGAAGCGCAAGGTGAGGGGGAGAAGGGACGTTTAGGTAGATGCCGTCTTAGCGGCGGCAGACCAGTGAATAATGACACGTTGTTACTGCGAATTCCTTTTATTGTCAAATATTCATTTACAGGCTATGCATAAGCCCTTGTTCATGGCTGAGCGGCGCATACGGAATGCGTGCCAATGTGGCACATAACCTTTCACCGACGAGCCTGGCACAGTCAGAGCGCCGAAGGCGCACTGCGAAGTTGCAAGCATTATGTTACGCGCGCCTTATAGTGACACGGGCCAACCAATAACGCCAAAAAACTGCCGTTTCGCCACTACGGACTCTGTATCGGCTGCTATGGTGCCATTCGGACGGAAGTTTAAGCGGCTGGTAAGCGGGCGCAAAGGGTGTAGTTCTCCATAGTACCCAGGGAAATGCACATTTGGAGGCAAGAGTGCCCAGCACAAAGTCCCCAGATTTTACTGCGGAACTTATGGTTTGGAAAAACGTGAGTAAGGTGTCCTCGGCTGCGCAAGCTTGCGTGCCCGTGCTATCTTGACGTAATCTGCGGTTGATGCAAAAGCTAGGCGAGGCGATATGTCATGATGGGCTCATGTGCCCTGTGTTCTCGCACGCTTTGTTCGCGTTGAAGCGAAAGGAAGTACGAAGAGCAATTAGCTCACTGCTGCTGCCGCTCTTCATCCCGCAAGCGTTTTGACAACGAGTGTTCGCGGCCATCGAGTGACATTTGTGCATGGCAATTTGCGCTTTCGCGCGTGAGACCATGTATGTGAATTTATTTAGTAGGCGAATATTCGCTGCAGTGTATACGGCCGATAAAACTGCGTACTTTACATCGTGTAGTTGTCTAATACATTGCTATCGCTGTCAATGCTTCGCTTTTCAGGCCAAACTGCGACTTTTTGTAACGTCGCATAATTTTCGGTGCATTGACAGGACTGCGCATTGATTGTCGTCCGTTCTATCCCGAGATTTCGTAAGCTGTCGGCAGCGAAAATTATTTCGTCTTTGCATTATAGACAGTGGCCCAGTGATCCACCCTCTGTAGCAGTTGCTACGGTTGGGTGGATATCTCACTTTCCCTTTAATTCTCTCCACCTTGTGGGTTTCCACATAACTATTCTGTGAAACTCTTGCCTTTTTTTCGAGTTGTTGATGAGTTCGACTTCGCCCTGCCATCTGCTATCCGTCTGGTTAGTTCAGATGGTAGAGCGGCTGCCCCGGAAAGGCGGTGGTCCCAAGCTCGTGTCCCGGACCAGGACGAATTTTTCTTCAGCTAAGAGGCTCTTCTTTCGAGGAAACCGTATGAGTTTCCTTTGTATCAGTTGCTACGGTTGGGTGGATATCCCACCTCTTTTTGGACAGTAGTCCAGTGGAAACGCAGCAGTTAATCGCGAGTTCTACGCAACATTCACTCAAGACAAATGGCCTCATATATTCAGCCGCCACAAGTCCATTACAACTATAGATTAGCCTTTCCGTGATGTACTGTACAATTTCCTTAAGCGTGACGGCCAATGGAGTGTTGCAATCACAGAAAGTGAGAGAGGCACAAAGGAGAGATGCCTCGACCTGCACCACTAGTGTATCGCAGGTGTGAAGAGAAAGCCGAATTTAATATCAAAAATGAGGGAAGATATCCAAAATGTTTTTTTAGAGAAATAAGAAAAGAAAGAAAGAGGAAAAGAAGAGAGTAGAAGATAGAAAGAAGTAATGTTCATCACCGTCGGGCCTGCGAATGCCTAGTGCTTGAAGCATGAGATGCTGCTCGACTATGCACCGTGATTGCGACCGCGTGAGATTCCGAATGCGCGTGTCCAACCCGTTCGCTGCAGCACGACCCTCCCGAGTGCGTACCCGGTGGCAATGTGGGCAACTTCCTGATGTTTGACAGCGCCACTCACGGCACTTTGCCCAACAACAGGCGCTTCTCCGTGTGCAGCATCCGCAAAATCTCGGCCGTCCTTGCGCAGATGTTCTCCGGACAGGGTGCCCGCGCAAACTGCCTCCAGGGTGAGTGTCTCCCAGGGGACAGACCTCCCGTTTCGGGCACCGTCAGCGATCGAGCAGAGAGGCTTCAGCAACGATTGTCGCTCTGACAGGCAGAAGGCACATTCTTTGCGTGCGTGTGTGTACGTGAAAGCGTCCTTTGACATTGGTACTACTATTTCCAAAAGGGCCTACACGAAATGTAGCTACAATATGTGCTAAGAAACAAACGAGGAAAGCTGGGCAAGGCTAGGGGAAAAGAACAATGTTTAATTGAGACTTAGAAATAATTACGTGAAGTACGATGAAGGTGGACGGAAAGATAACTTGCCGCAGGTGGGAACCGAACCCGTATCTGCCGCATTACGCATTGGTCATTCCCCCATCAATTGTCTGTGCTTTTTTCTTTCATTTTTAAGTGGTTGCGACTAAGAAGAAATCGAGACCCTCGGATAGCCTTATTATTCTCGGTCATCAGTAAACGTAGCAGCTTCCCATATACCGAAGCAATGCCGTGGGTAACTTGGACGCCGCAGCGAAGAGCTGCGAATAAATCTTGACCGCCAGATCGAGGCTGCCTAACGTGCACAGAAATGACCCGTTAGTGTGTAAGCCATAAACCTGATCGAAATGCGTCTGCTGTAGCTGTGACTCGATACCGCCATACGTGTAGGCGGGTAGGAGGAATCTGAGGTAGGCAGCGGGAAGAGGTAGCTAGCCGCCGTAGCCACTGTTTATTTAGGCCGGCCAGCCATGGTGCCGCGGGATCTTGGGAGCGGCGGCTAACGCGGCAGCTCAGATCGAGCGTGGACAGCGTGTTCTATTCTCGCGCTACCTTCACGTGAGGCCGTCTTCTTCTTCACCGGCTCCAGGCGATAGGCGCGTTGACACTCGTCGTGCTAGAGAATAAAGCTCACGCAGTCGTGCTCTTCATGATCTTCGCACAGGGGCTGGGGCCCTGGAAAAGTTCGTACCGACGCGCACCGTTAGGTGCTACATGTCAGACTGCTCGCGTTTCGGAAGCTGTAGGCACAAGGAATCAGCGGCACTCCATTCATTACAATTGAGCCACCAACCTCCGCAAAGCGAAGTGCACTTTTCGTGTTAGCGACGCGTCATGCCGGCGACGTGTCTGATTTGCGATGGTCCGAGGTTTCGTCGGGACGCGGATCTGCGGCGATAAGGTCGTGGCGCTGCCTAGACACTGTTATTGCGGGAGAGGTACCATGATCTTTGCGGAGCAGCCGTGGGTGTGATGCCGTTCTAACCTGAAGTACCTTATCTTGGAGTGCTCTGGACTTCTGTTCGCCGACTAGCAGAAGACGTTGTCTATACGGAACCGCGGCCGCAGTCTTCACGTGCGTGGATTCATCCCTCGGGACGGCCGAATGCCGGAGAGGCTTTTAGATGTCTTCCGGGAAGTATAACTCCAGAAATTTATTTAGCATAGACAAAACTGCTAAATGGCATAACACGAGGTCCGTGGTGCCTAGTACAGTTCTTCAGCCACAATAGCATAATTTCCCATAATTTGCAGTTTGCTACTATGCAGTGCACTTGTTTCGGTCACCCCGAGACATGTAGCCAAGGCGTGCATGGCACTCCCCTACGACTGATTATTTCATATCGTTAGCGATATGAATGGGCGCCACCGTCGCACACAATCTGATGCCGGAGCGCGTTAATATGCGCTGTCGAAGTAATAAGCCTACATCTTCGAGGGTAGGCACATGCCGGGGAGATCAGGGTGAGTGGGCTTCTTTCTTTCGTTCCTTCCCCACGGCGCAGAGCTCCACGGTCCCTTCTGCGGCAACGCTATACGGGAAGAGGACGAAGAATGCGACTGTGGGTTCGACTGGCGCGAGTGCCGCGAGATGTGCTGCTACCCGCGCGAGCACGGCCAGCTAAACCGCAAGGGCTGCACGCTGCGACCAAACGCCAAGTGCAGGTGAGCGAGCCCGCTTTGGAACTTTTGAACGAAGTTCTTTACGTGCAACGAGCGTCGCAATGTTGTGCATAAGGTATTGACTCGAAGAAGTATGCATTATGCTTCAGGATAAGATATTTAAGTTACTAAGCAGCACAACAAAACTAAATGTACGTTTTTTTTTCTTCTTTTTTTTAGCCGGTGGGTCATTCGTGGCTGTGGACGTCAGGTTCTGTGTAAAAATGGTTATCTTTTTTGAAGTAACTAGTTTATTGGTATATTACAAGAGGTAAACTGAGGCAAAGCCATGAAAACATTCGCACAAATTTTGAGGCTCTATATAGCACCAGTTTAGAGAGATGTACGTCGTTAAGATGTGCGGCAAAATGCATTGCTCTTCCTGTTAGCGTTTTTTTAAAGAGTGCTACTATTAGTTTCATAACAGCAAAGTAAGTAGTTGGACGAAGGGGCACATGTTCATAAATACCGGTACCGTACGGCCTTTTTTAAAAGGTTGCCGGAAAGAAGCATTCAATTATTTCACACCGATAAAGTATTCGTTCAAAGTGCTATTTTCCTTAATTTCGTTTTTAAGTGCATTGATAGAAGAGAAAGCTAAGGCCAAACTTCCTTTCTTTTTGATTTTGTGCCATAACTCCAGTGTCAGTATGTCACTGTCACACCATTGTTTTCAATGTGCTTTTTCATAATTTGGTCGTTGTAGGGCAGTAAACGTTCTGAAAACTTGTCAAGTTCACGCTTTCGTTATTTTATTATACAACGTAACCTGACTTTATCTGTCAAAACGTTTACTACGGCCGGGCAGATACCGTAAGAATTCATGACGTCACGAATTACTGGTGCGGGAACTTGGAAGCGGCGTCGCTACCTATCTCGCGATTGTTTTCTTCTTTTCTGGTTTATATCAAGAAACCTTGCACGGTAAGAGTGGCTTTTTTTTTTGCTATTGCAGGAGAGTAATTTGCTAATACAGCTCATCTCATTTATGTTGTAAGTGTAGCTTTGCGGGAGACTGCTACTCTGCTCCCCGCACGAGGGAGCCTCTAGTAGACATACGAGTCGTTTGGAAATGTGTGATGACGTGGATAAGCGGTTCCAATCACATAGTGTGATTTTGTAATGGTGTGTTGACGGCTGCCTTGGATGATCGAGATAAGTTGCTTGTGATTTGCGAGCTGGTTCGTTAATCTCATCCGTGCTCAGCTGTGTATACACTTGATGTTAATTTTATTTTGTCCAGAGTAGACAGACACAAATTTCGGTGCCACGCGGTGCTTTCCTAATTTATTCCTCAATGTTTCCTGGCGGATCCCACATGTGACAGGTGAAGGATTTTAAGATCTCGCGCATGATTAGGCGGCTGCGTTGATAAATCTCTGAAAGGCGTCTGGAGCATTTGTCATCGTATACGGATGGCTCCGCACGCTTCTCAAAAAGGTTTCTACAATTGGTTACGCCCCACGCATTCGTCTCAGAATCCTTATTTTAGCATTTGGTGCGTCTCCACTTAGTTTTTTTCCTGCGGCGAACAAAACCTCTTGCGTGTTTTTATGTTCATTGACATCACTTAACACAGCATCACGAAAACGCAAGAAAGAGTGACTAGCGTAATCCTCTCCATCCGAAACTTCCCGATTACCTAACTACTATAGGTGCCCTTTTTCGGCAGAACAGCGAGTTTTACAAGGACAATGGGATCACAAACGCATCTGACAATCCTTACTGTAGTGTAGGACTTGTGGTACTGCTGTTCTCAGGCCTCAAATAGAAGCTCTATACTCATCCTTCAGCTATTCAAAGTATGTTCATCTTGTATGCAACAACGGAAAGCTCTTTATAATGTACAAGCAGGCTTTTCTTTCGACCACTGTTCTTCTTACTTGAATGTTTAGTTGATTTCGGTCGGCTTTTTTTGGAGCTACTGGACTGCTCTCATACTGCGACGTTAGGCACTCAACGATCTTCGATGAAAATAAGTAAAAGTGATTTTAATCGTGTAAACGAACAAGGAAAGCGAATACACAAATTAAGGCAGCTGAGCAAAAGCGTCAGGGCAATCCTTCGCCCCGATTGGTCACTTGGAAAGTAGTCCGTTATCTCTCAAGCCTCAAACAACTCCGCCTGCTCAGTCGGGCACATTCCAACGGCCCATCACTAGGACCTATGTGTCTTCACCTCGTAACCTACGCCAGCGGTCGGTGCGACTGTAGTCGACCGCTTTGGCTCGCCCCTGACCCAAGCACTCACGCTCCTTTCCATTTTAGCACTGCACGATTTACAGGGCTCTGAAGAAACAGTGGAGGACCGCGCTTTCTTCCGCAGCCGGAGCGTGTCTCGTTACCGTTCCCTCCGACGGAGGGAACTCGGGTGCGAGCCAACAGCACTATAGGCAATATAGGCAGTACATATACAGATCTAGCAAAGACAAGCGAGCGCGCGCTTCAATTGAACAAAGAGAAACCGTAAATTACTTTTAGCCAAGCCAATTCTCCGTGGTGAGGCTTACAGTGCGAGAATGAGCAATGATAATGTGAGCTAAATAATGTGCATTATTGCATGGAAAGACCATGCGCGTTGGTTGCCCAGCTCTCCCGTCTGCGTAACGTATACCCCCGGCTCGTGACTACAGCGCTCACTCGTATTGTTGTGCCGCAGCCCGTCGAACAGCGCCTGCTGCAGCGACTCCTGCCAGTACCGCAACTCTACCTGGGTCTGCAGGAACGACGACGACTGCCAGTTCGAGGCCTACTGCGAGTATCCTTGCCGCTGACGTGGCTACGTGATTATACCGCGTTCTCCAAAGGATCATAGTGGCGCATGTGATCGGGAAAGCTACAGTGATGTTAGTTAACGATGCTTCGATTGACAAAGTGGTGACGAGCTTGCATTCATCTAGGTGCTGAAGTGCAGGCATTTAGTTATTTGCTTTACGGAACCGCTATAGTCGGCCATTCGTTGAGCCTCAATCGCTTATTGTGCCACTCGTATTTACGATAGCGTTGTGCATTGCAAGACACACCGCTCGCGCACGTGCTCATGTGAGAATCCACGTTTCAATAATGTTTCAGTTCTAGAAGCTCAGCTTGATTCTCCGAATTACATCACCGCACCGAAACCCTGGAACAGCTTCAAATCTCACACTCGACTCGTATTCTCCTAACGTTTCTTTCCGTGTTATTAATTCCAGTCATGCTGGTTCAGTTGCCTTCGAAGCCATCCAATGGCTGTCCCCATGTAAGCAGTCCTCGTCACATTCTCCAATCTACACATCCTACATAAAATGTTTCCCAGTCAATACAGGGACGCATGCCCATGGTGTGGGGCCATCCCAACACTATATCACATCACATGGGAGTGCAGAAATAACTTCTCTTTCCACAAAGAAAACAAACCCAGTGCGGAACAGTGGGAGGGCCTGCTCACCAGCGGCGTGCTCAGAGTCCAAAAAGGATTGCTGCAACACGCTCTCAAAGTGGCCAGGCTCAGCGGTGCTCTAGAATAGGGGCACCGACCACTCAAGATGACGGAGACTTCAGTAAAACATGAAGACCTCTGTTAGCTGCGGAAAACTGTAAGTAGAGCATTAAAGTTTTTCCTTACTTCCTTCCTCGTTTCAACTGCGTCCTTGGACAACGCACGACTACTTTTGTTCTCCGCTGAAGGGTGTGTGCTTCCTTCTCCGTGCATTGTTTAGTCGTCACGGCGATCACCACTTTGAAAAGGAATGCGCTTAATCATGAACGTTCGTGCAGTACCTCTTCCCTGTTTCCCATTCAGATTGAAAATGATCGCTCCTGGCCGACGGGACAGCCTTCTTTGCACAAGTTTCGTTATTCGAAAGATCGTCCATATTATCCACGTTGATGTAAGCAATGCATGGTCGGTTTTCTAAGCGCTTGAAGGCTGGCGAAGGACCGCAGACAGGATGAGAAAAGGCAGTGGGTTGCTAACAGTGCAGTCAGGGGCTGGGGGTGGGGGAGGCGTACTTGACCGCGACCTTCATCAGATTCCAGCCCCACCTTGGCAGGGGAAGTGCTTGTTTCTCTGAATAGCTGAAAATTATACATATTCGCAAACGTCTAAATAGATGACAGCATGCACTTTTTAAAGCGTCTTTTTGAAGGAATAAAAAAAGCACTTGTACCAATTCGGCATCAGGCGCCGACGATATTGTTATGCGGAGCATTCGACTTCAACCGCTCGTGAACCCGCTTGGTAGTGTTTCACTGCCCCAAAGGTTCGCGCCTTGACGCTACGACGTCAGCGGTTCGGGTGACAAGTGCCCTCCTTCTGAGAACAAGCGCGACGGCGTTCTGTGCAACCACCACAGCCAGGTGTGTCGGGCCGGCGAATGCACGGGCTCCCTGTGTCACCTGCACGACCTGGAGGAGTGCTACCTCACCGGATCGCAGCGCACGCCGGACGAACTGTGCCTCGTCGCCTGCCGGGAGAATGGTATGCGCGTACCTCGTACCTGCTACCACGCTGTTTGCCGTGTACATGCCAGTGAAGTGACCGTTTCGCTCACCGACGATGACCGCAAATGCAAAAAAGGAACGGCGGTGTTCCGCGTGCGCTCTCTTTTAATTAAAGTCGCCGGGATTTGTTTCTCACGTGATATACTGATGGCCGTTTAGAACAGCGCACGCAGAACTCCTGCTTATACACAGGAAGAGTGGGCACGAAGGACACGCGATACCTGCGGGAATTAGCATTGAATACAGTGTACTAGAATTTAGTACACTGTAGCATGGCGTGCATGTTCTCACTAGCTGGTTTTGTCTAGAAGCATGGTCGAACCCGGGGAACCCGCTTTCCGTTGTATCTGTAGCTGTCGCATGTGAAGCAGCTGCGGAAAAGAAAATTTGCGCTACCTGGTACTTGTAATTAACCGCTGTTAAGCCGAACCAAAGGTTCCACCTTTGTCACAATAGTGTTTCGGTTTCTATCGACCGGATGGCGCCGCAGCCTTCAGTTTTCGGGCTTCAAAATGTTTTGCTGCGCCTGGTGAGGGCATTGTTTATTCGAAGGCTGCTCCATGGTTCTCTGCTATGGCATAAGCGAAGTACCACTTGCGACGACCTGCAGAGGAGCCGAGTGCAGTGGGCCGCAGTTGCTTTCCGATTGGTCACGCCAATGCTGCGGATACATCCCATGTTTCATTTATAGCGAATTGTTTATGACGAGTTCCTTCCGCTTGTAAACTCCAGTTTCTTGAAGACGAAGTCTTCTTAGCTGGCTTCACACGGGTTCGGCGTATACAGAATCCACCTATGTTGTAACCATTTTCAGAAATGAAACAGACCTTTCGTGCCTCCAGAACGTTGTAGCGAGAACTGGCTGCAGAAGATGTAAATATATAGGTAAGGGTGTAAAGAGTACCAATGCAGTCGAAAATGATTAAATTGCCGTATGCCCCTGTAAAGGGTGCACCGCCGTAGATGCTAGCGTGATAAGGCGAAGCCGCCGTACGGCCCACATTTGGTAAATTGATCGAGTTCATTTGGACTAAGCAGGGATTGCGCGAGGTCACGGTGTCTGGTAGGCAGCTTCGGTAGTGCCCACAAGAATTAAGCATTACCCCCTGACTAGGTAAAATTAACGGTACGAGCGTAATAGGCGCCAGTATCACACATAAATTTCACTTTGTCCGGGATCAATCCACATGGCATCTTGCTCAAAAAGTGAAACGGTCAACCAAGTGTCGACGCTAAAGACCAGGTCTACATAACTGCGCGCGAAATGCGACCACAACAGCATAGAGAATGAGGGAAAAACGAATATGAAAAAGAGACAGTAACGAGAATATATTTACTATTTAATCACCGAATTTTAACCGCCCTGTATGTCGACCGCGTCTCTAGCGTCGGCAGAACCTTTCTTTTTGTTTGTGTATATGGGTTTGTCTAAATGAACTTCGATGTTGGATAGTCATTGGTTATGTTACCGTTCTGCCATCCTGCCGTCGCAAGCAACTTGTGGGGACTCCCTGCTGTTGTTGCTCCGCACCAATATCAAAGCGACCACTCGATCTCGAACAGTGATTACAGCATACAAGTTTGCACTCCACTTTCTCTCACATGTTCTACACAGCTATTGGGATGAAAAAGTGGTCTCGCTACACATTTCCGATTTCATCGGAAGAACTAGAAGCACAACGAGCGTAATTACTGCAAATCTGATGGTTCAATTCACATTTGCGCACCACGTAATACCTTTCCGCGTGGTCTTCATTGCTGCGGTAACGTGGGGGTCTTGATTTACGTTCTCTGACCCCGTTGGCGAAGTACAGCAAGTGGAATAACTGTGACATCTTATTGTGTAGACACTTGGCAGTAATACGTACTATGCAATACGAACTAAGGGGCACATAAACACGGAGTTAATTCAATCATTTCCTGTATCACAAAGTATGACAGCACATTGTTGCACACTGCTTTTCCATAGAGTAACGACACTTCGTTATGGCATCCGCATGAGTGACGCCATACACTAATTCAAGCGCTCTTCTAATAAAAAGGATTAACCGAAATGAGAGCGTCAGCCTGGGTGAGGCTTTTGTCTGGTTCTTCTATTGTTATCCGATTACTATTACATTTAGCATACTTTACTCAGTAAGGGAATATTTCTGCTGGAGCATAAGGCCGCGGGCTCAATACCCGCCCTCCGCGGTCACTGACGATGATGGAATGCCAGAAAGTTTTTGTGCGCACGCATCGGTGCACTTTGGGGAACCTTTGGTGGTCAAAATACGGCGTTGCGGACGCTGGCGGAGCAGCGTCACCGCAACGCGCCAGTCGCGTGGACAGCCATCACAAGACTTCTGCAATTGGTGCAGCGTCCAGCTTTGTCAGACCACCGGCTTGACAAAGTTGATCCTTCATCACTTTCGTGCGTCCTTTCTAACATAGGGTTAAGGTAGATCCCTTTCGGGGATGCTTTCTTCTTTGTACGACGTAATGGCCAACACGACGCTTCAGTGGAGTGACAGGCGTTCCGTTCATTGCCATGATCCCTTTGGCCGTGCAGTGACCGGCAGCGCGTGCATGGAGGCGTGTCACTTCGAGCGGATGAAGGACTTCTGCAACAAGAAGATGGAGCCGGGAGCGCCGTGCGACAATATGCGCGGCTACTGCGACGTCTTCCAGCGGTGCCGCCTGGTGGACGCCGAGGGCCCCCTCGCCCGTCTGCACTCGCTTGTGTTCGGCGGGCGGGGCCTGAAGAATTTGCTCGTGGTAAGAGCGTCCTTTTGCTTCACCCCATTCCTGCTCGGCAGCGTATGAGGTGCTGAACTCCGCATTATCTTGCACTGTGCCTCCTTTAGGAACAGCAGACGGCACTTACCGTGTTGGCGTAGCGGCTGTAACGTTCAGGTTCCCAGCACGAGGTCGCGGGGTTCAGTTCCCATCCGCGGCTTCGATGAGGCGAAATGCAAGAACACTCGTGTGCTTAGATTTCGCTGCACGTTAAACAGCCTCAGGCGGTCAGAATTATTCCCAAGCTCTCCACTACGACTTTCGTCATAGCCCCGTTCTTGCTGTGGGCCGTCGAAATCAATCAATCAATCAATCAATCAATCAATCAATCAATCAATCAATCAATCAATCAATCAATCAATCAATCAATCAAAACAACAGACTGCAAGTACGCACATGCCATGAAATTGCTTTACGTGCATGTAGAACAGCTGTCGCAGAAGAAAAAAAAAACACTCGGCAATATTTTCACTCGCCATTTCTTCACTGTGATGCTTTGAAGATGAGCATATTTGCAACTTGGCCAGCATATGGCGAGAAAGGGCACGTAAACGGTGTGTTGCAGCAAATCTGAAAACCAAATATCTTTCTCTCTCTGCGACACATTATTCGAGCTTGCCGGCCTCAAAGAAAGTGTGACGATTGCTTATAATAGATTTCATACATAACCATATAATTCTATATGCGTCAATGCACAGTAAAGTTTACAATATTACCTTTATGTTTGCATAGCATATTTTAAAAATATTGGCGCGCTTAACACTGACTCTCACATATGCGTGGGATCCTTATGACTGGACCGTCTGTACGTCATTATTGGCGCACTACAATTGCAGCTCTGTGCAATGAATATGCGACTAGTACGCAAAAGCGCTACGAGGTAACATGCTAACACGCGTAATCCTGCTTGGCTTGTAATACGGGCTCGTCTTCATGTTTCAGCGCTACTGGTACTTCACCCTGATGGCCGTGACTGCGTGTGGCGGGGTCACGGCTCTGCTTGTGAAGCTGTGCGCCGTACACACACCGAGCAGCAACCCGCTCCTCAAACGACCACAGAAGGTCGTCGACACCGTGCTGAGGCCAATGAGCTTGTTGCGCGCTTGACACACCCAACCGCGAACTCATTGGCTGCAGGTGTGATTGTTCCACACCTGTGCGTGGAACGACGAAGTTGCAGGCACTCCTTGAAGATAGGCCGCCACGTTGTCACGGCAACTGCAGGATGTGCGAACAACGATGGTACCAGAAACTATTTGTCGCGGAACATGACTCCAATACACATAAACCAAAGTCAACTGCTTCAGCTCGATTTCAGAATTAAATATTTGAATTAAATCATGGGTTTTACATTTCAAAAGCACTTTCTGATTATGAGGCACGCCGCAGTGGAATACTCCGGAAATTTGGACCACCTGGGGTTCTTTAATGTGCACCTAAATCTAAGTGCACGGGTGTTTTCGCATTTCGCCCCCATCGAAATGCGGCCGCTGCGGCCGGGATTCGATCCCGCGATCTCGTGCTCAGCAGCCCAACACCACAGCCACTGAGCAACCATGGCGGGTGAGTTCGTAATGGTCTGACAGTGTATTATCCACTTATCAATAGAATCTTCATGGGATTGTCACCCCAGCTCCTGAATTTTGTTCCGTTTGCATTGCCCTCATCTCACATTCATTTGTACAAACGAGAAGAAGAGAAACAGAGGGGCTCTAGTTATGCTAATCACGGCGATATAAAGCCAGCAAGCAACGAAGCCAAGAAAAGCGTATGCGTAATTGGCTGTGGTTGTGATTGAAATGTACAAGATAAAGAAGAAAAAATGCAAGTGGACGGAAAGATAACTTGTGGTGGAGGCTGAACCCAGAACCTTTGACTTAAGCAGTGTGACCAAATGTAGGGTTTTTTCTTGTTTCAGAATATGCAGACCTTCATAAAAAGGCTATGGGGGTAAGCGAGAATGGCAGTTTCTCGGGCGAGTTCGTAGTTAGGAAGACATACTTATTCGCTGGTGATGTTGGTTTCAGAACAGCAATTAACGGAATTTTGCTAATTAGTAGATGTGGACAATTATAACATGTTCTCATTACTAATGGAATACGAATAATTAGTATTGACTGTCGAATATTGAATAATCGGACACAGACACACATATTTGTAGCAGGAATATTTATTTACTTATAATTAGATACCATGCTTGCACTGGCTAGTGAGATAAAGACAACTGTCATGGACAGTTGGGGTCTATTGAATCACAAGATCACTAATGTGCAAAATGGAAGTCCGCAAATAGACCCTAACAACTTGAGAGCCTGGTTGCAAACAGCCTTCCTTTCGAAGAAAGAATGGCTGGTGTATGACTAGCTAACGAAAGAGGCGAAATATATGGTGGCCTAAAATATATAAGGAGTTCGTGAAAAAAAAAAAAGATATCTGAAGGACTTGCAGGCCATACGTAGACATACAGGGTGTCCTAGCTAACTTTAGCCAAGCTGTTTAACGCAAAAAAAGAAGTATGCTTAAAGATCTCGGTGCCCTTCCATTCTGTGAAGAAGGATGACTAGCGTAGCTGTGTGTGTGTGGGCCCTTTAATGGCGAACTGCACCTCCGCCGTGGGCAGTGGCGTAGCAACAGGGGGGGGGGGGGGGGAGGCGGCTGTGGGCCCCGGGTGCAAGGGGCCAGTGGGGGGGGGGGGAGGGGGCGTGTCATATACGTCTGGAGACACCCCTTTTTCCGCCGGCTACAACCGTGGAGGGGGGGGGGGGGGTGACAGAAGACCTATGGGTCTCGGGGGCCAGACGGCCTAGCTACGCCACTCGCCGCGGGTCAGCCCGGCATTGCACACTCTTCGGGATCGGCCCACGTATGGGAGCGTTTGACGCCTGTTTCAACTCCATCGCGGGTCGGGCCGGCATTGCACTATCTTCGAGATCGGCCCACGTATGGGGAGTTTTTTGCTTACAACGACGCGAAAATTTCCTTGGGCGGTAGAAGTATACAGCTTCGCTGTAAAAAGCGTAGTGCAAGATACAATTATATAACCTACAATATTTGGTCGTCAATGGTCTGGCGACGAAACACCGTAGACCTTAAGATCGCATCGGGCAACCAGCTTTCTGAATATATATTTTTCGTTGAATAATTGGCTAACGTTAACTGGAACACCCCGTAAATAAAAGTGCACGTTCCAAAAATAAGGCGTAAAAGGATGTAGCTTAAAAGAAAATGTTACATCACTAGACTGCCATAAACACTAAGTGATAGACTACAAGTAAAAACCGGAAGTTGTCAGTCAAGGGCCCGCCGCAAAACCAAAAACAAAGCTTGCATTGTCCATTTTGTTACTACATTGCTCCGCAAACTTTTGTCGTCCTGCTTGTTGGTGAGTTGTGATGCTTTGTTTCTCCGACGGAAAATAATAACTCGACTTTACCAGTCAGTTGTTGCAAAATATATGTTAATAGCCGTATTCGAAGAAAACGAATAGTTCATTTTTAAGTACGAATAGTAGTAATATTAGATTCGTATACAAAACTCGAACATTCGCCCACTCTAATTCGCTTTGCTTAGAGCCTTGGGGGCAGTTGCTTTAAAGCAAATTCGGAGGAATAATAATAATAATAATAATAATAATCAGCCTGGCTACGCCCACTGCAGGGCAAAGGCCTCTCCCATATTTCTTCAACTTCTCTGGTCACGTGCTAATTGTGGCCATGTTGTCCCTGCAATTTGGATGCAGTCGAAACCTAATGCAAGCCCGTCTTCTCAAAAGAAAAGAAAGAAACTTGAAAATCGCACCTGATTATAGGCGTTCATCAACGAAATTCAGCGCTCATTCCAGGGAATGTCGAAAGCGAAAGCACCCTGCTGATACGTCATACGCAAACGCCTCGTGGGGAAGCGTCTGCCGAAGTTTGAATGACGGCAAGCCTGGGTAAATACTGACACGGCAAGTCACGGCAGCTGTTTGCCAGGAAACGTGCCGCATCGGTACCTGCCGCTCCTAGCCACGACGTTCGGCTTCGAACTTCGTCGCGCTTTTCGTCACAGGGAGTTTCCGCCTGATATTATGTGATCGTAGCGGTATTCACAGATAGAGAATTCACGACAGGTGTATAAAACTCTATGGCCGCCGTTTCACCTTTGACGGTTTGGCAGAAGTCGCGTGCATTCACATCACCGCATCCGCGAATTCTTGAGCTCATCCACACAGCTTCGTATTACGCTAAGTGCTGGACACAAATGAAGAACTTAATGGCGCTGCTATCCCACTTGCTCTATTCGCGCTTGAAGTTGAAGATTATCGGCTATTCGCATTTGCTCTCTGATCCCCACCACTCTATTCCTGTCTCATGGCGTTACGCCTAAGATTCTTTGTTCCATCGGTCTTTGCAAGGTCCTTAACTTGTTCTCGACCTTCTTATTCAGCCTCCAAATTTCGGCCCCATGTGTTAGCACCGGTAGAATGCAGCGATTGTAGACCTTTCTTTTCAATGATAGCGGTAAGCTGCTAGCCAGGATCTGACAATGTAGGCCATATACACTCGAATTCATTTTTATTCTGTAAATTTCCTTCTCATGATCAGGGTCCCCTGTGATTATTCGCCTTCGTTAACGTGCTATTGCAGAGAGATCTAGAGGCTGAGAGGCGTTCATGAATTCCTGTTTCCTTACCACACTGTTAAAAATTACCCTTGTCTTCCGCACACTATTCTTGAAACCTACTCAAACTTTCTCGGTTAAGGCCCTCAATCATTTTTTTTTTGCAATTTATCCTCAGTGCTGCTGAACAGGAAAATGCCACCCACAAACCGAAGTTTGTTGAGATATTCACCGTTGAGCTTTAATCCTGAGCCTTCCCAGTCTAATAACTTGAACACTTCTAAGCACGCAGTGAATATCATTCGAGATATTGTCTCCTTGCCTGATGCATTTCTTCGTAGGTAGCTTTGAACTTGTGGAGAAACACGGTAGCTGTGGAATTTTTGTAGATATTTCTCATATCATGGAAAATGATTCCATGATATCCCATGATCCGCTGCAGAATATCTCTCCCTGAATCCTGGCTGTTCTCCTGGTTGACTGGTGTTAAATGTCCCGACTATTGCAAATTATCTTGGTGAATAAGTTACACTAAACTGAAAGCAAGCGAGTGGTCGTATAATTCTGTTCTTTAGCGTCTCCCGTCTTATTGATTAGGATAATGTTGGAATTATTCCAAATCTCTATCACACTTGACGTCGTGGGGCAATGCGTATAAAGGGCCGCAAGCATTTCAAGCGTAATATCTCCTCCATCCTTGAAAAAAAAATCGACTGTTATTCCATCTTCTCCTGCTACATTTCCCCGTGACATGGCTTGAAAGGCCCTTTTAATTTCATCGCTAGCTATATAAGGAGCCTCTGTATCTGGCTCACCACTACTTGAACCTGGCTGCACTGGGTTCTGTAGAGGTCAGCATAAAATTATTCTGCTGTTTTTATTATACCGTCGAAGATGTTCATGACCTTAGCCTGCTTATTTCTCGCTGCGTACATCTTGCACTGTCCTACATCAAGTTTTCTTCTTACAGATTTGAAGCTGTGACCATTAAAAAGTGCTTCTTCAATATTTTCGACGTTATAATATCAAATATTGCTTATTTTTTTTTCTTGATAACTTTTGACAGTTAAGCGAATTCTGTTTGACCTCTTTAGTTATACACTTCCATGCTTTGTTTCTTTCTTAGATGCTTTGTTACTTGGGAGAGCCTACCTACTGGTTGCCTTGCCTCCCATTTCAACCACTACTACTGCAATCAGTATAGTTACGGTTTCATTCATTACTTCTAGGTTATTCTCATCTTGATGTTCTAAAGCTGAATATTTGTTCGCGATCACCATCCTGAATCATTGTGGTTTTTCTCGTACTGCGTCTAGGTTGGCCCGTCTCTCCCGGACTCATTTTGCTCTTCCTCTCTTTAAATTGAGAGCAATCTTAGACCCAGTCCTATGATCACTACCTTTTACCCTACCTAACATTTTTTTCCTGCACTATGCTGGGATCGGCACAAAGTACGACATCTATTTCACTTGTTTCTCTATTAGGGCTTTTCAAGGTTTGCTTCCTGTTGCTACGCTTCCTGAAAAAGGTTTCCATTATTCGGAGCTTATTTCTTTCTTCGAATTTTACCAACACTTGTTCTCTAATGTTCTTAGAACTGATGCCGTAGTTGTCGATTGCTTGTTGCCCAGTCTGCGTATATTATCCCAGGCAATGCATAATAATTCTTCAAAGAACCCTGCTAAGCTAGTCGCACTTAAGATGGTTTGCGTGCTAAATGTTGGCATGTTCTGTGCCAAGTGGAGGCCTTTCCCAATCCAAAGATCCTTAGAACCCTTTGCCGCGTAGCAGGTCTCACTGCCGCCTTGGTCAGGTATTCCTTCAGCCGTTGGGGAGTGAAGACCACGGGTTAAGGGAAAGATTGATGAGAGAGGTAGTGGGGGATAATGCACCAGCGAGACGAGCTCCTGTTCTGGTTTTGTTGAAGCCTTCGTTGAAGCTTAGTGGGCCTTCCTAATTTGGCTGCACCTGGGCTATAGTAGCCCCCCTGGCTGTAATGGAATAGACGACAATTCGAACTGACGATCTGTAGAATAAAATCCCTGTGGTCTGCCTTTGCTCCGCCGATTAAGCACGCCGATAGCCAAACCTATGAGAAACGCGCCGCGTTATCCTTCTCACTATGCAAGTCGAGCGTTTCGGACAGATGGCGACTCCTTAAGTCCTGGCCGCGAATAGTGTGCCTATATTTTAAAAAAATCAAATGTTAATGGATTAACGCTGTGCAAAGAGATCCATCGATCGAAGGAACTCTGCCCAGATGCTCCAAATGGACGTCGCATCCGTCGAATAGTAACATAAACTTGACACTGTTCGTAAAACATATATTGGAGATGTGTACACCACAAGCACTGCATCAAAGGGAAAATTGCAGCAAACGTACGAAGATGACATATTACAACCCTAAATTATTGATTTAAAACAAGTAAGTAGCTTCCTTGCCGCCGGCGCTTGAACATTCACCGGTGTACAACACTCGCGCGTTTACAACATGTAGAGAAAGCACGTTTACTCGCCTGTCGCCTGTAACATTCACCGGCGTACTACACTTGCAGATTTACGGAATATTGCCGACAAAGTATTGTCATATTGCAAAGACGGCAAGTTCAGTTTCGTTGCGGCATCGTCGATGTGGTTCTTGCAACGTCGTCGTTGGCGGGGGAGGGCCTTGGGCATTTCGACGAACAGCAACCGTACCTCTATCGGTTGCCGCCTTTGATTTTCCGGATGTGGGCTTACGGACCGGCCACGGGCTGGTCCTGTGTACGGTGGGCGCTGTAGCGACAGGTAGCGTCCTGGCGAAGGTGAACGAAAAAGACATCGGGGCCTCCATTGCATTGCGGTGATGTCAAGTGGTCGTTCACCAAGCTGTGGATGTTGATGGCGAAGCCTCGTAGTCCCATATGACAATATGAGCATCGGCGGTAGACGTGACCCGCTTCTCCGGAGTGATAGCAGAGCGGCCGGTGGTCGGGAGCGCGGAGGGCGACGTGACGGTAGGCTACGGTGGAGAAGGTCATCGCTTCATGCCGTGTCGTCTCGGTGTCTCGACACTCGAAGTGTGGACGCCGGGCAAGGGGAGGGATCCTAAGGCAGGCACGATGCAGCGAGGTAGGCGTAGGAGGTCGCGCAGAGCATGCGTGGCAGCACGCGATGGCGGTGGCCACGCGGCTCATGCAGCACACGCCGGAACGATGTGCAAGCACGTCCGCCCACGTGGAGTCGGGTGCGGCTGGCGAGGCGAGGTCGTCGGAGCGAAAGGCTGCGTGACCTCTCTCATCGACAGTCCGAGCAAAACTCACAAGGACGAAGGCCTCGGTGCGGCCAAAGAGAACGTGGACTTTGTGTAACTTCTCCCTTTCCCTTCTCCTTTCTTCGATCTATCTTTTGTAAATAAACCAGTCTCAAAACGGATCCCAACGAGTGAAGTTCCTTCCTTCGAGGCTCCTGCGTGCACGGCCGACGCCGTCCACCTTAGTTAACGCGCAGCAAAAGTTAGCGGAGTCGTCAAAGAGCGACAGCAATTAGAGTCAGCCCAAAGGCGCGAGCATTCATTTACATTTTTTGGTGCCGAAACCCGGGAATACTTCGCCTGCTGACATCGAAAGCGCCATGGAACGACTACAGAAGAAGCAAGCTGCCCTCGGTACAGGAACTTTAAATGAGTACTGGATCTCCTCTCTGATGATGTTAGCCACTGAGGCTGCGCGCCGAATCAACCCGGTGAAAAGTTTTTGCTTCACAGCATGCACGAGTATGCGAAATTTCTTGTCCTCACACATGTTCGGGTCGGCACGGCGAACAGGCGGTCATCTCTCCGGTTTAATTCGTAGTGTTGTCGTTCGGAAGCTGCCTACGCGATTCCAGTATCGCTTACACCCTCTCTTTCCGGGTGATGCTCATGAAGGTGTTTAGGAAGGCGCTGCGGAAGAGATCTCACGTTGTCTGGCTGAACTCGTGTTTCTATAACCACGTCCTGGTGGCTTCTTCCAAGGAGAAGTATACATGCCACAGCTTGCTCGGAGTTCAAGCTGTTGTATGTAGCGGCCGTTTAGTACCAGTATTCCGGCTGTTAAAACGATGCTCGGAGGGAGGCCGGTGGCTCCCTGGGCCGTTGTAGGAGGATGGAGGACACTGGGGTTGCAATTGTGGTTGTTGACATGGCCTTGACTTCAATGGCCTTCTTGAGAAGAGGTCCATGCTCCGTTAGCAATTCTTGCGGCCTCCGGCTAGCTCGCAGGTCTGCGGCAACGTTGGCGCTGCATTCGTGGTTCGGGCTTGGATCACGGCTTTGCGGAGGAGTCCGGTACGTGAACGCAAATCACCTCCACCAGAAGCCATGTTGTAGTGACGGAGAACAACACAATAGCGAAATCTGTGACTCACGAAATTAACTCTTTATTGGGCGAATCTGTGTCCAGAAAAACAAGCAACAGTCAAGCACAACGATTGCGGCGAGCACAGAAGGCGATCGTCGAAAAATCTGATCCATGGGTCAAGCGCGTCGGCTTTTATACATGATGGTTCCAGCCTAATCGCTGGTTCCCGCGCTACTTCCAGAAAGTACTACACAATTCGCGTCGCGTATGCAATCAGAGTACACAGGGTTTGATAACAACAAACAACTGATAGAACCCTCCAAAACTTTCGCGAAGCTTCCAATATCCAGGCGCGTGCTGCTCCAAGCGACGACATTTAGCATTTGTTAGCCGATGAGAAGTGATCACCGGAGAAATATAAACAGGTAAATGTCAATACGCACTTTATTCGCTGGTCTTCCCTAGCACTACCAAGGTTGCTAGCTAACATTCACCGGCTTTGAACATTTTGCAGAATACTACCTTAAAACATAAATTGTTAGTCGCGAGTCTGCAACAGCGCTGACAGAATCACAGCCGTATTACATAGGCACATAACGATTAAGACACCGGCTCCCAATCAGGTTGAGGTTGAAGCTTGTATCCGATAACCTGCTCAACGCGAAAAATGACTGGCCAAGGCGTTTGGCTATTCAACGTGAGGTCACGCCTAACCACAAGAGGCTCAAAATGAGTCAAGAAGTCTTTCTAGAAATGTGCTAGAAGGCTTTCTAGCAGAGATATGATCACAACAAGTCGCATCCCTGTTCTCAAATAAAAGAAATGTACTCTGGATATGGCCCAGCAAATTTTTGCGGGCGTTGCTTCAATGGAAATTGCACATGAAAGAAGCTAAAAGACTTGCTCATTCGCCGTCGCTTTAAATGCGGTAGATCTTCCGCGAATTTTGCCGGACAGTGACGAGGATGTCTTCAAATGGGAACCTGCTCACTTTGGACAGAGTGGTGGCCACGTGGATGACCATCCCTGGATGTGACTGCGTGAGGTGGTCAGACTCCTGCAGAATGGAAGCAAGTGTACGCAAAAGGTTACTCCACTTCGGATGCATTTTTTCAGTTTCCACGCAGTATAACAGCAGAGGAGTGCAATTATCAGATTAGTAGACTTCAGACATGAATACATAAAATTATATCACCGATAGACTATACGCTCTATAGTCGTGGCGAACCATCGGATAAAAGTGACGGGCCGCCTAGGTGCAACCACGGTCCCCCCCCCCCCCCCTTTTCAAATTACACGTAACACACAATCTTCCGTTGTAAGTATCTCTTAGTGCGCCGTCCATGTCCCCATCTTTCTTGCCTTTGAAGATTTCCCCCTCCACACTGAAATGTCATTGTTACTTGATTGTGACGCATATCTGCTTTTCACCTCTGCCAGAAATTGCCCGTGCAAGTCATTGAAATAAAATGACTCGGGACTAGCATTCACTAAAACTTCTTGCGCTAGAATTGGTGGCAAGAGAATTTTAGCGAATCATTATGCGTGACACATCATTAGCGAAGCTGGACATTAGCTCTGGGTATTGTCTGCAGGTGAAGCACTTCCTGCGTCTAGGAGCCTCGGGCATTAGCGTAGCACCTTCGAGTTTCAAAGGGAGAATCTGAGCAACATCTAGTAAGGGAGAGACAGCAAATATAAAAATGCAGGGATGTTAACCAGGACTGAGCCCGGTTGGCTACCCTACACAGCGGAAAGGGAAAGGAGAGGGAAAGATTAAAAGAAGAGAAATTCCACTGGGGATATCCATCGCTCATTCACTCAGTCCGGATTACAAACGGTTACTCACTCGGGTAGCTTTATCAAAGCAGCGCTTTTGTGCCCTTTTGTAGCTGCGATACCCCATCTATCAAAATTTTTGTTTTGTACTCCAACATAACGCGTAGGTCGCACCACAATTAACTCTTCAGGAAGAATGGGGTACGATAAGCGAATAAATTCGCGATATGTAGTAGCGCAACGGCGCACTAACTTGTTATAATGAGTTATCGTAAACGTGATGTGAAAGCAGCCAAATTTTATTGAGCAAGTGATCTCGTAGCTCTACCTATAATAAGCTGCAACAAAAGCTATGTGGTGGCAGGTAAACATTGCTACAAAGCTAGGAACAACCTACATTCGTCAGTAGGTTCTCATTACCGAAATAACCACGACTGGAGTTCGAGGAATAGAAAAAATGGCTGTGGCTTAGGTAAGGTTAAGCCCAGGATGCGAAGCATACTAGCCTTTATTTTAGTTGTTGAACCACTGTTTAGCCTGGTGAACTGCTGTTGCTTGGCTATATTTGGTTCGGCTAGACGAAGAAACAACTCATGCGTTACTCTGCTTCGCCTTCAAGAGTGGAACGCGACAGCGTTCCCGTCGGCCCGCCAAGGGGTGTAAGACGACAATGGGCTACGGCGCAGCGACTACGCGCCCCGCATTGGACGCGGTGAGCGTCGAGCAACGCAGCGTTCGGCGCGGCAACGAAATGTGCGCCTGAGCAAGAGACGCACGCCTTTGAAACAGCTCGTTTCTAAGGCAACACCGCATTCACTAGAGGCGATTTTGTACCGCTTTGAAGCATCGTACTCGTGGCTCAGTGGTAGCGTCTCCGTCCCACACTCCGGAGACCCTGGTTCGATTCCCACCCAGCCCGTCTTGCAAGAGTTGAGCCAAAGCCACTTCTCCTCTATCGTGATGTCACGGTGTCACGTGATTTCATGGCGACACCGCCGCGCCTGAGGAGCTGGGTTGAGCTCTCGTAATATGCTTCGCATAAAAAGAACTTCTTGCAACAGCGAAGTTGTGACACCCCGTGTACACAGGGCCGCTTTAGTTAGCCGATAAGAATAGTTGGTGATGATACAATTCACGCGTACGCTTTTCGGGAGGAAGTACGGAGCGTCCGTCTCCAGCAGCAGACGATCGAGGAGAACCTTGGGGCCGACCTCAGCAACAGCACTAGCATTGGAAAACTCCAGAAGAGGAGTCACCCCGAGGCACAGGTTGGGGAACGTGTCCATCCACAGCTGCGCCTCGGTCCAGTCTCCCGTGAAGCAGTGGCGATGGATGGGCCAGTCAGCAGGCACCACCTGATTTTGTGAGAACACAGCAAGAGTGAGCTTGCACTGACACGAATGACGCTACGCTCGCGTGGGTGTCACGTGACAGAATCCATCGTGAAGATGAAATTGCTGCTGAGGATACGCATGTAAAAGAATGAGCTTCTTGCTTTGTTGCATTAAAGAGAACTGGCCCCGGTTATATTTAAGCAGAACGGAGGCCTGCGTAAAACCAGCACCAAACCCACCGTTAACTAATCACAAATTAATTAATTAATCACAAATGCAATGATTCGAAACATGGATTCGGTAGCCCTAGCGAAAATCACAAAGGTATTTAATAGCGAGTGCTGGGCCAAGGGAGACTTGCCCCAAGAGTGGAAATTGGCTAAAATAATCATGATCCCCAAACCAAAAAAGAATCCCTCGATTGATACACTACGGCCGGTGTCGCTCACGTCCTGCCTAGGTAAGCTCTATGAAAGGGTTATCCATAGCAGATTGCAGCGATACCTGGAAGAGCGGAGCTGGTTCCCGGACTCCATGATAGGATTTCGCGCGGGTTTATCTTGCCAGGACGCGTTCCTCCTACTTAGAGATGAAATTCTAACTAATATACCGTACGGCGACGAGAGACTAGTCCTAGCACTAGACCTTAAAGGAGCATTTGACAACGTCTCTCACGCCGCAATATTGGAAGAACTCGAACTCGCGGGTTGTGGTGAGCGCACATACAATTACTTAAGAGCGTTTCTTTCCAACCGCGAGGCGAGCATCAGTATTGGCCAAATCACTTCGGATTTATTTAAAATGCCTGACAAAGGAACACCTCAAGGAGCTATATTATCTCCTCTTCTCTTCAACATTGCGATGTGTCGACTCGCGCGCGATCTGGATCGGATACCCGACCTAGGTTACACGCTCTACGCAGACGACATCGCGCTGTGGACGAGCAGAGGTTCACTAGGGGATAAGGAATATACGCTCCAAAGTGCAGTATTAGCGGTGGAGAAATTTTCTAGATGGAGAGGCCTGAAGTGCGCACCCGAAAAATCTGAGGTTATCCGGATACACGCGAAAGGCTACAAATCCAGAGGATCGATTAACATCGTGGTTGAGGGCCAATCAGTCCGAGAGGTACCCACGATGCGAGTCCTGGGTTTGTGGCTTCAGAGCGACGGGAGAGCACTACAGACACTCAAGACCCTCAAATCCACAGCCAACAACATAGCCCAAATGATACGTCGCGTGACGTATCGAAAAGCGGGAATGCGAGAAGACGATACCCTAAGGCTCGTACAGGCCTTAGTGGTTAGTCGAATAACCTATGGCTTACCGTACCAAATCCTGAACAGGGAGGAGGAAAAGCAGGCTGACACAATAATTCGAACCGCTTTCAAAGCTGCTCTGGGCCTGCCTAAATGTACTTCAACGGAGCGCATGTTAGCTTTGGGAGTGCACAATACTTTCGACGAACTGAGGCAAGCCACCCTGATGCGACAGAGGGAGCGCCTCAGCTTCACAAAAACTGGTAGGGCCATATTGGCTAGACTCAATATCCCAGCATACCCCATTTATCTCACAGAGCAGGCCGTACCTCTCCCTCCTTCGATGAGATCCAAAATTACAGTAGCCCCAATTCCAAAGAATATGCATCCAGAGTACAACAAAGAAAGGCGCAAAGCACGTGCACAACACATTCAATCAGCCTACTCTAACAACCATAGGTACAACACGTACTACACGGACGCAGCTCTGTATGCAGACACGACCGGGCAGCGCTACCAAAGGAGGTACGCCCTGGCAGTCGTGAACGCTGTCAGCCAACAGCAAATTACCGCGTCGGCCACGGCGGGATCCCCAGCCTCGGCTGAAATATTAGCAGTGGCGATCGCACTCGCTCACGCGGAGCGTTCGCAAAGGGACTCGGTCGTGGTCACGGACTCCCAGGAGACATGTCGCATGTTTCTCAAGGGGCACGTGACTGCGGCTAGCCTCGCGATAATCCCGAAATCCTTCAACCACCATCATCGCCTACTCTGGTGCCCGGGCCACGCGGGGGTACAGGGGAACGAAAAGGCTAACGCGTTAGCTCGAGGGTTCACTAACCGAGCGACGGCGTCCTCTTCTAACCCCAACCACCCGCACTACCCATCACAAAATTCCATCAATTTAAATGCCAAAGACATCCTTGCTCATCAGCGTGGAGTCCGAAGAAAATACCCGCCGCCTCACCCACAACTTAACGGGGAAGAGGCCGCCGATTGGCGTAAAATACAGACCGGGGTGTTCCCCCATTTAAAATTGCTAAACGCCATGTATCCCACTCGTTATAGGGCCAACTGTCCTTGGTGCGGTGGCATACCTACCCTAATGCACATAACCTGGGAGTGCACTAAGCACCCTCATAGGCCAAATACCATTAGGACAATGGAGCAGTGGGAGGCACAGCTCGCCCGCTCCGACCTGGCAGGACAAAAGTCCTTAATTAGCCAGGTCAGGCAGGCGGCAGAGGCCAGTGGGGCCCTGGACTGAGAGGCTCCGACCACCCCTCCTTCAAATCTTTAGAATCACAATAAAGTTTCTCTCTCTCTCAATCACTAGATCCGAGTAACGCTACATGCAACAGCAATAATGAACCCCATTGTTGTGTATGTTTTGTTAAAACGAAAGAGGGAGAGACATTTAGGCGCCATTTTTATTGGGTTGAGCTTCTGCAGATTATCTACACAATATAACGAAACACGAGGAGGCCCGTTGAGACCCCTGACGTCAAGTGAAAACTTCACGGCTAAGAACTCGAAGTTACACTGTCGGTTGTGTATTGACATGAACTCTACACAAGAGTGAAAATAAGGTTATTTTTGAAGGACTTCTGCAGCAGTCTAGAAGGTCCTTGTGATTAAGTGAAGCTGATAAACAGTGTTACAAAGAGTCCATCTTACCTCCTTCAGGATTCGCAGGGTGTCCAGTGAGGAATCCCTCAAGTAGATTACAAGGGGCAGACGATCATTCCTTGCAAGCTGTAGCTGCCACCGTAAGATGCGTTATTGCATCTGATGATCGCACTGCCTGCAACGACCAAAGATTAAGGTAGGCGACCGACTCACGTGAAAGATGCACCCCCTTTTAATTAATAAATACCGTTTGTTTTTATTTTTCGTGGTCTCTGATGCACTTCAATGCAACCCAATGAGCGCGATCATTGAAAAACGCTTGGAGAACATTCACTAATTGGTCTCCTAAAAAGAAAAAACAACAAGTGCGAACGCAATTTAGCATTCTGAAGCCAAATCAAATGCGCTCACAGGCATACAATAATATAAAAGCTTCGACAAGGGATTGAATAACGCTTCCCTAACCTCCGAATGTCGTAATATTCTATAAAATGAATTTCATTGGCTGCTAAGACAAACTAAAGGGAAAAAACCACTTCCGTGCATACGTTCATCTCCGTAATTGCCGCCTATGGTAAATGTATGACGGAGAGCATTCACTTGGTGGAGAAGTCGAGGCCTATTTCTCCCAAGGCGACGACGCTTCGCTGTTCGAGCGTCGCGATCATGTCCTCCTCGTCGTAGAGTTGGGCCACGTGCGGGTGGCATCCAAAGGGTCCGCACGCTCCTTCCTCGCATAGGAGTCCCTGCCACAGGTGGGGCTGCGCAGAGTGCAAAACAACGGTGTCGAACACAACTACGGAGATGTGCGAATATAAGAAATGTGCGAAACAAGGAGAAAGGCGACTAACCGAAGGGCCCGATTTTCATTAAGCATATCACAAGAAGCCAACAAACGTTGGCACCAAGGACAACATAAGGGAAATTACTTGTACTTACTAAATGAATTAAAGAAATGGTAAAGCATTGGAAATTCAAGCGGATTAAAAAAAAAATTTGCCGCAGGTGCGATGTTCTACCAATTGGACTACTGCGGCGGACTTTTCCTACGCATTTACTTTCTTGGACACGCACACGCACACGCACACTTATCATCTTGTTCTACAATGATGAAAAATAGAGAAAGATGGAGGCACATATCGAACATATCCTGCAAGTTAGGTAATATTCTCCTTGTAATGTGTGGCAACGATTTATACGTGTAGTTTAAATAGTCATTACCACCGTTCAGAATCGTAAAACTACGTGCCAGAAGAATAAATCGGCACAAGGAACTTTCGTATTATGGCTACTGTTTACGTGGCAATGGCCAACACAGGAACTTCCGACATCTCTTCAAGTGAGCACGTTATCACCACTTGATTGGCGATAAGAGGTCGGTGGTAGGGATAACGTGCCCTCACCATATAAAGGAAGACTTTCCCTATAAAATGTTTAAAAAAGTAGTACCTTCTTGAAAGCGGTTGGGTCGCAGAAGATGGCCGCGCATCCATTGTAGCATTTGGCGAATGTGGACCGATTCTTCCTCCGAAACTGGGCGTAAGATCCACGGTGTCCTGTTTTCCAGAAAAGGAAGTCCAGGTGGCAATCTATCAATTAGGCCTACTTTGGAGGAGAGTGCGTGGCGTCAGCGTGGGTGAGAGATCCTGGAATGACTGTCGCTGAGCACGGGAGTTGGTGCCCTGTAGGCAAAGCAAAAAATACCTTAATTTATTTCTCATGTTACTTAGGAAGGGTTTGAGACAGATATACTGTCTTACACACTCTTGTGTTTCATGTACAAAAAACAAAAATAAAGTAAAATAGCGTTAGTAACTTTTGAGGCACAGACGTTTGAATGAAACGGGATACTTCGAAATAAGCACTGCGGCATGTGTTGATCTAGGTATTAAGGAATACCTTACAGGCTGTCAAGAAGATGGGAAACTCGGCTTACATCGACGTAAAGCAAGTATTGTTGAAAAATCAGGATTTGCTATGGCATCGAGCTGCAATAAATGTGAACCGCCGTGCCTTCGCATGCCAACCGTATGTCGGCGTGTTCCTGCAGAACACAAGCGAGACCCGCGAATGTTCAGCGGGCGTGGTAGCGTTTTGCTGGAATGGCGCAAAAGCGACAGGTTGAGATTCAGTAGTCACATTCGGTTTAAAAACGCAGACAATAACTAGCCATCTTGCGCTTCAGTCCAACTTTGGAGAACGGGATTCGATCTACCAGGTTAAGTACCAGTTGAAGTGGGTCACAGCGCCGCCAAAGATGCAAAAACTAATGCTGGACAACGCAATTCAAACATAGCGTATTGTATTTCTCTGCTCGCAGACCACAGCAATTGAAAGTGCAGTACCAAACTAGGGAGGAAGCGCAAGTAAGAATTGCGCCAATGTGCCATAAATCTAGCGCACAGGAATACCGCGTCAGTCTCCAAAAGCTTTATCGCATGCTGAAACGACGCGTCTGAAATAAATGGGCATTGACGAAATCGCAACGTCTCACACGCAGGCAGTGCTGGCACAAAGTGAGTGAAAAGTGACGCACTATGCAGGGAAGGTTAAATGCGCCATTTCGCAACAACCAGCACCGCGGCTGCGCTCTCAGCTGCGCAGCGTACAGGTGATCGACGCTGTGTGTGATGAGACGAAATAATCACGGTGAAGTGTACACGGACGCTTACGCTATAGCATTCCGTAATGTCTGAGTGCTTCGAGGAACGAGTACGGAAACAACCTGCGCACCAGAACGTGCGGGAGTCTAGGAGAAGGCGTAATGCACTGCTCGCGTGTTCCCCTTGTGTGTCTGCGGAAAATCACGCGCATAGAGAGAAGTCACGAGTTCCTAGGCTGGGTAAGCCCTTGGAGGGTAACTGCCGTACATGAACAGCGATGGAAGCAAATCGCAAATGGTCATGGCCGTACACATATGTGCGGTGGCGAGCGAACGTCTTAACACAAAAAAAAAAGCGGGGGGGGGGGGTAGAAAAGAAATGCCATTTTAAACGAAGCGCCCCTCCGGAGGCGCTGCAAGCTTCACTTTTAGATAAGAATTCTGAATGTGCGACCGTGCCTTCGCTTCCGCGAAAACCGATTTTTTTTTTTTCGCGGAAGCTTTATGCTGGCGGCCTGCGTAGTAGTTTGCCCTATAGTTGAGACAGACTTCTATAGTTCACTGCGGCATGTGCTCACAGCCGCACTAGCGCACTCGTCGCGAGTTCCATTCCTCGGCACAACTTGCCGCCACTTATCACTTGAAGCGCTCGCCCTCATGGCCCGTTATGTACGCATGCTATTACTTCGTTCACAGACGGGCGCTAAACAAACCAGCGAGACTGCCACGCGTGCATTTTTTTTCTTTTGCGAGACGCGCGATAACCGATTGAATCTTACCTATAGTAATCTAATAATTTGCGAGCGCAATTTTCTCGCTTCCTTTTTTCCGAAGGGTTTGCGCCGTTGAGTTTGCTTGTGGACGCCCACGTGGTATGACTCACGCTGGGGCCGCGCGTCCGTATTATTTAATCAACGACTTCGTTTGCCGTTCTTCTGGCCCTCTGTACGGAAGGTGTCGTGATACGCTACGTACAGAAGTAGCGTGAGCAGCACGGGCAAAGGTAAATACTGGCCATACGTCTTATTTAGTTACAATCAGGAAAGTAGCTCCGACAACGTATCAGGGGAAGAATGTACAGGCTAGAGTTGTCGGCATTGTAGCGCATAAAGGTTCCCCATGTCGCGAGGCAAGAACCGTAAAAATAAAGTATAAAGTTCGAATAAAAAATAACCAGTATTCATTTAAAATATCCCGTGAAACCCGCTATTAAAGTTGATCGAGAAAAACACACTTCAATGAACGTCCGCAAGCCGCATCACGTGAGTAGGGTTAGTACCGCTGACACCAGCCACTGGAAGCTGGTGCCAAGAGGCACTCTGGAGCGTCTCGTTAATTCCATAAGACGCTACTGCACACCGGCACGCTTTGCTAAAAAATAAACAAAATTACGGCGGTACATATGACACGACATGGTTATACGCTTCCAGTCATTGTTCAAGTTACGCTTATACGCACTACTTCCTTACGCGAAACGACTGCGGTCAGCCAAGTCCTGAAGCGAAGTCTAAGCTATGCCTAACCTGCAAGTGCACAATCTGGCTTACCATTACAGGGGCGGTAGTATTGGAAGAGAAGACGTTATTAGAGCAGGTTTCCATGAGGCTCTCTAGGTCAGACTCGGTAACGAGTGTCAACGACTTGGACTTGCAGGGCGAGCACACGTTAGCAGTAGGTCGGCTGCAAAAGCGCCGGCGAATAGCGCAGCGCCGCCCCCATTGCAGCATTTATACACTTACGAGGGCTGTCATGTGACGCGTAGGCTGACGTGGACCACGGGAGCACCCCGTGTCCCCGCATACCGCACTGTTATTTGCTGAGAGTGAATAAAAAACAAATCAGCTTGCTGGACTCGATGCGGCGCGCGTGTATACGACTGAATGTATAATATGACGTCGAATTCACCAAGTACGCGGAACAGATTTTATTTTTTACTACTGACAGTGTCGTCACCATTTCGACAACGGATAGATAAACAATAAAAAAGAAGCAATACTGTTGCCCGGTGCTTTATCTAAAAGCGCGGGTGAAAGCTTCGTGGAAAGAGGGACCGTCTGCCGAGTTGTGGCCGGGATACATGGAGCGTTTTCCTCGACGAATTTCGCACAGCAGAAAACGTCGCGTTGGTGTGACTCCCAACTTCCTCTGGCTGGGGATAGATGGAGTCAAAAACCGGCGGGTGCCGCCTCAGTGTGGCCAGACAAATCAAAACTGCTTTAGTCAGCAGGAAATGCACAAATAAAGTTTATATACTCTTGCTATTTCTTTACAACAACAAAAAACACAAGAAAACCCCCAAAACGTCGTGTAAAGCTCCTTCAGTTGCATTTCACAATGTATCAGTATATGTCGTGCTTGTTCAGTGGAGAGATTGCGTTCTAAATAAGCGGTATGGTCGCGCTGTGCGTAATCGGCAAAGATTGACGTACAGACCTGTCTCCACGTTCATAATCTTTATAATCGACCCTTCTATACTATCCCACAATATGGGACGCTTCTGCACCACACAGATAAGCTTATCGTTAAATTCTACGCGATCTGCCTTTGAAGTCATGGACATGTCGCTAACACAAAGTGCCAAGGCCGGAAACAGACAAAAGCGCGCGCGGAAAGCATGTGCCGGCGAGGAAGACGGAAGTGACGCAGGTGTTGGCCAGGGAGCCATGATTGGCTGCCCTTGCTGGCCGCTTACGGCAGCGCCCGACGACGCACGTCAAATATCTGGCGGGTCCTGATCGGCGCCGGCGGGCGTTTCTCTCGACGCCGGGCGTCGAATGCGCGCCGCCGGGCGAAAATCGCAGACTTGCCGCCGTAAGAACGCTCCATGTATTCCGGCCTTTATACATCACTTCACAGTGCAATGACATCCGTAAGCCATGCGAACGCCCGGCTTAGCATTTCCTTCCTTTCCTCCAGGCGATCTCCTGGTCCCCGATCCAGAGAGAACTCAATAACCGCCTCACCTGGTGGCATCGTGGCATACGTTGGGCTACAGGCGAGCAGAAGGCGTCTGTCGCATATACTTTTCTGGACTGCCACAATACCGCTATATTTGTGACGCTCGCGTTTCGCTTTTGGCTTGAATACAGGAACTCTGAAGACGCTGTGCTCTAATTATGTGCCCGTTCTTTCAGTGGCGCATGGGATGCTAACCATAAAAATAGTGCAGATGTCCGGCATAGTATAGTCAGTATACGAACTTACAAAACCCACGTTAGTGCTCTACAAGGGCACGCGTAAACAATAATATGGAGCGGAAGGCCTTAGAATCTGCTAGATGCCTTTTTACAGTCAAGCTGTATATGGCTAGTCGATTAGTCCGTCCGTCCATCTGTCGCCCGTACGCCCAAAACTCCTCCGGCTCAAACACATGCGCATGCGCGAAAAAAGAAAGACAGGCGCGCGATTGGCTGCGCCAGTAGAGATGTTGTTGATCTACGTCGCTGCGTAGGGCGCGTGCAGCAGTTTCTCTCTGGCTCTACAATGGGTAGGCCACGCGTCATACGTACTGCTGAGGAGCGTGCAGCTTTCAATCAACAACGCCGCGAGCAGAACCGAGAACGAGCTCTTCTAGTCCCTGCCGATGCTGCCGTCCGGGAACAAGAACGGGGGAGGGGGGAGGGGGGTTCTGTGAAAGTCCACCTAGCGGACTGTCCATTTCGGCTGCTGCGGATTGGATGCAGCTGTACGAGAGAGGCGGATACGAGCGGTCCTAGCCAATCAGCAGCGGTCGAAATGGACAGTCCACAAGGTGGACTATTAAAGAATACCCCCCCGGGCTCGTGCAGCCGAGCGCAAGCAGTAAATGCGTACCCAGGATCCGGCAGTCTAAGAAGCCGTCGTTTAGTGAACCGTCAGGATTAACCCAGTGATAAACACCACGGCCGAAGAAAGGGGGTTAACCGAGGGGCCCGATTTTTATTAAGCATAATGTAAGAAGCCAACAAACATTGACACCAAGGACAACATAGGGGAAATGAGTTGGTTGCAGATGTAAAGCGGTTAGTCGACTCAGAAAACTCTCGCCAGGCTAGCGCCAACCACAGTAACCAGGGGGAACAGCCTATGAAAAATAATAAAAAACTACAGAATCAACGTGCATTATGCTTTAATAACGAAGCCGTGCTTAGTCATAGATATGTCCATGGAATAACTATAGTTCTCAACGTGCTTTAATATTGTGGCACCGTATTTTCTTCTGGTAGTGTCAGCGCTAGCGTTAAATTGCGTACTGGCACAAAAGGCCTCCGCTTCACGACAACATTCGACATCGGTGTGCTCGACGCTCCTCTTCCGTTAAGCGAAGAGTATTTAATAGATCCGTCACTATACGGGGACTGTAAGACAAGATAGCCACGACGCGGTTTCACAGACGTTTACATGATCATAGGGGTCCGGCAAAGGAGGAGACCGTACGTGTGAGATACTTCCTCTTCTGAGACTATATATCTTGTAGAAGGCATTTCAATGTGTAATTTGCTATTAAGAGCATTTATGTTTCGCGCTTATGCAACCAGTCAATGTTGTTGCGCAGGTTGTAAATATAGCTATTGTTCTTGCAGGAAGGGCGCGCTATAACTAGAGAATGTTATCCGTTTATTTATATGCAATTGATTGATTGATTGATTGAGTAACTTATTTTACAGTCCTGCAGAATGCGTATTAGCACGTCGCGGGCCGCTCCCAAGTCGGGACCGACAGGCCTAGCCTGCCAGCCGCATCGTGGGCCTGCTGGACAGCCCAACGTTGCTCAGCCAGGAGTGGGTTGCGGAGGGCCGCCTCCCACCTAGCTGAGCTGAGGTCGGGGCTTGCTATAGAGATACATCCCCAGAACATGTGCGAAAGTGTTGATCTATCCCCGCAATGTTTGTTCCATTTATATTGTCCAGGAATAGCTCAGCACGAGCCCCTTGTGGCGCAGAACGTGCAAATCGTAAAGAGGCAGAAGAAGTCAGTAGGATTCAGCAATGGCGTTTCGTTGGCAGGCAGGACAACCTCTCGCCTTCGGGTACGCGCTTTTTTTCAACCCCGAAGAAAATACCGTAGCCAGCAGGGAGGAGCCACACCCTGGCGTGTCTCGAGAGGACCAGCCGCGAGTCCAAGACCGTGAGTCCGTTAGTACTGATACGTTCAGAGTAGACTTGCCACGGCCTGGTGCGGCGATGGTTACTAAAGGGCACGTGAAAGAACGGGTCGCGCTCTTGGACGGAAACGCCGATGGCCGGAAAGGTAAGACTTCTGTTTTAAGCGTAGTTTATAAGCTTGGCGATTTCTTTGTTGCATGTCTTGCTAGGTCGCAAAGCACAGCTGGAAGAGAACTTGCAGATGAGGACTCCCATTTCTTGTGATCTTTGTAAGTGACACCTAGTTCAACGGTGCTTGCTGCTATCTTGCACATTTGGTCACAAACGGTCAGCAGCCGAACTAGCCTCCTCGGCCTTGTGGTGGTGATGGTTTGCACTGTATACAAGGTTCCAACCGAAATTTGTGCTCAAGTGTTCGGCATGTGCGATTTCATCGCAGTATCTATTGTATGTGCACTACAGGCGCACTACGTCGCCGTCACCTTGATGTTCCGTAAAAAGTCCAGGGGTGATAACACCGTCATCGCGCGCCGTATGCTGTATGTGCGAGTGAAAGGGCCCGAAGGGGAGCCGACGATAGCTGCTGAGAGCTGAGAGGAAGTGCGCTGTATTCCGTCGCGCAAAAGGGCGTGGTGGATTGGGAGGCAGGGAGGGCGGCGTTGTTCTCGGCCAGCATCTGCGTATTTCGCGACCGCGTACAAAGAGAATGGACAATCGCGGCTCCCCGAGAGGGACGGGGGGGGGGGGCGAGGACGGGGGGCGTTCTACTCCGGCAGCAACTGCTTACTTTGGGCTGTCGCGCGCTCCTTATCTTTGAAGCGATCTGCAGAAGGCTCATAACTTGGTGCGCTGTGTTCTCGCCGCTCCGTTAGCGTTGAAGCGATAGACCGCACGAATGTCATTTCCTCGCTGCTGCTGCCGCGCTTGCTCACGCCAGCGTTTTGACAGCGGGTGTCTGCGGTCATCGAGTGCGACGAGTTCATTTTTTCCTGTCGACAATGACACCATGCTTGTCAATTTATTAGTAAGCGAATGTTTCCAAGTTTACACGGCCGATGAAACTACTATCCTTACTTCGTATAGCTGTCTACTAAGTAGCTATCGCAATCGACGCTTCGCCTTTCGAACGAAACTGCGACTATTTCGGCACGACCGCACGCGTGCGGTGCGGCTTGCGGTGCCTGGCGACTAGAGCGTATACATCGGGCTTAACGGATGCCAACAAACATTTCGAGAAGTAGTAGGTGCAGCACGAGTTTGGTCCGGTATGTAGAGTGAGCAATGGACTGGTCTCCCTCTGACGTTTGCTTGATGAAACGCCACAAGTTCACCTTGAGCGAAGCGTTGCTCTGTGAAGACATCTTGAATTCAGTCGCTACACAAGAAAAACGTTACCCGTGAAAAGGAAAGAAATCTTCCCTTGAACACATTCTCACAGCGCGTGGGATTCGCATACTTCTTTCTACTACGCTTGCTGATGCAATCACTATGATACTCGGCCATGTTTTTGTACTCGCGAAAAAGTTACTCACCTAAAGTTGTAGGCAGGACACATTCGATATGCTATATCCAGTTAAACCTACTTGGAAACTCTTTATTTCCGTCTGGCTTTCAAGGCCACACATTACTGTGCTACTATCAATAGTTACGTAGTTGTTCCCAGAGTATTTTGCAAAGCATTGCTCGAAAGGCTTAGTGGCTTCACGCCTAGAAATTGTGACCAAAATTGTAAGCCCATGTCTTGGCTGCAGTTGCATTGCAAATATGCATGTCGCAGAATGAGAATCCGTGATTCCGTGCCAATATATACACACTTTGTTACTTTGAAGAAATATGCACAATTAGAAAAAAAAAAGGCCAGCCGCTAGAGTCTCCGATCCCCACGAGGTTTAAATGCACCCCTACAATTATCCCACCTTTCATGTGCCTTATATGGGTGCGCTCACAATATTTAGATAGCGATCTAGCTGACTGTTTGAAGGTTACAGGAACAAGAGGAAGGGCGTCACTTCCTTCACTGCATCTGTGCTTCCGTGCGATCTTAAACGCGGTATTAACCGTGGTTTTCTTCAGGGGTATACCATATTAGTTTCAGAGAACATCAATGATAAGCTAAACTTATTTCTTGTAAGTCAAAAAGACAAAAAAATCTCCCACCTCACAGGACGTGGCAGTGGGAAGAGTGAGCCACCGTTTGCCATTCTCACGATTCCTGAAACCGTCGAGAACGGCGCGTCCGAAGCGGACACGGCGTCCGGCCTCTCGCTGACCGTGGGCCCCGTGTCGTCACTCGGTGCTGGGCAGAGCGGCCGCTCGGACACCCACGCGTCCGAGTGCAGCAGCCTGGCGCCGTACTGGATGCCGGACGAGATCAAGCACTACTTCCGCCACCGCCACTCGGAGGAGGACAGCAGCGGAAAGACGGACGTGGCGCTGCGCGAAATTGGCCGCGAGAGGGAGCTGCCGGCGATCGACGACAGCGACTGGTCCGGGTGAGTTGCGTCGATTGCAAAGACAAGAAGAAAACAACAAAAAAGAATGCACGCCGCGCTCAGCAGCCGTCCATTCCAGACAGCAAGATGCTACGGGTATTCCTTCAATTTTCAATTCGCGTGGTTCGCGGTGGTCGGAAGCAACAGCTGTTCAGAAATAAACTGTCGGCGACTTGAACAAAGAAGGTTGTGATTGAAGCACGACTAAAACAAGGAGCAAACATGCAGATGTATTTCGAAACATGTGCTGCCTTTCATCTTTGTGTGCGCAATAATGTTATCACCCATAATAATGCTGAATTAAAGCTACTAGTAGGCAAATCATTCCCGTTTTGGGTGAGAATGTCTTAACATTCTTTGTATGTCCATCTTGAAGCAATGGTGGGTATGACATTTTGTGCACTCCTTATGGCACTGGAAAAAAGCGGCGCACTCGGAATGTCTAACAGCGTGCATTTCCTTTAAAGGAGGCATGGCATTCATGTCCCTATAGTTGTGCTGTGAATTTCTCAAAATATTTCGCACTTGAACATCTCCTAATAAAATACAACTGAGCGAAATAACTGCTCTTCTTCTGCCACTGAACGCCATTGCATCAGGGGAGCGTTATTGCTTCAACAATGAGCTTGCCTTGACATTCCCAGGAACCCTGTGGCATACGACATTTTAAATGTCGTATGCGTCATACGGCATCCGTATGATGCACTCAATCATCACTCAATCACTCATCCGTATGATGCGCTCGCGCCTTTCAGGTGGCGCGCAAAATGGTGCCACAATTCCCGACCCGCGCTCGTCGTGGTCGTGGCAGTCTTGACCGGCGCCCTGCTAGGCATGCTGCTGTCCGCGGTGGTCGACGAGTTCCACGTCGCACTGCCGGGGTCCCGAGCCCGAGGCGCTGACGCCGCCGCACCGGGCGACGATTCTGCGGCAGCCCCGGGCGAAGGCACCAACGTGAGCCACGGAGACTTCCCGATGCCGATCCCGAAACGCGACAGCAAACGAGACAAGGAGGAGACCACCCCGGAAGACGTCAACACCACACGGCACCACGAAGTGGAAGAGGCGACGGCGAGCGGAGTCGAAGAGCCGATGCCGAATGGAGACGCCGAGCAGATGCACAGCGCTGCTGGCGAAAGCGACAGAAGGAACGGCTTCGCGGGTTCCAACACATCGGTGAGTTCTGTGGTCGTGTGCAAGAGCGATTATACACACCCTAACAGTGCTACACTCCAGGATATAAGGCTCATTTTGATAGCAGTTCGGGAAAGACACGCATGTTTATAACAGTTCCTACATGGTAGAAAAAAAAAATCCGCCGTTTTTTTTTACTGGACTTTTCCTGGAAATTTCGACCACCAACTATTTCCTCTAAAATGTACAGGCGATCGTGATTTCATTCCACTGTGCAGCAATAACGCGCCGGCATGTTTACACCAATTTGCCCTAATAAAATAAAGACGTATGTATATATATATCATCATCATCATCATCATCATCATCATCATCATCATCATCATCAGCCTAGTTACGCCCACTGCAGGGCAAAGGCCTCTCCCATACTTCTCCAACTACCCCGGTCATGTACTAATTGTGGCCATGTTGTCCCTGCAAACGTCTTAATGTCATCCGCCCACCTAACTTTCTGCCGCCTCCTGCTACGCTTTCCTTCCCTTGGAATCCAGTCCGTAACCCTTAATGACCATCGGTTATCTTCCCTCCTCATTACATGTCCGGCCCATGCCCATTTCTTTTCCTTGATTGCAACTAAGATGTCATTTACCCGCGTTTGTTGCCTCACCCAATCTGCTCTTTTCTTATCCCTTAACACTGTACACACATATATATATATATATATATATATATATATATATAGCTTTCATTGATTACGAGAAAGCGTTTGATTCAGTCGTTACCTCAGCAGTCATGCATGGAGGCATTACGGCATCAAGGTGTAGACGAGCCGTATGTAAAAATACTGAATGATATCTATAGCGGCTCCACAGCCACCGTAGTCCTCCATAAAGAAAGCAACGACATCACAATAAAGAAAGGCGTCAGGCAGGGAGATACGATCTCTCCAATGCTATTCACAGCGTGTTTACAGGAAGTATTCAGAGACCTGCATTGGAAAGAATTCGACATAAAAGTTAATGAAGAAAACATTAGTAACTTGCGATTCGCTGATGATATTGCCTTGCTTAGTAACTAGGGGACCAATTGCAATGCAGGCTCACTGACCTGGAGAGGCAAAGCAGAAGGCTGGGTCTAAAAATTAATCTGCAGAAAACTAATGTTTAACAGTCTCAGAAGAGAACAGCAGTTTACGATAGGTAGCGAGGCACTGGAAGTAGTAAGGAAATCATCTACTTTGGACAGGAAGTGACCGCAGATCCGTATCATGAGACGGAAATAATGAGAAGAATAAGAATGGGTTGGGGTACGTTTGGCAGGCATTCTCAGATCATGAACAGAAGGTTGCCATTATCCCTCAAGAGAAATGTGTATAACAGCTGTGTTTTAACAGTTCTCACGTACGGGGCAGAAACCTGGAGGCTTACGAAAATGGTTCTATTTAAATTGAGGACGACGCAACGAGCTATGGAATAGTAGGTGTAACGTTAAGGTATAAGAAAAGAGCAGATCGGGTGAGGGAACAAACGCGAGTTAATGACATCTTAGTTGAAATCAAGAAAAAGAAATGGGCATGGGCAAAACATGTAATGAGGAGGGAAGATAACCGATGTTCATTAAGGGTTACGGAATGGATACCAAGGGAAGGGAAGTTAGGTGGGTGGATGAGATTAAGAAGTTTGCAGGGACAACATGGCCACAATTAGTACATGACCGATGCAGTTGGAGAAGTATGCGAGAGGGCTTTGCCCTGCAGTGGGCGTAACCAGGCTGATGATGATTGATTATGACGATGATGATGATGATGATGATCCTAAAAGATAGAGAAGGCTGTAATCTTATTCCGTGACACCGCAGTAAAAGGCGGTCATATTTACAGAAGCTGCCCGTAAACAATATTGGCTTCTGTATCTTCATTGCATGGCGCCACAATGACATGTTATATTTACAACTAGCAGTTTTGTAAATTCTCGTACGGTGCTTATCAATAAAAACGACCCTGGTACATTTATAATTCATCGTCGTTATGATGCATTCACTCAAAAAGTGACAAGTGTCCTTTATAACACTTGGTGTAGAGTCTGCCTGCTTTGCCAGGCACAAGTTACATTATAGTTTCTTAGGTATACATTGTATCTGAAGCCAGTCAAATTGAAAGAAGGACCGTCCGATAGAGGTGGCTGGAAATCCAACCAAACCAACAGGGGAAGCCAATATCAAAGTATGTTAGCCCTTATTAGAAGTATGTTGGAAATCCCTGTAACGCAATAAAGAATAATGGAAGCAGTCTAACCAAGTAAACGAGAAAAATCGATAGAAAAAGAATTCACGCAGGAACTCCATAGGGAGTTGTTTAAATATGCGTACGTATTCTGCCACTTGCTCATCTCCACGCAGCCCGGTGTCATTATATAATGTTATGAAACTGGATCCGAGGAATGGAAACCCTTAACACTTATCGGTTGTTATCAACATTATGGGACCAGATACGATCCTTATCAACCTTATCGAACTCGATCCCAGCCTTATCGACCCTTATGGGTTGGCATAAACTTCTGCGCAATCGATTCAGTCCTTACCAGCCTTTATCTGTCCTTGTCAACGTTATCGGATATGATCCGATCCTTATCAGCTTTTAGCAGTCCTTAGCGGAATTGTTCCGTCCCTTATTAACTCTTATCGGTGCCAATTAACACTATCGGAATCGCTCCGACCAATATAAGCCCTTATCGTTCTTTCGCACATTATCCGTCCGCGTCAAACCATTATCAACCGTGATATCAACCGTGATTAAACCCATATGACCCCTCATCACACCTTATCACCCTTTTCAACTCATTGACTGCATATCTGTCTGTGTTACGCGACGTGAAGGAGCATAAGCCCTCAGATATCAGTGGCATTTGGGTCGGTGAATGCCCCAACAGTATGCGCATCGTGCGACCAGCGTAACGCATCGGTCATGTGACGCCTTGGAAATTAAATTTTCGCAAAATCGAAATTTTCCTGATGTCTACAATGCTCCATGTCGGCTCTACATGTAGTCCTAGAGATGGATTTTTTTCCACCATCACCAAAGTTTTCAGCAAAGCCTTCATAGAAATCGTTGAAATTCATAAAAATATACCGGTTGCTCCAGCCAACTTGAACCACGATTACGAAAAAAAAGGAGCTCTAGAGAAATCTTACCAGCTGCATATTAGAAGTACTAGTCGCGTGCACTTACAACCGGTATTTTTCTACCGCTAAGTATTAATACTAACCATTGTACCCTTGAGCGCAACACAAGAGCAGCCGCACAAGCGCCCCGTCACGTTTTCTTTTTTTCGTATTTCGTGGCTTTTTATTTCTCGGCTAAAACAAGCAGGCAAATGTTAGCTCAACAAAAAATACTTCAATTTGAGGCGCTTTACAACTACAGCAAGGTAAGTTAATGGCTTGGAAGGGAAATTTTGCACATTTCTCTCTGGGTGAGAATCGAACCCGGACCTCCGAGGTGCGGGACGAGCACGCTTGCCCGACCCCATGACGACTTGACGTTTTGGCCGAGTAAAGGTTCGGCCTAGTGTCCAAGTACTCATTAATAACGATGTGTAATGTCTCTAGCAATAAATCGGAACCACGTGGTAACGAAAGGTTTAGCTTATTGCTCTTTCTTGGCACTAAGATTACATTTGTCGGGTCCTACACATGGGCCTATTTACCGGGGCAACAGCAGGTGGGCACGTCCCCCAACTGTCAGAAATCGAGGGGCGAAGTGTGCTATTTGCCTCCCCCTTTCTAAACATAGACCTTTAAAAGCGGGCGCTTTTGGCCACACATTCGGAAATCCAACAACACCTGAGGGCAATTGCGAATGCATTATAGCCCCTTAAGTAATGCCTTTCTGTATTATGTATACCCTGTTTGGGCAGTGAGGATTATCTTGCGTGACTCACCACGAAGAGCTGTAGTCGACGACGAACGGGGTGCGCCATATATGCTGGCATTGTAGAGAAGGCTGGTACTGGGCAGTTCTCGCCATAACAAATTTCATGTTGCGCTGCTTCTTCCATCATGCCCAGTTTCAGGGACCGCCCGAACATATATTCAAAAACATAAGGCTAGCTTGCTATGTGTATTGATGAATTACTACTGGCTGGCGAAAATTTCTAACACTAAGTGCTCGAAGGCCTTACATGCGATCAGCGTTTCAAACGGATACGAGCAACCTTTTAAGGTGTAATTACAGGAAACTAAAACTCTTACTTCTGCAGTTCGAAAGAAACAGCTTTGCTGGAAATCAGTTTGCGATTCTTCGAGGTCGCAAACCTCTGATGTGTTCTTTGTTTTTCTTATAACTATTGTATTTTATGTTGCCTGTGCTTTTATGCGTATAGCCTCGAGAATGAGATTACTTTTATTTATTTATTTATTTATTTATTTATTTATTTATTTATTTATTTATTTATTTATTTATTTATTTAGGAATACTGCAGGCCTTAGAAGGCCCAGGCAGGAGGGGAAAGGTACATACAAAAAAAGATAACAATAGATTGACAAAGGAGTAAAAAAAAGAAAGCTCCGGAAAAAATGTATTAGAAAATACAATCGCACAATGAGTAAAGCACCTCTAAATAATGCATAGAGAGTGGCAGGTACAAATTGAAACACTGTTTCACAAGCAAAGTTTCAAAGCACAGGAAATGTAACAGAAAAAAAAGGAGGAATGCATAATTCAATATTACTACAACGCGCAAATGAATAAATATTGCACAACGATACAAATTGAAACGAGATTTCGTAAGAACAAGCACTAAAATTAGATAGTAACAGAGGCTATTGAGTCAGTGCTGAGAAGTTTGTTATAGGGTAGGCTGTTCCATTCCGTTACTGTTCGAGGGAAAAAGGAAGACATAAAGACATTGGTTCTACCATTATAAGGCGTTAATGATGCAGCGTGGCGATGTCTTGTTCGGCGGGCAGTAAGGGGTGTTATGTAAGGTTCGGGAGAAAGAGATAGTTTATTGTTACTCAGCAAGAAGAGAAATTTAAGCCTGTGAATTTTTCTTCTTAGTTGCAAAGACTGAATATTGTGTTCAGCCATTAACTGAGTTGGGGAATCACTTGTGCGATATTTAGAGAAGATGAACCTTATTGCTTTACGTTGTATCATTTCTAGCGCATCGATGTTAGTTTTAGTATAGGGATCCCATACAATAGCTGCATACTCGAGTTTAGGACGGACAAGAGAGGTGTAGGCGATAAGACGGGTTTCAGAAGGAGCGTGTTTTAATTTATGCCTGAGGTAGCAAAGCTTCTTAAAAGCCGAGTCGCAAAGATGGGAGATGTGTGAGTTCCAACTAAGGTTACTGGCTATTGTAACACCGAGGTATTTATATTCATTCACCTCCGTAAGAGGTTTGGATGCTAGGCTATAGGTAAACGACAATTTATTAATTTTCCTAGTTATTTTCATAAATACTGTTTTATCAATGTTAAGCTGCATGTCCCAGCGCGCACACCAAGCTAGTATGTCTTGAAGGTTAGAGTTTAGAATAACTTGATCTTGTCGGCAAGTGATCTCATTAAAGAGGAGGCAATCATCAGCAAACAGTTTTATTTGTACGGGTTGAATAACAGTGTCGACAATGTCATTAATATAAATGTTAAATAATAATGGTCCAAGAACACTACCCTGGGGAACACCAGAAGTGACAGGAAGGGTGCTTGAAGAGCAATCATCAACTACTACGAATTGCGTACGGTTAGAAATATAAGCGCGAATCCAATTTACGAGATGGGAAGGAATGTTCAAATGTTCAAGTTTTTCTATTAGCTTTGCGTGTGATACAAGATCAAATGCTTTCCTGAAGTCCAAGAATATGATGTCAGTTTGCCCTGATTTGTCGATAGTGCTAGCGAGACTGTGAACTACAGTGGTTAATTAGGTTACAGTGGAGAGGCCCTTTCGGAAACCATGCTGCATAGGAGATAGAATGGCTCTATCGTCGAGAAATTTATTGATTTCAGAAGCAATAATGTGTTCTAAAAGTTTGCAACAAGATGAGGTTAGTGAAATGGGACGATAGTTTGCCACTAGTGATGGATCGCCTGTTTTTAGTATCGGAACAATACGAGCAGAAAGCCAGTCGTTAGGAAGCACCGCCGATGAAAGGGATGCACGAAAGATGATTACGAGAAAGCGAGATAGCATTTCAGCGTACCTGTGAAGAAACACGTTTGGTAGGTTATCAGGCCCAGGAGATGATTTTGTTTTTAAATTCAGAAGCATAGAAAAGACGCCAGACAAAGAAATAAAACTAAAATCATTGTGTGCTACGCCATTTACACGAGGGGAAACGGGCGAGTTCGAAAAGACACTGTTAAAATAAGCATTGAAGGGAACAGCGATATCTTGTTTAGCGAAGACAGGATTTCCCTCATGCATAATATGGTCAACTGATTTACTTTTTTTACTAAGATAACCCCAAAACTTGGAAGGAGCAGTTCTGATGAAGTTAGGAAGGGTGAACTGGTAATAGCGAAGTTTAGCAACACTGATAGCCTCATTTAATTTTGCTTGGTAAGGTTCTACTATGTCACGAGAAAGACCCTGTCGTCTTAGTCGTTTAACCTTTCTCTTTATGTGCACTATGTCGCGCGTCATCCAGGGAGTAGCTCTATATGTTCGCTTGGTTTTATTTGGAATAAAGTTGTCAATACAGTGCGTACAAATATTCATAAATTCATCCCGAAGTTGAACGGTGTCATGTCCCCCAAAACCGCTAAGACTAAAGTCAAGATAATCCAGTATGCTCTTTGATAGCGATTACGTTTTAAGTAGACATATAGCTTTATTTGTTGAAATATTATAATTGTAGCAAATGTCTGTTTTTATAAGCGTGGTATACTGCTACAACTGTGCGGAGTCAGAGACTTCTGTCAGACAATAACTGCCCATTGTCATGCGTCATCGAGAGATTTTATATAACTTTAGGGAACATATGCAAATCATTTTTGGTCCACCACAATTCACCCTGTGCGATTATTATACATGAAATATTAAAACCGGCGGGTCCTCTACCTGATATAACTCGGTGTAGTCATTCCTTTTATCTGCATTCGACGACTGCATAACCAGGTCATCACATGATCGAAAGACTACAAGCGCTGACTTAGGCCGCATGGATAATTGTAAATTAAACATAATTTCGTATGAAATATTGCCAGTTTTAGCACTAATCATTGACAAACTGTCCTCTGCAGCGGTGTTTTCGAGCTGTCATAAAGCTGGTGGAATATTTCCCGTTTTCAGGAAAGGTGACCAGACTTCAGTAGGGAATTACAGGCCAATTCGTATCCTTACTTTTTTTGGTAAAGTGACTGAAAAGCTATTGCACACTCGACTAACGCGCTACCTAAAGAAATTTAACCTTTTGCCTCCTCAGCAATTCGGATTTAACCAAGGAAATTAAACCGAACTGGCACTTATTACATTAACAGAAGAAATCAAGCGAGCTATTGACAGAGGTTTGATTGTGGGTTCTGAAAAGCTCTGCGAATATGGCCCATGATCTCGAAAACGAAGGCGTAGCAGGCCTCTGCATGAAAGATTCCGGTTAACACGCAGTATGACATCACGAGTTCGTATGATAAGTACCCCTCATATGATTCTTCCAACATCGTGACTGTTCTGTTTGCTGTGTTGGTTATTCTTTAGAAGGTGCATGAGACATGCGGACGACCAGCCTTCAGATTCTGCTCGGGGGGACAGGCAGAATTTTACTACAACGCCACCAGGCAGGCATGCATGATGCTGACACCTGACGGACCCGGTCTCTGCAACCGTGGTCGCAATCGCTTCACGTCCATGGAGAGCTGCCGGCAACAGTGCGTGGACGGCGACACCCTGGCTCCGGAATGCTACCAGAAGGCTGTGCTGGCGCAATGCGAGGCGTGAGTCACCTTCGGCTTGCCATATTTACTTAGAGGAACAAGCACTTGGCGGCTGCTCGTTATACAGTGAAGATGTCGGGATTGCCTGGATGCCGCACTGTAAAGAAATAACATGACACTTTCGTGAGTCAATTCCTATTTACAGCGGTAACGCTCGCCATCGCAGCTGAGTGCACGGACCTCACAGACGTATAATAATAATAATAATAATAATAATAATAATAATAATAATAATAATAATAATAATAATAATAATAATAATAATAATAACAAAAGTAACGATAGTAACAATACACATGCCCAGAAAACTACTGCGGCGCCAGTAAAAAAATGCGAAGACCAACTTACGCACATACAAAGCACATAACTAAACTAATGAAGCACGAAGTTCAATTGTACGTTCATAAATACGTAACTCATTTACCATTTGCAGCGCCGTACACAAAAAAGAACGAATACCGACCAAGGAAATTTAAAAGAAAAGAGGCAATAAATATGGGGTATCAATATTTTGTGCCGATGTAAAGCAGTCCCGAATAGCGGAGTAACTTGTGATTGTATGAGTTTGCCTACTGTTGTCTGTTTTGTAACAGTGCAATAAACGATAAAAGTATATCAGAACCGAGACAAAGACCGTCATCGACAACTGATTAGAGATATTGGTGTCACGTAATATTCCAGACACAAGTACTAACCTATGACTTTAAGGAGGGAGAGCATTAATAAATTACCTTTGCCAATGAGGAACGCAATGGCGCCGTGAGTCACAATCTTAAATTACACTACACTGTACCTTATAGCATGCACAGTGGTTTTAAGTATGAAGTGCTTGTAGCTACCATTTTCTGTGACCTTCAAGTGACCTCGAGCGAAAAGCCAGCGCCGTAATCCGGGCAAGCCGCGAGGACAGAACGAGATCATACGGGGAACCACTCAATACTTAAGAAAATGCGGTCACTGGCCGCCAAGCCTTTGTACAGGAGCGTATTACATACGCCAGTCACTGTCCAAACAAGCTATAAAAAATATTGCTTCCGAGTTCTTCCTAATGTTGGTTTACAGTATCACTCGAGCTGGTAACTTCTAGTGCGCTGAAGTTCTATTTGTCATTTACAATATCAACGTTCAGATAAAGGGTACCTTACACTTAATTGTAACCTTTTGGCACTGAGCCCTACTCTGAAACCAGCGGTCCGCGAGTTCCGCGCCGTGGGTTTCGCATCGTCTCGAGAGATGGCACCACGCTGCGTAGCGCCTCCTTCAAGTGCTGCTACCCACCGCAGTGACTCAGCGCTTATGGTGTTGCGCTGCTCAGCACGAGTTCGCGGGATATAAACCCGGCTGCCGCGACCGCATTTCAATGGAGGCGAAATGCAAGAATACCCGTGCCCCGTGAATTAAGCGCACGTTAAAGGTCACCTGGTGGTCAAAATTAATTTGGAGTTCCCCATTACGGCGTGCGTCGTAACCAAATCGTGTTTTGGGCTTGTAAAACCCCATATTTCAATTCATTCTTCTTGTAGCTAGGCAGTGCGTTCTGTCTCCCTGGCGTCTTTCGCGCCCTGTCGTGCCGTCTTCGGCCGGTTTCCTTAGAGCTGAGCAGCGTCCATGTGGACTAGTAGCCAGTTTGGTGTGTGCGTGTGTGTGTGTGTGTGTGTGTGTGTGTGTGTGTGCGTGTGCGTGCGTGCGTGCGTGTGTGCGTGTGTGTGTGTGTGTGTGTTTGTGTGTGTGTGTGTGTGTGTGTGTGTGTGTGTGTGTGTGTGTGTGTGTGTGTGTGTGTGTGTGTGTGTGTGTGTGTGTGTGTGTGTGTGTGTGTGTGTGTGTGTGTGTGTGTGTGTGTGTGTGTGTGTGTGTGTGTGTGTGTGTGTGTGTGTGTGTGTGTGTGTGTGTGTGTGTGTGTGTGTGTGTGTGTGTGTGTGTGTGTGTGTGTGTGTGTGTGTGTGTGTGTGTGTGTGTGTGTGTGTGTGTGTGTGTGTGTGTGTGTGTGTGTGTGTGTGTGTGTGTGTGTGTGTGTGTGTGTGTGTGTGTGTGTGTGTGTGTGTGTGTGTGTGTGTGTGTGTGTGTGTGTGTGTGTGTGTGTGTGTGTGTGTGTGTGTGTGTGTGTGTGTGTGTGTGTGTGTGTGTGTGTGTGTGTGTGTGTGTGTGTGTGTGTGTGTGTGTGTGTGTGTGTGTGTGTGTGTGTGTGTGTGTGTGTGTGTGTGTGTGTGTGTGTGTGTGTGTGCACGCCTTCTGTAATTCGTGCTCAAGTGGCTCACCGCGGCGCCACTACGTCAACTGGTCGCTGCAGTCGGGACGTCGTGGACACGTGGTGGTGGTACCTGGAAGGCAAGGGCTGTCGCCACTGGCGGTTTCCTCGGGGTCGTTGCCCGTCCACGGAAGGAAACATCTTCCCGACGTCCTTGGAGTGCGTCCGCAGATGCGTCGACGCCAATGGCAGCCAGCCGCCGTGCATTGCCCCGATGGGCGTGGCCTGCAACGTCAAGCAGCTGCGCTTCGGCTACGTAGCAGAGGCGTCTCCGCGTGGTTCCGGTGCCAGGCGCTGCCGCCAGCTGCCTTCCGCCGACGGCGAATCCAAACTGCAGCGCTGCCTGGTCGGTGCCAACAAGTTCCCAACGCTGGAGGCATGCCAGAGGCGCTGTGTGCGCGCTCGTCCATAGGAAACACCTGAGCGCGCGCAATACAGAATCGTTGTCTTCAAAATTAATTGCGCTCATCTCGTTTCCGCTCCATGGCATCCCTCTATCGTCTCAACTGGTGCGCTTGTGGCAATTTGTGTTAGCGAAAGGTCGGGCTAGAAATGCCTTCGAATGTACGGCATCTAGAAGCGCTACGTACGAATGCAGTAGGCATATCAATTTCTTGAACCCATTTAGAGGATTGACAATAAATTGAAAGTACGCTAGAACCACACTGCAACGAAAGCTCAATTTTTTCTTTCATATCTGTAGAAGTTTCAGGTACGAAAGGGAAATAACAACAAAATGTCGCTTTGATATACAGAATCGAAACAAACTTAGAAAGAAAAAAAAATATGCGTGGCGGCTTTACTTTCTTGTATTTTTAATAATAGATTTTAAATAGTATCTTAAGAGAAGGGGCGAACGCCTGAGGGTAAGCAGGTATGGCACAGATCTCAAGGCCTCGAGCGTGTGCTGATCTTGATGCCGCGCCGCTATTGATGGCGTTCTTAAAAAGAAGTGCTTTAATGCAGATCATTCTTTGCCTCATTCCAGCCAGTTCGTGGTACCTAGCAGATACTTTCTGCCTCGCCGCACTTAGATCCCTGAATTGAAAAGAAATGCCTGACCGACGGTACAATCGAACGTATAGCCTTCGAACACAGCAACCGAATGCCCTATAGACACTACACCATATCATCGCACTTTTATGTCATTACTGACTGCAATTGCACGCATACTCTCGGGCCGAGGCCGACGATCGTTTTGAGACGTGCGGCGACTGTGTGACGTGCAGTTTCTAGAGTTCTCTACACGTGACAGCTCGCGTATTAAGACGACGAGTTATACTTAACTATATACTTAACTATGTGCGCGATAGGCCCCCATTCGCCAGCACTTTCCTCGTAGCAGCTAACGCTACGTAGAAACCTTGCAACGGTGTGCCATCTTCTCGATCTGTGCAGGTCGAAAGGGTTTCAACGGTTCATCGCTGCAATGCAAATGCCATTTTGAAGTTAGTGTTTTTTAACATTATTTGGCGTAAGCATATGTAGGTACGAGTGTATAACACGTAGTCGCCGATGACGTCAAAATCGGTGTCCCTCTCGCCCACGCCTCGTCGTGTAGCTAAGCACAACCCAACAGTCGTCATGTCGTAAGCTCGCGACGAACGGACAGAGTAGAAATCGTGCTATTGGCGTCACATGACCGTCGTCACCGTCGTCTTGCTGCTGTCGACACACACACGCTCGCGCCATACACATAGCTGTTCGTCCTACAACAACATGTTTGTCCAGCTGGTAACGCTTTGCATCATCCTTAACGACGCATATATATATGCGAATCAATATTATGCGAAACATGTGTTCCCAGCAAAATGTTTCGCATAATATTGATTCGCATATATATATATATATATATATATATATATATATATATATATATATATATATATATATATATATATATATATAAATGTTCACCTTGGTGTCAGTGTTTGTTGGCTTCTTATGATATGACTAATAAAAATCCGGCCTCTCGGTTAGCCCCCTTTCTTCTCGTTTATTACATAAGGAGGGTCCCGAATCCGGCAACATTAATGCCTTCAGGTAGCATGGGTGGGTTTATTGATCGGTTGCCTTCACCCAAAGAGATCACGCACATGCTCTGGGAGTGCGGGTTGACATACCACAAGTTCATCAAGTGGGACTCGTTAGCAAACTGCAGGACGTAGCAGGTCTTCGGCACGCAATCTACGCAGATGATATAACACTCTGGACCAGAACAGGGTCCCTCGTTGAAAAAGAAGAATGGCTTCAAATTGCAGCAGATATCAAGGAATACGTCAGCCAACGGGGACTACAATGCTGCCCCGAGAAATCTGAGCTCCTACGAGACTGGCGAGGCCGGAGTAACCACACAGTCCCCACAGACCCAACGCCTCAACGGGGGCCTCATACCAGAGAAGCCATTGCTGAGGGTGCTGGGCATGTGGCTGCAGTCCAACCAGCGGGCCACACACACCCTTACACTCCTCAAAACCAGTGTCAAGGCGATATCACGCATGATCTCCCGCGTAACATCCAAGAACAGAGGCATGAAGAAAAGCGACACCCTGCGACTGGTCAGTAGCCTGGTGGTGAGCAGAATCACATAGAGCCTGCCTTACTACCACCTCACACAGTCCGAGACGAAGCAGGCCGACACACTTTTAAGGATGGCTTTGAAGACCGCTCTCCGCCTGCCGACGAGTACATCGATTGAAAAATTATTGGCGCTAGGGTTGCACAACATCCTCAGCGAACTGGCAGAGGCCCATTACGTCTCGCAACAACAGATACTTGCGCGGACTCGCACGGGCCGGCAGGTCCTACAAACCTTGGGGTTCCCAGCAATAACAGCACGAAACCAAGAAACCTGTTCCATACCTCGTCACGTCCAGGACAGGTTTCACGTTGCCCCGATACCACGCAACATGGACCCTAACCTACAGTCCGACAGGAGGAGAGCAAGGGCCCAGTACATGGAGAAAGCGTTCAGATTCAATACCACGGCCCGTTTTACGGACGCTGCCATGTATTGCACGAACAACAAGGGTGCAGTTGCAGTGGCATGCAACTACCTAGGCCACGTTACCTCCGCTGCATCGACCCGCCCCTGCACGATTACGGTAGCCGAGGAGCTGGCCATCGCGTTAGCCATCCGCGAGGGCCTACACGCAAACCAACCACTGACGATCCTCGCGGATTCCCAGCAGGCCTGCCGCAACTTCCTACAGGGAAGAATTGGAAGACCTGCTGCACAAGTCCTAGCCGGAATACTCAAGGAGGACCCTGAGGACTTCACCACCCGAACCATCATCTGGATACCGGGCCACACTGGCATCACGGGCAACCTGCAGGCCGACAGAGCAGCTCGAGGATTCGTACATAACCGAGCACTCAACACGCCGGCTGCAGAAGACCTGGACCCTGTCGACCTCGAGTGTTCAGCCATCGTGAACTACCACAGAGGGCGTCGCTTGCGATATCCACCACCCCATCGAAATCTAAACACAGAAGATACCGCTTCCTGGCGTAGGCTCCAGACAGGCACTTACACGAACTCACACATATTACATAGGATACACCCCACAGCCTACAGGGATGAATGCCCATGGTGTGGGGCACACCAACCTTTTACCACATTACGTGGGAGTGCGCACTACACAACATAGAACACCCAGACACGAACACCACGAGGGAGCAATGGGAGGCACTGCTGTACAGCTCGGCCCTCGACGACCAGCTCAAGCTGATAAAGAGAGCTGAGAAGATGGCAAGAGCCAGCGGAGCCCTGGACTAAGGGCCCCGACCATTAGCTGTGTTTTTTAATTATTATTTTAATAAAGTTTATCTATCTATCCATCCATCCATCCATCCATCCATCCATCCATCCATCCATCTATCTATCTATCTATCTATCTATCTATCTATCTATCTATCTATCTATCTATCTATCTATCTATCTATCTATCTATCTATCTATCTATCTATCTATCTATCCATCCATCCATCCATCCATCCATCCATCCATCCATCCATCCATCCATCCATCCATCCATCCCATCTATCTATCTATCTATCTATCTATCTATCTATCTATCTATCTATCTATCTATCTATCTATCTATCTATCTATCTATCTATCTATCTATCTATCTATCTATCTATCTATCTATCTATCTATCTATCTATCTATCGCTTCTGCGTAGCCCCGCTCTAGAAAAGCAAATCCTCGCCCTCCGGAGTGCCCGCGACCGGGTCGGTGGGCTATTGGCGGCGAGGAGTTACGGAGTCGCCATCTATCGGAAGCGCCTCGCTGGCGTAGTATGAGGGATCACGTGGCGCGCTCCTCATAGGTTTTGCTGTCAGCGCTCACTGAAAACACCACGCGCGAGCTCTCCCGGACATTTCTGTAAGTACTTTCGAAACGAGAGAAGTTTCTTACTGTCTAAATAATAATCTTGGGCAAACTGAAAGCACACAATCGTTTACAGACGCTATCTCTTTACCGAATACGTACAGTGAATGCCACTGCGCGCGGTCGCCGCGATGGAGTCTCCCGAAACGGCTTCTTGCGTGAAAGGTAGGTAAACGCTCAGAGCAAACTATGTGAAATATGTTCTTACAGTGTTTGTATAACTAAATGGAGCGTAATAGAACGAAGCCTCAATGCAGCGATCGCGCAGATTCGCAGCGACCGACTGCGCGTCTGCATGCTTGTCCGCGCACTGTTCCGCTTTCTCCGCGCGCGTTTTCGCTCCGTGCCATGAGCTTTAGGCCGCAGAATATGAGCATTTGACAGTATACAAGCAACCATTGTTGCGTGGGCGTTATCAGAGCTGTTCAAAAATAATTTCATTGTACAGACTTCGACGCCTACGGGGACTGCGATGTGCCGTCGCGACGATGCAATCTTTTTTTTCTTCTAAATTCTTTGACCTTTTAATACTATTTCTCGAGTTGCGTCGCACTGTATGTTTATCGGTGTTCTCAGCGTGCAATTTACCGCTGCTCCTTTTTTGTAATCCAGTGCATTAATTCATAACACAAACATGACCATATGCCATGCTTTATTTAAATGTGCTTCTAACCGCTGCCTTTCCACTCCACTGAACTTGCCAGTATCTATAGCATCGACAAGTTCATAGACCAAACCGTCATGACATTAGTCGGGCAGCGGACTCGGGCGAGCGTCTCAGTGCGTGTTTTCAGAAAATCACAGACCGGGCGCCGTAGCAGAAATCTTCCTCGCGTCTGTGTTTGCTGCATACCCGAGTGGTAGCCGGTGACTGTTTGCCGGTTTTATGTTTCGCGAGCCAAGCTTCACGCAGCTTCTTGTCCTGCGGCTACGTGTGAATAAGGCCGACACCGGCCTCCGTTACGTGCGTCCGGCCCTGCGGCACCGAGCAGTAGCCGACCATGTTGAGCGCCTTCAAAGGCAGCCACTACCTATTGTAGTGCTTTCAAGCGTTGTAAAGGAGACACTCTAAGTGGCAAAATTTCGCCACTAAATGAGCACCGCAGCGTACGAGGGAATTTAAACTCGTTTTCAGCTCGCTTCGGCGCGCCCGAAGCAGCCGACGCGGCCGCTATGTCCACGTGATCCCTCCTAGCACGTCACACCGACGGTGGCGCCAGCTTTTCCAGTGGAGGAGCTCGAGACCTACCGGTCCCGACGTTAGACTAGCCGGGTGCGCGACGAGTTCGCGTACTCGCCGGACATGCGAAGTGAGATTCTTCACTCACTCACTCACTCACGTTCTCGTGACTAAGTAGCAACCTCACCTCTGCCTTATATGCTCTGCCTCACCTCACCTCTGCCTTATATGCCGAAGTTCACCAAGGAAGAGTGGGACGCGCTCCTGCGAAGTCCCGTCTTTGAGGACCAAATCCTGGCCGTCCAGCAGACTAGATCTGTCAGTCACGTCGTGGGATTAGCCGGGTGCGCGTTCTATCCCGTTTTGCTGGACCCAATAAAGGCTCACTCACTCACTCACTCACTCACTCACTCACTCACTCACTCACTCACTCACTCACTCACTCACTCACTCACTCACTCACTCACTCACTCACTCACTCACTCACTCACTCACTCACTCACTCACTCACTCACTCACTCACTCACTCACTCACTCACTCACTCACTCACTCACTCACTCACTCACTCACTCACTCACTCACTCACTAACGTTCTCACGTGACTTGTGACTTGTGTTCTTATGTTCTCACTTGTGACGGGGGGTGATACCCAGGGTCGACGTTATTCGGGTCCTGGGCATGTTTGTCGAATTCGACGGCGGAAACGGAAGTGCTCTCCGCAAGATTATCGCAAAGACGGACAACGCTTTCCGCCTCGTTCGCAGAATCGCAAACCGGCATCGAGGCATGAAGGAAAGCAATCTTCCCAGGCTGATCAATGCCTTCGTACTCTGCCACCTCACGTACACGATTTCTATGCATAACTGGCTCAGAGCGGAGCGAGACAAGCTCAACGTTCTTATCCGCAAAATAGTCAAGAGGGCTCTCAGGCTACCCATCAGGACCCATACCGAGGATCTCTTGAAGCTGGGGGTACATAACACCGCCGAGGAGATTGCCGAAGCCCAAGAACGCACGCACCTCAGTCGCCTGGCCACCACAGCGGCAGGTAAACGCATCCTAGAAGAGCTGGGTTACCACCCTGCGGAATTCTCGATGGTCAGTACCCCGATCCCTAGGTGCATTCGAGACAAGTTCGTAGTGGCCCCTGTGCCTCGAAACGTCCATCCCGTCCACAACGAGGGCAGACGCAAGGCCAGAGCAGCAGCCATCCTCAAACAGATCAAGCGACACGGCATTAGCGCAAGCTTCGTCGACGCTGCGGAGTACAGTGACGGGAAGACCTTTGCCGTCGTTGTGGTCGACTCGAGCGGAAACATTTCCAATAGCGCCTCGATTCGCACTTCACACCCCGGAGTCGCCGAGCAAGTCGCCATCGGCCTCGCCCTGCTAGACGGTCGTGGGTCCGAAATCTATAGTGATTCCAAAACGGCAGTGAGGGCTTTTCAAAAGGGTTGCATCGCCAAGGAAGCTGTTCGTCTTCTTAGCGGCTCGAGTCCACATGCTCTCACAAACCATTCAATTCCCTGGTTTTTCGCTCACGTAGGATCGGTCGAGGGTGCTCCACCTCACCGACCTCGCTTCCTCTATAAGAACCACTGACTCCCCTCCTCTCTACGGTCAGAGGGACGCTCCCGTTACTCACAATGAGATTATTAAATATTTCTACATGCCCAGAAAGGTTTTTCCACCTCCTCGCCTCAAGTTGAATAGGGCGCAAGCCGTTTCGCTTAGCCTTCTACAGACCAGCACATATCCTTGTCTGTCCGCTCTCCACGAAGCTTACCCGGACGTGTATCGCGACGACGCCTGCCTGTCCTGCGGCCGGACCTCCACTCTAGCTCACATGCTCTGGGAGTGCGGGTCGACATACCCCAAGGAGGAGGGGGACTCACTTCTGCGTAGCCCCACTCTAGAAAAGCAAATCCTGGCCGTCCGGCGTGCCCGCGACCGGGCCGGTGGGCTAGACCTGCCGGTCCCGACGTGGGACTAGCCGGGTGCGCGACGAGTTCGCGTCCTCGCCGGGCCTGCAATAAAGTTTCTTCACTCACTCACTCACTCACGTTCTCGCGACGCATGCGGCAGAAACAATATTTCATATCTGCCGCCAAGGTCTTTGAGTGGTGGCGCTGGCTAACACTCCCAAGGTCCTACAAGGAAACAAATACCCAAGAAAGTGGCTGGGGCAACGGCGCCGCGGGAGCTCAATAGGTAGAGCATCGCACGCGAAATGCGAAGGTTGTGGGATCGTTCCTCACCTGCGGCATGTTGTTTTTTCATCCACTTTCATTTCCATTAATTTATCGTTTCTTTATTTCATTTATTAAGCCTAAGTTATTTCCCCTATGTTGTCCTTGGTATAAACGCTTGTTGGCTTCTTATGATATGCACTGGCTTAGTTACTCTTGTGTTTCATGTACAAGTAACAAAAATAATTACAGTAATATAGCCTTACTAACCTCTGCGACACAGATGTTTGAATGAAACGGGATACTTGGAAATAACCACTACCGTATGTGTTGATCTAATTATTAAGGAACGCCTTACAGGCCGTCAAGAAGGCGGGAAACTCCGGTTACATCGACGTAGAGTAAGCGTTGTTCAACATCTATAAAAGTATAAAAAAAAAAGACATTCGTCACAGATAAGAATAGCACGCATCATAAAAAAATACAAGAAGTACACTTGAAATCAGAACGAAAAAGAGGGGAAAGTACACGTGGAGAGATTCTTGCAGTATTACACGAAGATCGTTGCATTACAGGGTACGCGTGTAAACGGCAGAAACGTCATATGAAATGTTCAATAACAGCATTGCCAAATGAAAGAAAAAAAAGGCGGACAGTACGATAGATTTTGCGCAATCCAACTTATAGTAGGCTACACGAACGCGCCGAGTCTTCAACCATACAAACTTAAAACACTGCAATCTATGGTAAACTATAAGTTCAGAGATAGTGAAATAATGTTTCCGATCCCCATTATTATTATATTAACCGCTTAGCGTTGGACATCGATCTGCTAACGTCTTTGCAATGAAATTCCCAACACGCCAACCGTTGCACAATATGACGATCGCATTCTACTGTTCAGATTATTTACATTCGAGATTGGCATTCATCAGAAACGTAAGACTAACCTTTGAATAACTGGGTAGCACTCACGGGCGGCGTCAGCGTACCGCTGCAAGCTCAATTGCACAACCTCCACGAGTCGGTGGCGTCTCCCAAAAACACGTGCTAGTCGGTAGCGCACTCTCGACAATGCGCGTCCAAACGGCTGGGAGCGAATGTCACTTCAAGGAGAAGACAGCGAATATTTTTATTTTATTTATTTATACAACACTGTGGACTCGTGGTCAAAGTAGGGTGGACGACACAAATACTAACGAAATACAAAAAAAAACAGCAACGAAAAGAAAGCAACAATAATACAGGCTCAGATAGGTTACTTCACAGTTTGATTACTTGCTTTGAGAAGGCAGTTCCATTCACTAATGGTTCTCGGGAAACAAGAAAACTTACATAGGTGTGTGCGAACAAAATATGGGGTTAGGGTGTTTTCACTGTGGTGTCGGGTGGACCTGCTAGTTAAGGGTGGCAAATAGGTTGATGCATCTAGCACTAGTTTGTTATCCAAGAGTTGGGAAAGAAATTTTAATCTAAATTTTTGCCTTCGTGCCTTTAATAGGGGAATGCCATTTGCTTGCATTAAATCAGAAGGTGAGTCTAATGGCGAAAATTCATTAAAAATAAACCTTGCGGCCTTTCTCTGAATACGTTCAAGACAATCAAAGTTGCGCTTAGTATGAGGATTCATATAATGCTTGTATATTCAGTCTTGGCCGCACAAGGCCTGAATAGCAAAGCAGCTTCACTTTTAAGTTTATGTTTAAGGACACAAAGCTTGCGGAAGGCGGATAAACAAACATTATCAATATGAAGATTCCAAGACAGCTTTGAAGTGAATGTTACACCGAGATATTTATAGCAATTTAGTTCTTGTAATGGTTAAGACCCTAATATGTAGGTATATGACAGCGGATTTTTTGGAGAGTTACTAGAAGGCAGACACAATTGCTCGTGATAAGGGCCGTGCCCCATTTTACGCACCATTGATGTATATTGCCCAGACTAGTGTTGAGATCTTTGTAATCGTTAGTGGAACTAATTTCTTTAAACAACACACAATCATCAACAAACAATCTTATTTCTACACCAGGACGAACAACATCAACAATATCATTAATATACAATATGAAGAGCAAAGGGCCTAACACGCTGCCCTGAGGTGCACCGGATGTGAACGGCAGGAAAGAGAGAGAGGCGAATGGGGAGGGGGTGGAGCTTAGCGAGGTATCCTTACCTCGCCTTTCCGTCAGCTCATCGATTGCCTGGAATGTGGAGAGGAGAAAGAAGGCGCTGCACCTTTCCACGTCATTGTAGAGAGCGTGAAGACCTGCTTGTCAGGTCTCTGACAAAGAATACGAAATGTATCTGACCCAAACGTAATTTTCGTGGCGAAATTGTGAAATGTTCACACCAGGCACGTACCCAGGATTTTTTTTCGGGGGGGGGGCCCAACCACCTCCATCATCATCATCATTGTCGTCGTCATCGTCGTCATCATCATCATCATCAGCCTGTTTTATGTCCACTGCAGGAAGAAGGCCTCTCCCTGCGATCTCCAATTACCCCTGTCCTGCGCCAACCGATTCCAACTAGCGCCCGCGAATTTCCTAATTTCATCGCTCCACATAGTGTTTTGTCGTCCTCGATTGCGTTTCCCTTCTCTTGGTACCCATTCTGTAACCCCAATGGTCGAACGGTTATCTAACCGGCGCATTACATGACCTGCCCAGCTACAGTTTTTTCCTCTTTATGTCAATTAGAAGATCGTCTATACCCGTTCGCTCTCTGATCCAAACCACTCTCTTTCTCTCTTAACGTTATGCCTAGCAATCTTCGTTCGATCGCTCTTTGCGCGGTCCTTAACTTGCTCTCAAGTCTCTGCCCCATATGTCAGCACTGGCAAAATGCACTGATTGCACACCTTACTTTTCAATAATAATGGAAAGCTTCCAGTCAGGAGCTGGCAATGTCTGCCGTATGCGATCCAACCTATTTTTATTCTTCTATGAATTTCCTTCCTATGATCAGGGTTACCTGTGATTAATTGACCTATAGGTAAACATACTCCTTCACAGTCTATAATGGCCGACTGGCGATCCTGATCTCTTGTTCCTTTGCCCGGCTATTTATCATTATCTTCGTCTTCTGCATGTTAATATTCAACCCCACTCTTACACTCTCTCTGTTAAGGTCTCCAATTATTTGTTGTAACTCGTCTGCATTGTTGTTGAATAGAACAATATCATCGGCAAACCGAAGGTTGCTGAAATATTTGCCGTCGATCTTTACTCCTAAGCCTTCCCAGTTTAATAGCTTGAATTCTTCTAAGCGCGCAATGAATAACTTTGGAGAAATTGTGTCTCCCTGTCTGACCCCTTTCTCTATAGGTACCTCCCTGCTTTTCTTTTGTAGAACTAAGGTAGCTGTAGAACCTCTGTAGATATTATTTCGCGAAGGACGAGTCAGTAAGACGAGAAACTATTTACAGATTATATTTACAAAAACGTTGCAGCGCTGACCGGTTAGATTCACAGCGCGAGCCCAGTTCGTTCTTCCTCCTCTTTTCTGGAGTTATGACGCCTACGCGCCTCGTTCAAGTAAACAAATACCACACGCATGTAGCAATATTTTCCAAGCTTTTTACGTAAGCGTTCTGTACTCCTTGATTACGTAGTGCGTTTACGATTGCTGGTATCTCTACTGAATCAAATGCCTTTTCGTAATCTATATATAAGCCACATAGCGAGGCTTATTGTACTCTGCTAATTTCGCGATAACCTGATTGATGACATGGATGTGATCCAGTGTAAAGTATCTCTTCCTGAAAAGTATCTCTTCCTGAATTGCCGGCCTTGTTCGCCAGGCTAAACCCGCCTGTTGCTACAATTCACCACCACCACCACCACCTATCTCTTCCTGAAGCCAGCCTGTTCCCTTGGTTGACAAAATCCAGTGTTGCCCTTATTCTATTGGAGATTATTTTGGTTAATATTTTATATAATACTGGGAGCAAGCTAATGGTCCCATAATTGTTCAATTCTTTAACGTCTCCTTTTTTTGTGGATTAGTATAATATCTGCATTCTTCCAGTTTTCTGGGACCCTTGCAGTCGATATACACTTCGTATAAAGAGCCGCCAGTTTTCCAAGCATTATGTCTCCTCCACCTTTGATTGAATCGACTGTTATTCCACTTTCTCCTCCCGCTCTTCATCGTTTCATGTCTTGCAGGGCCCTTCTGACCTCATGGCTAGTTATAGGAGAGTTTCTGTATCCTGTTTATTACTGTTTCTAAGTGAGGTATCGTGACTCCTCTGGGTGCTGTATACAGGTCAGCTTAGAATTTTTCCGCTGCTTTTACTATATCTTCTAGATTGCTGATGATATTATCCTTCTTATCTTTTAGTGCATACATCATTGTTTGTCCTATGCCAGGTTTCTTTTTTACTGATTTCAGGCTGCGTTCATTTTTTACGGCTTCTTCAGTCTTTCTCATGTTATAGTTTCGAATATCAGTTATTTGTTTTGCCTTGTTGATCAGTTTTGACAGCTCCGCGAATTGCGTAACGCTGTACGGCCTCCATTCCCATACAACCGCGTAAAGCGCAGGACTCTGCGATTCTAGACGTACTGCGCTCACCGCGAAAGGTTAGAAAAACACCCACATAAGCACAGCAGAGAAGTGGCTACGTGAGGCGGTTCCAAACAAGTAATTGTTCTCCACTTCCGGCGGCGTTTTCTCTACTTCCTTTTTCAATAAAAAGATGCTGATCCATAAATATTCTCATAAACAACGGTTAACTTATTTATTATTCGCGTTTGCTTGCAGTTTGGTTGTTACCTTGGCTCTCTCCCTTAGTAGATCGCTTAATTTCTTAACTCCTTGCGATTTTTGTTTCCAGTTGCCAATTTTGCACGAAAAGTGCTATACAATTAGGGAAAAACAGACGAGGTAACGGGCGACAGTCATTTTACTTATGGGTTTAAGGGTTATTGCAGGGTTTCATGATGGACGCTCTTTCACATTATTTTATTTCCCACCTTATCTAACCCATATCAAGTGTATATGGTTCCGGGCATCTGCCAGCGTCGCAGCGAGCCGTAACTCAAGGAAATAATGAAGCAAAGGGATAAGTTAAACGCAATTAGCGTTTTCTCCGGCCGCAACTCGTTTCATGAGAGTACAGACCAGCTGAGTAACAGCCGCATCCCTCTCCTGGTCCCAGGACCAGCCTAAACAAAGAAGGTTGAACTAACAAAAGCAACAGCTATGCGCGTGACGGTTGAATAGATGGTGACAATTGAACGCATCTCGAGTTAATCGCGCGGGTGCGGAATCTATGAGAAAACTGTCCTTCACATTACAAGAGATGCCGATAACTACCGCCATCTAAAAGGAGTGAAAAAGGCAGCATAATGCTGAGCGATGAACAGCTGCCAAGTCTCAACATTGATCTGGCGGCGCTTTAGGAATGTGTGAGGAGTGGTGGCGTGGGCGTGGAGGGGTTGGGGGGGGGGGGGTATGCCGCTTGATTGCGGGGGGGGGGGGGCCGGGCCTCCCCGCCCCCCCCCCCCTGGGTACGTGCCTGGTTCACACATCAAAATAAAAAAGTAGCGTTTCAGTATAAGTCTAATAAAACTCATACCGTTCAACGATGTTTATTTCTAGGGTACAGATTCCTCTTCTTTTTTTTTTTTCAGCCGCCCAGTTCGGAGATACAACGGGAAGCCAGAGACAAGTGGCGTCCGTCAATATGCTCACACGACGGAAGCACAAACGCTCATGACGGCAGTGACAACACCGCAGCCTTTTTTTTCTCTCTCTTCTTCTTGCATTTGCGGTGTGCTCGTTATCGTTAAATGTTCCCGTCTAGTGTAGTTAACTGAAATGACCTCAAATAAAGCTTGGTGTGTGTGTGTGTGTTTTTTTTTTCACCTATGTTGTTGATTCATGCGTTGGGCCTTCGGATTATCGAAGAATCTTGACGTTGTCGTTACGAGGGTGGACGGCTGAATTAAATTATGCGCATATAACGAGGCCCTCCCATTGTCTGGGCATAAAAAGTAGGCAAATAAAAGGGTTATCTCAGAAGATGGCAGATTTATCTGCAACGTATATTAACAATGTATGCAGAGCAACCATCTGAAAATGGAAATATAATTTTAAGTGCAAACGGCGAGTGACTGACGTCACAAACCAATTCGCGGTGGCCTCACAAGCACTGATGCTGTAGGTCTGGAATACTGTCACCTAGATCGCGAACAACTATGGAATGCTCGTGTGTGGGACTGCTTATGCTTTTGTAAACGTCCTACCCAGGAGTGATTGAAGGCTAACAAAAGAGAGCTAATGCCCACTGAAGGGTCTTCACAAAAGAACCAGAAATGAGCCGATTGATGACAGTAAAGGAATGTCGCTTTAGGGCGTACCTGGAAACTATCTGACGGAAGAGGGGGTGTCTTCGCCTTCACGCATGTCACTTAATTTGCGTCTCTCCTGAACGATAATAAATCTGGTGTATAAAGATTCAGGTGGCATTTTTCTTTACAACTATTGGTCTAAACCAATATTTTCGGTGGGACCAGTTCGAAGGCGTTTTGAGTCACAGAAAGATGTAAGGGTTAATAAATGGATGGTCAGTGATGTCGGCAGGAAGTGTACGACGCTTACACTCTATTCAACACGGAGTAGACGGAGAAGAGTGCCGGACAGATAAGCGTTAATCAAAACTGAAAACGTTGGCAAGCTTTTTCATCATGATGGAGAATGTACTCTTTATTTGGTGCTATATTATAACGAAACATCCTCAATGAAGTTAATAGCGCGTTCCGATTGCGCTCCGGTGTATTGCAAAGTGACTGAGTATCGCACTTTTTGAAAGCAAGTTATAGAGAGATGATTGACTCCACAGGTTTTCTTATGGTAGCAAACGGCTTTAGCCGTAACGGAAAATTTTAGAATTTCGGAGCAACCTTCAGCGCCTGATAATTCGCTGCGTGGTTGGAGAACAAGTGCCCCCCACGATAAGCGTCCAAAGCAACCAACTGCGTGACAGCTGGAGCACTTTTAGCGTCGTTTGAGCGTTTTCATTCGCTACAGTTACGCAAGTTCTTTCTGTGCTAATTGAGGAAAATGCTATCCTCGTCCCACATGATCTGTCACAATTCCATTTATCGTGCAGAATCTGTGTGCGAAAACTGTAGAGTCGGTGGCCATTGAAACGTTTTTTTTTCTCGAGAACGAAACCGTATCTATATGCAGCCTAGATTTATAATTCGGGTGCGGTCCTCCTCCCTCCATCTTAATCATAACTACAATCATCACCATGAAGATAGCGCGAGTACAAAAGGTTTCCAAGAATTACTCAGATCATTTCCTGTCGCTATAGTGGTCATAAATAGTTCCGAAACCCCTGCAGGTGGCCATTGATGTAGAGAGTATTGCTGCTATTGAAGGGCCTTTAGGAGCACAGAACCTTAGTAATGCACACAAATGTGCCGCTTTCGACAGGTGTAAAAACGAAGTGGATGAATTGAAAAAATAGATCGTTCTACTTGTACGTTGTAGAAGGTATCAAGTAGAAGATAACTATTTTCTCTGGCATGATCAGGCAGTTTTCGCAAATGCACTATAATAAGCCTAATGATGACGGCATTTCCGAAATCTTTCTTTGAGTTGTATCATCTAAGAAAAGGTGGATCAATTTATTTACGTACTCATTTATCAAGAGTACTGATCACCTGATTCCACAGACCACTCAATCGCAGGTTGTTCAAACCGGTGCAGTGCTAATCTTCCGGAAAGCTGAGCGGACGGGGGCGCTCAGTGCTCAGGATAAGCGTCAGTGCGGACGAGGCTTAACTCGCGTTTTATGCGCAGAAGGGCGAATTGGAGGCGAAAATTGGCACTGATGAGAGGCACACTCAAATTTGTCCACGTGGTCGTCGTGCGGCTTCCGGCCACTAAAGCGAGCCACCTCAGACGAAGCGTCCTCGCTATTTGTGGGTATATTGAAAAAGGGGAAAAGCTGCTTCAATCTGACTCTGATATTAATAAACGTGCCGGGGAACTAACCTGGTAAAGGACACAGGGTGCGTGAATAGCATGGGGGTCCTCCGTAAAAGGTTTAAAGCTGAATGCCTCCAACTTCTACGTTTGTATTATCGGTAAATAAGGTTAGACAGCAGTAAGAAGGTCATTTTATTACCCGCAATCAATAATAAAAGATAGGGGTTGGAAGTGATTACAACAATAATGGGCACGGTTCCCTTGTGATCGAAATAACATCCCCTATAACTTAAAAGCATCACCACAGCCATATAAGAATCATTCAGGTAAGTGGCCCCTATCTGAGCGTCGTCCCCTGTAAAATTGCCTCGTCAATGCTGCCACCTTTGCTATATATAAATCGATGAAATGAAGCTAAGCGTCGATTACGTCCTCGTAGTCAGATGGAGAACATTCTTCAATCTATTATTCATCTTTTGCAATGTTTCTAACAAAGGAAATCAACTGCAAGTGCATAGACGTTAGCAGCCACGCATTTCTAAAAAGTGTCTGTGAACTATACAGACGCTGAAAGGACGGGTCAATTGTGGCGCACCCTTTTTCTTCTCTGTGTCACGTTTTTCGATCATAAGCACCATAACACCCTTTTCTTTTTTTCTTTTTTCATGTCAAAGAACGAACGTTCCAGAGGCTGGGCTCTTTTCGAAGAACTCAACTGCGGGCCCTGCGTCGCCTTTCATACTAGACGCCGTCAACGAGACAGAAAGATGGCAGTATTTGAGCGCTTATTAAAGACGAGGAGAAAAAATGAGGCACACGGATATACGGGCGCTGCTCACAACAATACAGTTTAATTACTCCACAGAGCCGAACAAAACTATCTTCGAATACACGTTACCAACAACATGAACCACGTAGTCGGTGATGTGTATCTCAATCGCGTGTGGTGTGTGTTTATTTTTATGTATACGTCCTGTGTTTATAGTGGTCCAAGTTTTTTATAATGACGCATTAGCAACTAGCCCACTTATCCAATCTTTTGCAATATATTTATATTACACAGAGCTCTTTTCCGTGTTTCAAACGCTCTATCTTTTCATCTTGCTCCCCGGTGGCAACATCGTTCACGTGGTCGGTGATGCGTTCGAAGGCACTTTTCTTCGACTCTGTCAAGAAACTTCATTGTTGAGAGTAGCGTCCGTGTGTCTCCTTCTTTGTCCCAGTCTTTACAAAGTGCCCACCAACGAGTCGATTTCGCCACACTTCGTGGAGACAGAAAAGAAGCAAATCCTCTTTTTCTTCGAAGAAAAAACTCACCTGTGTATCCCATGCACCGCTCCCTAAACCACTGCACCGCACTTAATTTGTGCGTGCGACAATAGGTCACGCCAGTTTTCATTGAAGTGACATTTTGGTTTCGTGGATCAACACCTGCGTCAATCTTAAATGGCCGCATTCAATTACCCCTAGCAGAAGTAAAGAGCAAACAAAGGCGACCACTTTCCATTCAGCGGTCTCTACCGCCACCCTTTACTCTCCTGAGTTTTCATTTACTCTTTTTCCTTTTCCCCTTGCCCTTGTTTACAGTAGCCATCCGCGCACGCCCTTGGTTAACCTCCTTACCTTTCCCTCTTCGTTTCACTCACTCACTTCGATACTCGGCGTTGGAACACACTCAGCAGAGTTCTACTGGCGAGCCCGATGGTCTGACCAACACGCGTGTTCTCGAAGTCTTCCAGTGGTTCCCTATTTTTCGGTTCCCAAATCGAGGTTCGACTCCGCCAGCCCATCTTCCGAATTCCGGTGACTATCTGCTGCAAGTCGTCGTTTGCTTTTAAGCGTGAGTGCACCCACATTATTTTTCTTTATCTCTCGAACTTCTTAACACGATACATATTTCTGCGTTCTATTGTCTTGTTGTCCGATGTAATCGTGCACTCCTACTGCATGTGAGTTCGAGCACCTTGTTCGTTGCTCACGTAATGGGACACCCAACTGGTCTTAAAGGCATTCTAAAGATAACATTCCTTTGACTGCATCCTTTGACTGCACCAGGCCGAGATCTATGCGCCAAAATAGTTGCAATAATTGCGTACAGTGTTTGTTTTGCTTCAGACAAATTTTATTAAAACCTACAAAATTTAGCCGACTATGACCAATGCAGAAAAATTACCTCCTCATGCGGACGTCATTTGCAAGAAAATTCAAATCAATTCAAACACTAAATAAACTAATTACGTTAGTAACGCATTGAGTTACCAGCCTTACAGGTAATGTTTACAGTGAAAGAAATTGAAAATATTCGTATAATTCTTTTTCCGTGTTCTTACATTCAAAACTTCCATGGACGCCTAACTAACTGGCGTCAAGTAATTTGTTCAATTTGCTTTATTACATACCTGGTTCGCGAAGCTCAGCTATCCATTCGACCCGTTCTGTGACGTAATTAACAGCAGCGTCGAATCGGCCTGCTTTATGGCTTTATCGTGCGGCTACGTAAATCAATTTGCGGCTTCACCGTAAGCAGCGGTTCGGCGTCCGTAATAAGGTGAACCTAACAGATCATTTGAAGCAGTCATTTCGATCGAAGTTGCTACAAATAACTGCAGTAACCAGGAAATGCTTGTTTATTATGGCCATTTCCTTCAACTTTCTAGTTTAGAAGACGTGGCACAATGTACACCGTACAAGTTAATTTTATACAATACAATACAATACAAGTTAAGTTTATTCGGTGAACGAATTGGGTCTGTTTTTCTTGCGATGGATGTTCGCATAGGCAAAAAAAAAGAAAAAAGGTGCACATCCCACGCACTGTCGGAATCAATGTAAGCGAAGCATTCGGTGCTGGATGCTTTGATGGACGATAATTAGCGGTGATGACGGCTTAAGCTTAATTTCTTCAACGTTTAGTCTAACACGAGAGTGGTGAGTTGATGTTAAACGTTACCTTGCGGGCACCAGTGCTGTTTGTCTGCGTAGTGCACAGAACACGCAGAGAGAAGTGTTTGCTTGAGGCGTTGTTGTGCGCTATTTTCATAACCCCTGAGAGCGTTGAGCATAGTCATTGCCTCACGTGGCACATCGCATTGTGGCAGAAGTATTAAACTTGAATTGGATTATGGCGCTGTACGCGCCAGAACCACAATCGGATTACAAGGCACGCCGTAGTGGCGGACTCCGGATTAATTTTGCCGCCGTGATAGCCTTTAACGTGTCCCAAAATCTATGTGCCCGTGCGTTTTCTATTTCTCCTCCGTCGAAATGCGGTTGGAACAATTGGGATTAAATCCCCAACCTCTCGCAATGCCATAACCGCAAAGCTACCTGCGGCGGGCACAGAAGTGGTGATTGAACGGTCGACCGCTTCCGTAGTGTCCCCTGGATATTGCGGTGCGCTTCAACTATTGCGGCTCTGCTTCTGCGCAGTTTGTCCGCTTGACATATTTGCATGGTGTTTATTTTTCAGAAATAGCAGCTACGTACTCTACAGTATCTTGAGCTTAAGCTTATCCAGTTTCACCGCAACCACTTTTGTAGTATTAGGGTTTCCTTGCCCTCTCAAGTCATCTTCACCCCCACTCCCCCTTTGTATGGTAACTGCCTCTTCTCCTCGCTACAGTTCTGTGTACGTCCCCTCTGGAGTGACACGTTAGTAGAAAGGGAAGCGCTGCAGTTTCTGCAATGCTTCTGAGTGGAGTCATGGATAATTACACCTGTCAAGAGGCTAACGTGGCGACACCCAGGGAGCTCCAGAGGGCACTGTGCACATTCGACGCGGTGGCGTGAAAACGACATTTTAGCATAGCCTTTCCTGTCATCAACTCGCCCCTGTCATGTATACACACGCTGTGAACCACCCCCTCCCCCTTCCGACGCTGTGTGCCTGGCAGCAACAGCTACAGCAGCAGTGGGAACAAGGAAGAGGCAAAGAAAGCTTCTCTTTAATAATTTACCTCTACTAAGATATTTCGAGTGAAATTTGCAAGGTTTCTTTTACAGTGAAGCTCTGCGCCTGTGGGTGGTTGGGATTCTTTGTGTACGCGTCCGATAACAAAAATGTGGGCCGATCTCGGCGGCGGTACAGGAGGGGTGGCTCGCTCACCCATGTGCAAGTGGCTTCAAGCCCTTAGCAAAGTGAAGCTTAAAGAGCACACATTCTTTGGAATCGCACATACAACTTATACAGAACACGCCTACTTCAACAAAAAACGAAACAAGCATTAGAACAACGTATTTAATGATAATGAGCTCCTGATAACATTGCGAAGCACGAAGCGCTCCCCGCATATGTTTCCCGTTAAATATTTCTGTTGCCCAACCAGCGACGTCGACGGTAGCTTGCGACGGGGGGTGCGGGGTGACCCCGTCCCTAGACTCCTATATAAGAGAACCAGCCTAGCAAGTGATTTCAATGTTGTTGCAGCATTGCTATGGGCGGCGGAGTGCTTTCAAAATTACTGTCACTACCGTTACTCTAAATTATCATTACTTTAAAGCAATGCAGACCCCCCTCAGCAGTTGTAGTGGTGGTTTTCAACAGCTTCGGTGGACATCCACTTTCCCAGGGCTGCCATGGCGAGTTTGTTTTTATCGACAGCTTCAAAGTATGGAAAAAAAAAAGAACGAAGCTCATTGCTTCTATAATGTGTAATTGATCGATAAGTATTACTTAAGTGACCATAGCGATCAGCAGATGCCGTCTTGTAGAAAAACAGATACCAATAACAATCTGCCGTGAACAAATGCCGTCGGCAATATTGTTTAATGGCTGGTTTTCGAGCGTAACCAAAATCATAGTTTAACAGTTGCTGTTCCGTTATGCACGAGTGAAGTTTTGAAGCAATCACAGGCCAGATATGTGTAAATAATACACGTGATAATTATAATAGCATGTTACTGCTGGTAATTACGATAAACCAACCGTAGGTATGCCGTTTAATTTTTCGGCGTACACTTGCGCAGGTCGTCAGCAATGATCGAAGGATCCTGCATGAGCCCAGCGGCTTCCCTGGATGACTACGGTCTGGCCTACGACTCGGACTGTTCGGACGTCGATGACAAAATCTTGCGTCGCTGCGCGTCACAGGATGATTTGACGTACAGCCTGCTGCCTTTAGAATGCCGGGACCCACCCTGTCCTTGCGTGGCTCGCGAGGAAAATTATTCGTCAATGTCCTTGCGGGCCCGCCAGAGGAAGAAGAGAAACCATGGAGCCGAGACGAGACAGTTCGTCATCTACCCTCCAGCTTTGAGTTGGATTCCTTAATAATGTTACCAGCTCTTGAAGGGTACATCTCTAAAAGTTGCCTTGTCTATCGTGGTCCAAGCATCTACACGATGCTCTTCAAGGAGGTAGGATCGTCCAAGTTCCCCGCCATGCGTGCCTCTACTCTATTTTACTCACAAGGGTTCCTATGCGACGTAATGTTTCCTGTCATTCATGCTCGCAAATTTTTTTCTCGCTTTGTTTGTTACGCGGCATAATATTGGAATAAACTGTGTGTAATCAGTTTCATAGAGATACTGCAGAAGCAACTCGGTGAATGGCATTTACCGTGAGTCATCGCTAGTAGCCATCAGGTTGGTCATTTCTAACTTCACGCTGATGAATCCAGTACTGTGGGTCTTCCTTATCCTAGGGCATGGCCAAAGAGAATGGCGGGCATCTCCCACAAGCTCATTGTACAGAGCTCTATTTAGGAAACGGCTGGGACGCGTATTCTTTCTTGCGGCTTCATTATCGATTCACTCGACAACGTCATCTTGGTTAAGCATTGGCACATAGCACTTTTCGGGCTTCGCTCGGTTTTCTTTTTTTCTCTTTTAGATATCTAATTGTAGTTGTGTAATCCTCAGAACATCAATATTAAGAAAATTACAATTTACTACACGTCTGTAATGCTATCAATTTGTTGCCCATCTTGCCTGATTGCACGTACTCGGAACATTGTTGCACGCTATCTTCCTTTAACTTTCCGAAAACTGGAGCAGGACTTTGTACATTTATACCGTGAAACAGCTGTCCATGCACATAGTGTAGTACATTTTGCTCTACAAACTTAAGGTGTTCATAATTTTTCATAAGCTACCTGCTACGAAACGTCGCGTCGAAATGTCTGCATGTTTTTTTCGTAACACCCGAAGACTCATCGAAGAATTCCTGTGATGTTTACCTTAATTCCCTCGAGTAATGTCACATTATATTGTTGCTTGTTAAACCTAATTGGCTTACTGTGGTATTTTGTTCTTTCGCTTTACGTTAACACCTCAGTTTTTGTGAACGTGCATATCCAAGTATATATTCAAATTACCTTCTCGCGTGCATATACATCAAAACACACAGTGCTAAATCTCTCGCGTTCCTCTTCGACTGCAGGACGCTGAAGCCGATGCCCGGGCTGCGGCTATGTCCGCGTGTTGCATCAACGACGAGCCGGCTGAAGTTACCTTCCAGCGAAAGCACGCGGCCTGTCGGGCCACTTCATCCAGAGAAGACAGACGCCGCAAAATCGGCGCCTCTACCGGTGTACGAAAATCCGCAGAGAGTCCCACCTGTCGCCAAGTCTAAATAAAAAAAATTTATCTTTACTTTGCAGAGCCAATCTTTCATTTCGATAGTCTTTTCATCTCGAATAAATCTTAAAGAAGCAATCTAACGCACGCGTTCCGGTACGTACGCAGTTCAAGAAGCATCCGGTATTCCGACGCATCCAAGCCTAGGTGTGCGGAGCTTTAGTTTACGTGAAACTGACTAATACCGTTTAAACTTTTTTTTTCATATTGGTGGTTGCACTTTCGCACTTCATACAACTTTGCACAAGACGCAAACTTCGTCTCGCCGTAATCCATAAACACGTTGGCGCGGGTTCCCGTGACATTCTTGCGAAGTGGGCTTGCGTTTCATACGCCGTCAAGTGAGCGGGTCAGCCTCAAATGGTGGGTAAGTCTGATGTGCCATACTCCTGCTGTCACGGCGCCAACCACCACGGTAATACATATAAACGTTACAGAGGATTACGCGCTTATACATTGTGAAGTCGGTTGACTGAAATTCATTACTGTTCGCCGTTTCCCCTTGAGCCCTCCTTGAAGTCAGGATTTTTCTTCTCATGCATCTTCGTGAGGAGAAGCACGCTTTTCTGAATGCCTTGCTGCTATTTTCTGCACCGCAGCGCAGACAGGGCGCGACTGCTCCTCTGCCAGTGAAGATGCGACACAATTTATAACAGACGCGCCCACGACGCAGTACCTAAGCAACATGGAATGCTAAGTCATCACCCATGTCCCATCCAGGCCTACCCACCGTGATCAGCGTATTGCCCGTGTTCCTATGTGTCAAGAACGCACGGATTCACTTACAATGTGGCTCCATTATGGCAACACATTCTGATTTAACATGCATAAGCCCTTCGTTTTCATGTCTGCAATAATGTTTACAGAAATCTGCGGACTGCGCTTGAGGATGCAGGGCCAGGTTCACAGTTGGTTAAGGGTATAGTAGGCCCCTCATCCGACTTCGAGAAACAATAAAATGAAACAAGGGACTCCACGTGATAATTATTAATTTATTCATTGCTTTAAACCTGTTTTCAATCAATCAAGCAGTGTCCAGGCGCAATCCTACAGTCCACTTCTCTTTGGTTCGAAGGATGGCACGGCTGCCTTTCGGAGCGTCGTCAGAAGGGGCACCAATTCGCTATAATCGCATGAACTTGTAATCTTAGACGCGCACTCTTTTTACTGTGACTCCGTCTAAGTGCTCGAAAACTTGGTTTACCTTGTCCGTCTCCTTCGCGCTCACGACGTGAACTAAAATAAGGTTTCTCCACAACCGCCTTCATTGGGGTTTGAACCCAAGCCAGTGAAGTAATGACACAGTGGGAGTGGATAGCCCTAACCACTCAGCTAGCGCTTCATTTCTTCACGGTATTTTTTACATATATAAAACAAACATGCGTAAGGTGCTCATATAGCGGTCAAAACAGTCATAGCCGGATGTACAAACGCAAAACAAACATTTCACTGCACAATTATTCCAGGAACCAGTTCTCTGAAATACCACTGAGCTATAGCGCCACAAGAGTTGCGGGCAATTAATGCAACCTCTTGCGCTGCACACAGACTCGGAGGGCAGTGGAATCTGTACGTGCATTTCGGAGGCCAGAACAAGCAAAATTTTTGCGAACGAGGATTACATCATGATAGCGTAATGTCTCCTGCAGGTATTGAACGCGAGTACATCAATAAAAGGACACATAGGACAACGCTGGACTTACAGCAGAAGCTCATTCCGATCAAATTCTGTACATGGCCGGCACGCATGAAGAAACCAGCAACAATCAGCAGCTAAAGAAACCTTGCCACCTCCCCCCCCCACCTCCACCCTCCCTGAGGCCCTGAACAAGTACTTAGAGCGGTGTCTTTAGAGAATGAGATAAAAATTCAACGTCCTTATCGGTGAGCAGGACCGATGTCTTACTCATATATAATTGTGTGCCCACCTTTGTTATGTATAGAAAGCTTCGTACGCCTCTTTTCAAGTTTACCGCGCATTCTCCCAACTATCGAAACACTCGCAAAGTCTGTGCTGCAGCCGCACTTCTGGCAAGCCAAGGGGAAGTTCCCTGCCTGGTTGCTGTTGTCAGGATGAGCCTTCGCGCACCAGCCATTACGACCACCATTTAACAATAAAGACAGTAAAGGGCATTAACCCGACAGAGTTAAGGGCCCCATCTCTCAGAAAAACCGGCGGCGATGTCCGCATGAGAAACGTCATCCCGGACCACACATCCCGATAAACGCAGGCCCTCCACGTGACGCAGAAGGCGTTACTGAAGTAATTGAATTTCTCAATGCGAAATGCGTCAGAAAATTCATCGTATAGGAAATGAAGGCTGCGAGAACAGCCGCAATGGCAATCCCAGAGTTCTCCATCGTTCTGCAACGGCCGAGGTAGTCCATCGAGCTTCAACAAAGACAATCTCCCACCAGAAGACGAATTAGCATTCCTATTGCCAGGTATCGGCACTTATTTCGGTTAGTGCAGTTGTGATTAACGCGTGGCCCTGAATACCCAGCGTCTGAGTAGCAACTGACCAAGGCGTCCGTCAGACCGGCTGTGCGGCAAAGGGTGCTAACAATCTCTGGATCCGGACAGGATGCCACCTGAACCTGGAAACGTTAAACACGCGAACCCTCTCAACTGAGTCGTGCTTAGCGTGGCTCTTCCAGGAATTATCAGGCATTGCCTGGCACAAGAAGTCACTGCCCAAGCAGTCCGTACACACGGTTAACCGGCGAAGCTGAAACGCGTGGCCCCGGCGTTAAAAACTGGGTTAGTCCTGAGGATTCATTAAACGACGGCTTGGTAGGCCGCCGGATCCTCGGTACGCACTTGCTGCTTGCGCTCGGCTGCACGAGGCTGTTCTCGTGCCCGGGCTGACGCATCGGCACGGCGTAAACGAGGAGGAGGAGGAAAAACGTTTATTGAGCTCTAGAAAATTTATGAATTTCGCGGAGTCAGATGGTGTCTTCCATCCTGTTGGCAATGGCCGTCTGCCCCTAGTCTAGGGCTCCGCTGGATGCCGCTGCCAGCTGGGCCCGTCGGATCAGCCCTAGTTGGACGTCCTGACGGTCGCTGGAAAGCATTCCTTCCCATTGCTCCGCACTCGGGTTTGGTATTATTGGTGCCGCATTTGTTTTCTGGCAGGCCCACGTTATATGGTAGAGCGTGGGTGTTTCCTGGCACCATGGGCATTTGTCAGTGCACTGTGTGCGTTGTATTTCGCTGAGGGTGTTTAAGTTCGGATATGCATCCGTCTGTAGCAGCCTCCAAGCTACGGAGTCCTCTCTAGTGAGAGAGCTATGCGGCGAGGGGTGCCGCTTCCTGCTGCCCTTATAGTGGTTCAGGATAGCCGAGTATTCTCTGGGGACTGGCTCGGTTTCCTCGAGGTCATTCGCGGAGGGTATGCAGTGTATCCTCGAGCTAGCCTGTCGACCTCACGGTTGCCTTCTACGTCGGTGTGACCCGGCGTCCACATTATCGTGTGTCTAATTGGTTGTTCTTTTTCTCGGTTTTGTGTGTGGGGATCTTCAGAGCGGAGTAAGCGGAGCGCTCTGTGACCTATTCTGCCGAACATGTAGTTTCGGCATGCTGTTTGGGAGTCGGTTAGGATTGTTAAGGACCGCCTAGTCCGATAGCCCTCCGCTGCCGCTAGAGCGACGGTCGCTTCTTCAGCCTCGACTACCATGCAGTCCCGCAGAGATGCGCTGACGATTTCTCGCATATCCGAGTTTATCACCACCGCTACTGCATTGGGGTTGGTCGCAGTGGCGTAGCCAGAAATTTTGTTCGGGGGGGGCTACGCCACTGGCCCCATGTGTATATATATATATATATATATATATATATATATATATATATATATATATATATATATATATATATATATATATATATATATATATATATATATATATATATATATATATATACATGGGGCCAGCGGCGTAGCCAGAAATTTTGTTCGAGGAAGCTTTAGCTCGGGTGCTCCTATTTAAATACATGTAGAAGGGGAATTCGTTTTTCCCTGCAACCACTTCACCAAATTTGAGGAAGTTTGTTGCATTTATAAGCAAAAGTTTAATTCTAGTGACTACTCGTTTCGAATTTTTCATTGAGGTGGTCAATTATTTATTCAAAATTGGCCAAATCGAAAATTTTCAGAAAACGAAACTATCAAGTTTAAAACTCCGTGACTCAACAATGAAAAATGATATCACAATTCTGTGAATTGCATCTAATAGTACATCTACAGCGGACAAAATGGATATGTTACACATGAATCTAAAAAAAATTTAGTATTGTGGAAATACGGCTTGTGCAGAACCCTTGTACACAACGTAACCAATTCACGTAAGATACAAATTGACATAGCAAACTTGTCCGCTTTGACTGTTATAATCGATGCCGTTTACAGAACCACAATGTCTGTTCTTCATGCATAGCTATTAGTTTGTAAACGTCGTGCTTCTATTTTTTCAAACTTTCGAATTTTTCAAAATATTTTAAACAAAATTCAGGCCCTAAATCGAAGTTGTGTTTCCAACAGAACTAGGATTTAACTTTCTCTCTCAAATGCAACGAATCTCAACAAAAGCGATTAGCAAGATTATCTAAGAAGAGCTTTTCTGCGTTTTACAAGTATTTGAATAGGCCGCGTCGGATTGGGCCCGAGCTAAAGCTTCCTCTTAAACAATTTGTCAAGGGATCAAATCCATGAACAATAACTGCATTGTCATTGCCAAAGATGCTGCAAACGAATTCTTGAACGCTACGCACAGTCAAAACAATAAAATATGTATTTTTTCATAAAAGCATACACTCGTATGTCCAAAAAATTTTGCCCAAAATAACTGGCATCAATGCTTCCATATTTTTGTCTATTTAAGTAAAGAAAATATCACACGAACTTTAGAACAATATCAGTTCGAAACCAGGAAAGCAGTGCATGCCACTGATATGAATAATTAAAAGGCAATGAACTGAACAAGTTGAGGACAAATATGTTAACGAAACTTTGTCATTCAAGAACCGTGCTTACATTCTTGTATATATGCAATGGCCAGTGAAAAATCTCAATGACGCTGTAATTTGTTTTAATGTATTACGCAGGAGCAGCTGTCACTGGTCGTGTATAGTGAGTAATTGCACCGAAATCATAGTCGCAACAGAGGGCACGTATAAAAAGCAGGAATTCTGCAAGATATACGAGGGCAAGTCAAATGAATATGAGCCAACAACGGGGTACTTTATTTAAAAGTAGTCTTCATGAGAATTTAGACATTTGTCCCATTGACTAACGAGTCGCGTGATTCCCGTCTTATAAAACTCCTTGGGTTGCTGCTTTAAAAAGTCTGTATCTGGTTCCCTTGAGCTGTTTTTTCGGCTGTCCCAAAATGTAGAAGTCGCAAGGTGACAGGTCTGAGCTGTATGGCGGATGCTGCAGCGTTTCCCACTTGAATTTTGCCAGTTTTGTATTAACCGCATAAGCGACGTGGGGACAGGCATTGTCGTGGAACAAGATGACCCCATTCGTCAATTTTCCACGTTGTTCGTTCTTGATTGCGACACACTGCCGTTCTGGCGTTTCACAATATCGGAAACAATTGATAGCCTCTCAAGATTTAGCAAATTCTATCAGTAATGGACCCTGACGACCGAAAAAAGTCAACAACACCTTTCCAGCGGAAATGATGGCCTTTGCGTTCATTGGGCGTGGTAAATTCGAATGTTTCAACTGTAAGCTTTGCCGTCGTGTTTCAGGCTCCTAGTAGTGGCATCAAGGTTCGTCTCCGATCACAAATGCAAACAAGAAGTCGTCATCCTCATTGTGATACCCGATCAGATGAGTCAAGGCAGCGCGAAACTTGTCCGTCTTCTCGCGATGGATCAAAATCTTGGGGAACCATTGCGCACCAAAGTGCCAATAACCGAGAAGCTCATGAATTATGGCGTGAACCGAACCGTGACTGATGTTCAGATGGTCTGCCAGTTCATCGATGCTTATGCTCCCTTCTTGTTTCATTAGCTCATGAACCTTTGAAATTGTGTGGGGGGTGATTGCACGATGGTTTTGGCCCGGTCTTGGAATGTCTTTACAACGTCCTTTAAACCGTTTGCTCCAACGCTTCACAGTGGTCAATGAAATGCCGTGTTCAACGTAAACGGCAGCCATACGGCGATTAATTTCTGTTTTGGAAACACCTTTAGCTGTCAAACACTTCGCGACACCGAGCTGTTCACCTTTTGAAGTGTCCATTATGCGACGCAACCATATTCAACCCAGTGTATGAGAGCATTAAAGAACAGTTATCTTCACACCTGCGTGTCACTTTTGTAAATAAGACATGCGGTTGTCCTACGTGCATGCCTCGCAGATAATGAACCGAACCATTATTGCGCGGTTAGGGTAGGCGCACTTTCATTTGACTCGCTCTCGTACATTAGAAATGCAAAGATACAATGGGATATACAAATCCGAAAATACGGCTTGATAAAGGACAAAAAAGTGTCACTGGAAACAAAGTTCACTGCATGTATACACAAAACCTCGCAACAAGATATTTAAGTATACGTATAAGTCTCCAATGAATCTATGTATGTAAGAAAAAGTAACTGTATGTAATGCGTCAAACAAGGCGAATAAACATGTTGCACAATCATAGATTCACAGAATCCTAGATTCCGCCCCCATTCCACCCACTCCCCCCGATGTATTGCGAGCGACGGAAGGCGGCACGCTTGCTCCCCGCTTTTGTCCTTTGCGCACACAAGACTGAGCCACCATCGTCGGCTCACCCATTCCACCTCCCCTCCTACGCTTTCACTCGCACATACAGCATGCAGCGCATGGTCACGATTTTATCACCCTTGGACTTTATACGAAACATGAGGGCGATGGCAGGAATGCGCCTGGAGTGTCCATATAATTGCTTTCGCAATAATATAATAAATGTATCCGGCAACTGAAGCGTCCCGTCGCCCATTACTTTCCGCAAAAGAAGTATCAAAATCGAACTTTCACCATGCGACAATTCGCTGCGCCGCAACAATGTATTTTTTTTCTGTGGGGCGGAGGCACCGAAATGAAAAAAGAACGCATAGGAAACTATGTTGGCCAGAATCGAATGCCTACATCGGGCACCTAATGGGGCTACGGAATTAATACCGAAGAAAACATGAGACGATTGGCCCACTGAGAACCATACGCATACTGCTCAGTATCCTACACCGGCGAAACAAGACTTTCCAGAAAGGTTCCGCTCAAGGAACGCGGTGCAATCCTTCGAGTCCCCGCAGTGATGGCGGTGAGCGACCTTTTTTTTTTTTTCGTCTGCTAGCCAGAACGCTTCCAAAACTCTGTCAGGTGAAAATCCACTCGGCCAGAGCAAACCGAACGCCCACCGAAGTGCACCGCGCATGCAGTGGTCGGTGCCATACGAGAAAAACATATGCGCTCTGGCTCGCTCTGGCAGCCCGCGGGTAGGGTAGCGAGAACAAAAAAATATTGAAGAGGCTCAATGTGTCCTCGGCGAATAAAAGTCAAAGCAGAAAAAATAAATAAGAACGTAGTTACTTTGGCTGGCTTTAGTGTCTTGACATGGATGTTCTGGCTTAGGTTAAAAAAAATGTTGATATTTTTTTTATGTGACATGACGGCACAAATGAACCACCCCAACGCATCGTCTCATTGGACCTCGCTGCGTGCTTTGTCAACTGGTCTGCTAGTATGTTGATTTTGTCTTATCTCGTTGTATGTTCCGATGTAAGACTTTAGAAAAGTCAATGAACCTTTGGCGTCAAATGTTTATAACAACTTTAAACCCACAAAGTTCCGCAATTGAAAATTTAAAGCACAACTTTGGAAATGTCGAGGCACGTTTCACATCAAGAGCTTATGATATTTATACCCATAAAGTTTCGCAATTGATATCCATGCGCTCCATAGATTCCGTGGCCTCAGTGAGATGCCGCGGCGAGCCCGCTCACCATCAAAGCGCCCTTGAAACTTTGTGCTCAGATGGGACTGCTTGGCATTATATGACTGCCGATGTATGGGCGTTGCCACGAAATCCAGCCCGAGTTCGCAATCTTCGCGGTTAAATGTCTTTTCGAGCATCAAAAAGACATTCTAGACAAAATCCAGAGTGACTTCCGGCGCCGGGGGTCGCTTTGGTCGGCGGTGCATGGACAGCACGAAAAAATTTCGGGTGGGGGGGCTGAAGCCCCATAAGCCCCCCCCCCCCCTGGCTACGCCCCTGGTTGGTCTGTCTCGTCCTTGTGGTGTATGTGGCTGCGTCCACGTATACCGTTGTTGCCTGGAAAGCTAGTGACTTTTGGATGTATTCGGCTTTCGCCTTCCTGCGTTCTTCGTGTAGATTGGGGTCCATGTTCTTGGGAATGGGAGTCACCTTGATTGTGTTTCGTATTTTGTCCGGGATAGTCGCGGTTCTTTGGGTTTCTTGCATCTGTTCGCTGCATCCCAACTTCTGCAGAAGCTCGCTGCCAGACGGAGTCTGTTGTAGTCTGCGCAGCAGAGCAACATGTTGTGCTTCTCTGAGTTCTTCGAAAGTGTTATGAAGTACTAGTGCCAAGAGCTTCACCGTGGATGTGCATTGTGGTAGGTGGAGCGCGGTTTTGTATGCCTTGCGTATGATCGCGTCTATCTGTTGAACCTCGCTCTAGATTGGGTTGTAGTACGGGAGACTGTAGGTAACCCGGCTGATCACCAGACTCCTAACCAGCTTTAGCGTGTCTTCCTCTCGCATGCCTGAGCGTCTGTGGGAGATGCGCGTTATCATGTGAACGACTTGTAGAGTTGATGTCTTGAGTAGAGCGAGAATGTGTGAGCAGCGTTGATTCGACTGTATCCACATGCCCAAAATTCTTATGAGCGTTTTCTTCGGTATTAGTTTTCCCTCGAGGTAGACGCCAAGCTTGATTTCGTCGCTAGTCTGGACCGTGCGATTCTGTTTCCCTCTCCAGACTCTGAGCAGCTCAGATTTCTCGGTGGAGCAGGCTAGCACTCTTGCCCTCACGTAGTTCTCTACGCAGGTCGCAGCCTCTTGTCTTTCTTCTTTTTCTTTAAGTGATCCCGTGTTGGTCCAAATGGTTATGTCGTCGGCATACATGGCATGGTGTATGCCCTCGATCTCTTTGAGTTGTTTCGCAAGGCCGATCATTGCTATGTTAAATAGCGTTGGTGAAACGACCGATCCCTGGGGGGTTCCTTTGTTGGGGGTATGGAACTTCTCCGAGCGGAGTTCTCCTAGCCCTATCGTAGCTGTTCTGTTGGAGAGGAAAGCTTTGACGTAGCCGAAAACCCTCCTGCCGCAGTTTAGGTCGTCCAGGCCCGCTAGGATGGCTTCGTGGCTCACGTTGTCAAATGCTCCTTTAATGTCCAATGCCATTATCACGTTCTCTCCGTTCCTGGGAACGTTGCTTAAGACTTCTTCATTGATCTGTAATAGTACGTCTTGGGTCGACAGCTTCGCCCTGAATCCGAACATACTGTGGGGGTAAACAGTATGTGTGTTTGTGTTTTTTTATGTATGTAAACTGTGTGTAAACGAGCTCGTTCCCGATTCTGATCGTGGCGTTGCTGATCGAAAGCTGCCTGCTCTTCAGGAGTGCGTTTGACGCGTGGCCTACAAATTTCGTACTCGGTGAGAAACTTGTGTGCGCGCTGCTATAGGCGACGGAGAACAACGACGTCGCTACTTGCGCAGCCAATCACGCGATTCTCTTTTTTTTGTTGTTGTTGTCCAGGAATAGCTCAGCACGAGCCCCTTGTTGCGTAGAACGTGCAAATCGTAAAGAGGCAGAAGAAGTGAGTAGAAATCAGCAATGGCGTTTCTTTGGCAGGCAGGAGGGCCTCTCGCTTTTTGGTACGCGTATTTCTTTAACCCCGAAGAACCGAATCCCGTAGCCAGCAGGGAGGAGCCGCACCCTGGCATGTCTCGAGAGGACCAGCCGCGAGTCCAAGACCGTGACTCGGCTGGGGCTGATACTTTCAGAATGGACTTGCCACGGCCTGGTGCGGCGATAGCTACTAAAGCGCACGTGAAAGAATGGGTCGCCGATGGCCGGAAAGGTAAGACTTCTCTTTTCATGGTTGTTTATAAACTTGGCGATTTCTTCGTTGCGCGTCTTGTTAGGTCGCAAAGCACAGCTGGAAGAGAAGTTGCAGATGAGGACTCGCAGTTTCTTGTGAACTTTGTAAGTGACACCTATTTCAAGTGTGCTTCCTGCTACCTTGCACATTTGGTCACAAACGGTCAGGGGCCTCCTTGGCCTTATGATAGTGATAGTTTGCACTGTATAGACGGTGCAAACCAAAATTTGTGCTCAAGTGTTCGGCATGTGCGATTTTATCGCAGCATCTATTGTATGTGCACTACAGGCGCATTTTAGTCGTCGCCGTAACCCTGGTGTTCCGTATAAAGTCCAGGGGTGATAACACCGTCATCGCGCGCCGTATGCTGTATGTGTCGAGTGAAATGACACACGCGGGAAGCCGACGATAGCTGCTGAGAGCTGAGAGGAAGTGCGCTGTATTCCGTCGCGCAAAAGGGCGTGGTGGACTGGGAGGCAGGGAGGGCGGCGTTGTTCTCCGCCAGCATCCGCGTATTTCGCGACCGCGCGCAAAGAGCATGGACAATCGCGGCTCCCCGGGAGGGAGGGGGGGGGGGGGGGAGCCGCGACCGCGCGTACTCACAGCGGGTGTCAGCGGCCATCGAGTGTGATGAGTTCATTTTTTCCTGTCGACGATGACACCATGCTTGTCAATTTATTAGTAAGCGAATGTTTCCAAGTTTATACGGCCGATGAAACTACTATCCTTACTTCGTATAACTGTCTACTAAGTAGCTATCGCAATCGACGCTTCGCCTCTCGGACGAAACTGCGACTATTTTGGCACGACCACACGCGTGCGGTGCGGCTTGCGGTGCCTGGCGACTAGAGCGTATATATCGGGCTTTACGGATGCCAACAAGCATTTTGAGAAGTAGTACGTTCAGAACGCGTTTGGTCCGGTATGTAGAGGGAGCAATGGACTAGTTCCCCTCTGACGTTTGCTTGATGATGAAACGCCACGAGTTCACCTTGAGCAAGGCGTTGCTCGGTGAAGACGTGTTGAATTCAGTTGCTACACAAGAAAAATGTTACCCGTAAAAAGGAAAGAAAAGTTTCTCACAGCGCATGGGATCCGCATATTTTCTTTTTCTGCCACGTTTACCAATGCAATCATTATGATACTCAGCCGTGTTCTTGCACTAACCAAAAAGTTACTCTCCTAAAGTTGCAAGCAAGACACTTCGATATGCTATATCCAGTTAAATCTACTTCGCAAACATTTTTTTTTTTCAGTCTGGCTTTCAAGGCCGGACATTAGTGTGCTACCACCAATAGTGACGTAGTTGTTCCCAGAATAATTAAGGGAAAATGAGAAGTTCACCTAATCGTAGCAATTGATAAAAGGAAACCATTACGCGTTCCTCGACAGAAAAGCCTGGCAGTTGAAGAAAAATTTGACCTGGTCCGGAACCACCACTTTACCGGGGCAGCCGCTCTACTTTCTAAGCTAACCAGGCGGCTATATAGCCGCCTGTTAGCTATAGCCGCCTGGTCAGCCATATAGCCGCCTGGCTAGCTATATGCAATATCATATAGGAGGGCGAAGTCGAATCTGTCAACTGTAGGCAAAGGCATGGTTTCGTAGTAATATTTCTGCGGAAACCCTCAAGGTGGAGAGAAGTAATTAAGGGAAAATGAGACATCCTCCTAAGGTGCATGTCTCAATTTCTCTTAATTACGTCTCTGATGTATCATTTTCCCTTAATTAATTCTCTCCATCTTGCGGGTTTCCACAGAAATATTACGTAGTTACCAAAGTATATTGCAAAACACTGCTCGAATGGCTTAGTGGCTCCACGCCTGGAGATTATGACCAAACTTGTAAGCCCATGTGATTCCCAGCCAATCTGATTCCCAGCCGATATATACACACTTTGGTAATTTGAAGAAATATGCACAACTAGAAAAAAAATGTCATCCGCTAGATCACCCCCACGAGGTTTAAGTGCGCCCCTACAATTATCCCACTTTTCATGTGCCTCATATGGGTGCGCTCACACTATTTAGATCGCGAGCTAGCTGACTCTTTGAATGCTAAAGGAACAAGACAAAGGGCGTCAGGTTCTTCCTATGCTGCATCTGTAGTTCCGTGCGATCTTAAACGCGGTATTAACCGTGGTTTTCTTCAGGGGTATACCATATTAGTTTCAGAGAACATCAATGATAAGCTAAACTTATTTCTTGTAAGTCAAAAAGACAAAAAAAATCTCCCACCTCACAGGACGTGGCAGTGGGAAGAGTGAGCCACCGTTTGCCATTCTCACGATTCCTGAAACCGTCGAGAAGGGCGCGTCCGAAGCGGACACGGCGTCCGGCCTCTCGCTGACCGTGGGCCCCGTGTCGTCACTCGGTGCTGGGCAGAGCGGCCGCTCGGACACCCACGCGTCCGAGTGCAGCAGCCTGGCGCCGTACTGGATGCCGGACGAGATCAGGCACTACTTCCGCCACCGCCACTGGGAGGAGGACAGCAGCGGAAAGACGGACGTGGCGCTGCGCGAAATCGGCCGCGAGAGGGAGCTGCCGGCGATCGACGACAGCGACTGGTCCGGGTGAGTTTATTTATTTATTTATTTATTTATTTATTTATTTATTTATTTATTTGGTACCCACAGCGCCCATTCAGGCATTACAGTGGGGGGGGGGGGGGGTACAAATGAAAAACAAGCATCAAAATTGCAGGTTTGCATAAATTTGTGTAAGTCAACAACACATTATTATAGGCCGACAAAAAAGAAAAAAAAAGAAAAGCACACAGCTAAGTTGCACACAGCCATATCGGAAACAGGCACGTTGCAGATGTCACATGTCACATTTGAAAAAAAAAATAGAGTACATAAAACACAATGATTACAGAGACTCATAATGAAAAAGCAAAAAAAGAAACAAATCGAATAATAAGTTGGAAAAAAAAACAATGCAGTGATTAAGATACAGTGCGACAAGGTGGAAGAAAAAGAAAAAAAAGAGAAAAAGGAAAAAGAGGCACTAAAAGAAAATGTCATTTGCAGCTGGGATTGTTTATAGGTCATGATTGCTAGGCGTACGCGGGATATTTACCAAGCCTTAGGGATCAAAAGATTCTATTGCTTTTAATGCAGAAAAGAACTTCTTAGGACAAGAAATTCGTACAATTGAGGAAGGAAGTCGGTTCCACTGACTGATGGTCCTTGGGAAAAACGAGCTGCTAAAGGCCGATGTATTACATTTGTATTCTCTTATCTTCTGCTCATGATCTTTTCGTGCTGATGTGTAGTGAGGCTGGCTTATTTACACGTCACGCGGAATTCGAGTATGATAGTGATATATGGTGTGCAAAAGCTTCAGTCGAAACGACGCTGCGTCGATTGCGAAGACAAGAAGGAAACAGTTAAACAGAATGCGCGCTGCTCTCGGCAGCCGTCCATTCCAGACGGCAAGATGCTACGGGTATTCCTTCAATTATCAATTCGCAGGGTTCGCGGTGGTCGGAAGCAACAGCTGTTCAGAAATAAACTGTCGGCGACTTGAACAAAGAAGGCTGTGATTGAAGCACGACTAAAACAAGGAGCAAACATGCAGATGTATTTCGAAACATGTGCTGCCTTTCATCTTTGCGTGCGCAATAATTTTATCACCCATAATAATGCAGGTTTAAAGCTGCTGGTAGGCAAATCGTTCCCGCTTTGGTTGAGAATGTCTTAACGTCCTTTCTGTATTCATCTTTAAGCAATGGTGGGTATGACATTTTGCGTACTCCTTACGGCACTGGAAGAAAGCGGCGCACTCGGAATGTCTACCAGTTCGCCTTTCTTTTAAAGTAGGCATGAGGTTTATGTCCTGTTAATTGTGCTATGAATTTCTCAATATCTTTGCCAACTGAACATGACTTAATAAAATACAACTGAGCCAAATAACTGCTGCTTTTCTGCCAGTGAACGCCATTGCATCTTGGGAGCGTTATAGCTTCAACAATGAGCTTGCCTCAACATGCCCAAGAACGCTGTGATATACGACATCTTATGTTTGACATCCGTATATATGGCCACCATTTCGCTAATTGTTAAAACCAAGAAGAAGTTTCTGGACAGAAAATTGCGACAATCTCGAAAAGGCTTATGGTTTCGGTGGTTGGCTGTTGCTCTAAGCATTGAAAAGTCCGTGGTTCGATTTCTTCTACTATGGAGAATATCTTCAAAAATACGAGCTGGACGCTTCAGGGCCGGTTTGTTGCATTGGGAAAAGCAGAACAAGTTGTTTTTTACACAATTCATTTTCCCTTACTACCCCATTTCTCTCCGTGAAACAGCATGTTCTGAACTCGTATGTTTCTATTGAACCTTCACTCCGTTGAATGCACATGCAATAATTTTATATGTGTCAACTCGCCACCCCTTAACAACTACTTGCACAGTAGCTAACTGGGGAGGAATCGAGGAGTGGCGAGGAACGAGTAGAAAGCGAACAAGATAGATTTCGGGTGGATCCAAAGCGGCAGTTCGCTGAAGAACGCTTGTGCTCTCTGATCATGATGCGTGTTTACCAGTAACCTGAAGCATGGATTGATGGATTAGTCTAGGATCTCCTTTTTGAAGTTTGCGATCCAAAAGTTCCTTGCTTTTACGTTTTTTCTACCAGTTGTCATTAGCCTTAAGACCGCTTTTAATGCTAACAACCCATCCAATCTCTAAATCGCATCATCGTGAAATCCCTCCACACTGAAGACTTATCGCCTCACGTGCATGCTAAGGATTACTGCACAGCAGTACAGTCTTTGCTTGAGCCCATTGTACGCACATCACGAGAAAAGATTTCCAACAAAAATGGCTGACGTAGACAGCGGGGAAGAAGTGTCTTCCGCTGTGCGAGTGTTGCTGCTGGAAACAGTTTCTTGCATGGGTAGACTCTTCTTGCCCAATGCCGCAGTGCGCCACAGGTTTCCCTGTGTACAAGGCAAACCGCGCGAAGAATTTTGCATATGCCTTGAATGAAATGCACCGCGAACTAGATTACAAAAATACTTGGATTCTAGGCTTTGTTCAGGTATCAGACTGCACTAAAATAGTATAGACCCACTATCTGTAAATCTCTACAATTTGTATCATTGTTTATACGTCATCTCTCCTCAATTTGTAGTGTCGCTGATGCATGCCGATCACAGAGTCCGGAGCATGTGCTCAGTCAGATGTCCTCAGTGTATTCACCCTGTCATCCTGACATTTAAGGTAAAGTACGGTCCCAGTATAATAGCATTCCCACAATTCCTTTCAGGTTTTCCAGGTTACCAGGTTAGCATGTAACATTGCACAAAAACACACATTTAGCTATCCCTGCCAAATCTCATTCTATCACTTTTGCTACCCATCAACGGTCATAAATGAAATAAAAACATGCGACTTATGCACCCTACAGGGTAGCAGAAGCCTGAGTGTTTTACGCACATGGAGGCACCACACAGACTTCGAAATCCGGGCTCAGTGAATGCAGCAAGCAGTTCCAGTTCCACCTACCCATTATCATAAACCTACTAACTCAGTTCAAATAGAATTCAAATAGAAAAGCTGTAGCAAAAGCATAGCCTTAAAGATTGTCTAACACTGCATGGCATTTATGACGTATCCTTTTTTGCATCTGTAATCGTTCATGCAGTGAGTGAATGCATAGCCTTTGAGATTTGTTACACTTTGAGAGTCGTCTTAAGTTGCAAGGATGTGTCAGCTACTCGTTTTACCTTGCAAAAATAACTCGGTTATGTGTTTGATAGAATGCGGAAAGATGAAAAGGAAATCTAAAATGAATTACGAATATTTAGAACTTTCAACTATTCTTTTTTCATACTAGCAGATTGATCCATGTCCTAATTTATGTACTAGGCTTATGTACTGTCCGGACGTACCATTTATGTACAGCCAGAGGAAGTTCAAAAGAGAATGCCCACCGGACATCAGTACGGTATATGGACATTTCTTGTACGTCCTATGAACGTCCGTGATGAATGTGTAGATGCATGTAGATCGGGACTAGTGGCGGACGTACCACGGATGTCCATGGTTTCTTGCATTTTGCACCCAATGGAATGCGACCGCCACATTTGGAATCGAACCAGCGACCTCATGCTCAGCAAAGCAACGCCGTAGCCACTGAGCTACCGTGGTTGGTGATTAGATTGCCCCAATAAAGGAAACTAACCAATTTATTCGTCCCAATTAAAGAAAATAAACAAGGAAGGCCAAACAAACAGGCGCGCTAAAACGCGATCACCTGGCGCGCGAGCAAAACGCGTGCTTCTTCAGGCTGAGAAGTATTTACCCGTGCCCTAACTGTAGGCTATTTTGACATATTGAACTGTTAGATGAGCTTGAATCATATTCACGTGTTGAACGGCTACGGTGCAATTCGCAAATTAGCAGTGCAGGTATGCAGTGACATTGGCTAAAATTTCGAAGTGACATGAAATTTCATTGTGCTTATTGTACGATATTACAATTGATGCAGCTCCTTGCCTGGTCTCAAAAAAAAGAGAAAAGAAATGCGGAAGTCATGGCAGTCTCCGCCCATCGCGATATGTGCTATCCAAAATGTCACCGTATATGACTTCCCCAGGGCAATTTTGGCGTCTTCAATACCGGCAAAGCGTGACCTTAAATAATTGCTCGAATTACTCATAGGAGAGAGCCCATTGATGAAACCCTAAGGGGTGTAGACGATGGCCAATGATTTTTCTTCCCCTGATATATGTGACAAAATATAGTGTCAAGTTTAGGCAGGATGCGACCTTGTTGCAAAATTTGAGCAAACGTATGTGCATTTTGTTTCCTTTTTGATTGTAAAATAAGAAACGCAGGTAAGCCTACCAGGATGCTAGCGACGGATGTACTTGACCCGTCGTCGCCAGCAACTCTGGCCCTCAAATTCCCAAACACGGTTTCACATCCAAAAGAAGAACTTGTTCGCCGTTATTTCTGTCATGGAGAGTACTTTTGTAAATGTGAAAAGTAATGAAATAATTGGAGTTAGAACTTAATCTGTACATTACATAATTATTTAGTAATTTTGTTTCTTGAACTACCCACAGCTGAAACATCACTCCACCATGTCATAAACGACACTTCTGGCCTTGCGTTCAGCTTCCTTTTCCTGGATCAGTCATTCGAGGTGTCAAACTCGACGTAGAACTTGTACGATATACCTCGGGCATCCCTCAATCCGTACGATGCACTCGCGCCTTCCAGGTGGCGCGCAAAATGGTGCCACAATCCCCGACCCGCGCTTGTAGCGGTCGTGGCCGTCATGACCGGCGCCCTGCTCGCCATGCTGCTGTCCGCGGTGGTCGACGAGTTCCACGTCGCGCTGCCTGGGTCCCGAGCCCGAGGTGCTGACGCCGCCGCACCGGGCGACGATTCTGCGGCAGCCCCGGGCGAAGGCACCAACGTGAGCCACGGAGACTTCCCGATGCCGATCCCGAAACGCGAGAGCAAACGAGACAAAGAGGCGACCACCCCGGAAGACGTCAACACCACACGGCCCCACGAAGTGGAAGAGGTGACGGCGAGCGGAGTCGAAGAGCCGATGCCGAATGGAGACGCCGAGCAGATGCACAGTGCTGCTGGCGAAGCCTACAAAAGAAACGGCTTCGCGGGTTCCAACACATCGGTGAGCTCTGCGGTCGTGTGCAAGAGCGACTACACACCGTAACAGGGCGATACACCGAGATATAAAGCCCGTGTTTGAGTTTGAGTTTGAGTTTATTCAACCACATGGCAGGTACATGAAAGTGCACATGAACGTGGTTAGGTGTTATGGGAAAAAAGCTGCATTTGACAGCTTGACTGGCCCCATCACCCGGAAAACAACATTTCATTACAGGCAGCGGAGAGCGACAATACAAAAGGAACACACATGTGGCACGTCACAGCAAAAGCGAAATAAAACTCTGAAATATATAAAGGAAACATTAAACAACAACGCAAGAGACAATTGCATGACATTTATTAACCATCACAAAAGTGACCTGATATTACATGAATAGGACATTCAGGACATTCTATGTAGTATATCAGTATTGGACAAATTACGTAAACTTTCAATTGTTAATTTCCATTTGTTCAGTAAGCTCGGAAGGCGGAAATGTAATGTTTGCAGTCCATAATTAGTACGAGGACATGGTACATACCAATTCTCTGTATGTCGGGTGAGGCGACTGGCCGGATTTGATTGCAAATCGGCCAACGTATGTAAGAGGGTACCTCCTCTGCGTATTTCTGATTTAAAAGTTGTCAAGCGCTTGTATTCGTAATAACTGTTCACTCTAAAAATTCTATACTTTACAAATAATGAAGCGGTGTGTGCGTTATACGATACACCTTCAATACACCTCAGGGCATTTTTTTGCAGTACGACCAGATTATTTAATGATGCTTTAGAGCCTGTGGACCAAACCAGGTGACAATAGAGTAAATGCGAAGAAAAAAGAGCGTTGTATAATAATAGTTTTTGTTTTACAGGTAATATATTGTGACACCGACGCAACACGCCTAAAACTCTGCAAAGCTTACGGCTAATGTGTTCCGTATGGTGATTCCATGCCATATGTTCATAGAAGAGAACACCGAGCTTTAACAGTTTGGGAAAATTCAATTTCGTTATTATTAAGGGTTAGCTTGAGAGTCGCTTCGTATAATTTGGATTTCGCACGGTACAGTACAGCCTTGGTTTTAGAGCAGTTAATATGTAGTGAATTTGCTATAGTCCACGCATATATTTTATTTAGCACTGCATTTGCAGACACGATGAGGTCATCAGCCATTTCACCAGAAAAAAATAGACTGGTGTCATCCGCGTAGATTACATAATCTACAGAGCTGTCAATCTGTACAATATCGTTAATAAAAATATTAAATAACAGGGGTCCTAATATGCTTCCTTGAGGTACCCCATTTTTAACTTTCATGGGTGATGATAGCTCTCGGTTGACTGAGACGCACTGTTGCCGATTACAGGCAGCCGTCTTTCTCGAACTGTTATCAGTTCGAGCATGTTATAACGCATGTTTATAACAGTTCCTACATTGTAAAAGAAAAATACGCTGTTTCTTTTACTGGACTTTTCCCAGCAGTTTCGGCCACCAACTATTTGCCGCAATATGTACAGGCGTTCGTAATTTCATTCCACAGCGCTGCAATAACGTGCCGGTTACATGGTAATAGTATTATAGAGGGAGGTCTCAGAGCTTAGAAAAAACTGCCAGGGGCACCTCCTATGATTACATAAATAGGGTTATTATACAAGAACAGCAAAGAAGTATAGTCATGGCAACAATCACTAGAATAATTAGGGACGTTGACTATCTGTAACAGGAAATTGGATACATAAGTTAAAGGCAATGCTAATTATTAAAAAAAATGAAAAATAATCGGAAGCGTATGAAGAAGCAGAATAACAACGATCATTAACAAGAATATTCAGCCCGTCATGAGTGACGAAACTCGTTTCTTTATCAATAATATTCAATTACTATTCCTCGTGCATGCTGTGGGACCAGTCACGTATCAACTATTTGTTAAGGCGGGGAAGCAAACCACAAATTATATATATATATATATATATATTAAAATTATCTTCATTATTTCTTCAACTGCATTGCAAAGATAACACACGAAACATTTAAAGAGTAAAGCAATGAAAACAGTTGACAGCAATGTGAGGGCTTCCTGCATGAGCCTGAGCCAGCGTTCCCGAAAAATCGTTGCGCTGGAATTGTTCCTTAGAGAAAGTTCCAGTCAACTTTGATGCTGGACATATAATTAAGGAAGCGGGGCAGCTAATTACAAAGAACACTTACGAAAGAAAAGCTTTGCGAATGTGGCCCGCGATCTCGAAAACGAAGACGCAGCAGGCCAGTACATGGAAGATTCCGGTTAACGCGCAGTGCAACATCACGAGTTCGTACGATAAGTACCCCTCACGCGGTTCTTCCAACATCGTGACTGATAAGTTTGGTGTGTTGGTTCTTCCGTAAAAGGTGCATGAGACATGCGGACGGCCAGCCTTCAGGTTCTGCTCGGGGGGACAGGCGGAATTCTACTACAACGGCACCAGGCAGGCATGCATGATGCTGACACCAGACGGACCTGGCCTCTGCAACCGTGGTCGCAATCGCTTCACGTCCATGGAGAGCTGCCGGCAACAGTGCGTGGACGGCGACACCCTGGCTCACGAATGCTACCACAAGGCTGTGCTGGCGCAATGCGAGGCGTGAGTCACCTTCGGCTTGCCATGTTTACTTAGAGGAACAAGCACTTGGCGGCTGCTCGTTATATACAGTGAAGATGTCGGGATTGCTTGGATGGCGCACTGCAAAGAAATAACACGATAATTTTGTGCGTCACTTGTCGTTTACAGCGGTAAAGCCACTACCCCACCACGGCGGGCAAGGGTGGGACTATAGTATGCATCAAAACCGAGACAAAGACCACCGACAACTGATCAGAGATATCAGTGTCACATTCTAGACAAATCCTGACCTATGACCTTTAGAAGTGGAAAAAAATTAGATTATGGGGTTTTACGTGCCAAAACCGCTTTATGATTATGAGGCACGCCGTAGTGGAGGACTCCGGAAATTCAGACCACCTGGGGTTCTTTAACGTGCACCTAAATCTAAGTACACGGGTGTTTTCGCATTTCGCCCCCATCGAAATGCGGCCGCCGTGGCGCCTTTAGAAGGGAGCGCATTAGTAAATTATCTTTTGCCCATCAGAAACAGAATGGCCGCGAGTCAGAATTCAAAACTACACTGTGCCCTATAGCATGCGCGGTGGCTTTAAGTACGAAGTGCTTGTAGTTCCCGTTGTCGGCGACCTTCAACTGACCTCGAGCAAAAAGCCAGAGCTGTTATAGGTGAGAAAATAAAACGAGATTAATTCGCGCAACCAGTCAAAACTTAAGAAAATGCGATCTCTGGCCCCCAAGTCTTTGTACTGCACCGTATCACATACGCAAGTCACTATTCAAACAAGTAATAAAAAATATCGCTTCCAAGTTATTCCTAATGTTTGTTCACAATGTCACTCAAGCTGTAACTTCTAGTACGCTGAAGTTTTATTTGTCATTTCCAATAGCGATGTTCAAAAGGCAGATACAGGGCACCATGCACTTCATTGTGAGCTTTTGGCCAGCGGTCCGTGAGTTCCGCGGCGCGAGTTTTGCGTCGCCACGAGAGATGGCGCCATGCAGCTTCAGTGGCTGCTACACACCGTGGTGGTTGAGCGGTTGTGGTGTTGCGCTGCTGAGGCACGAGGTCACGGTAACCCCGGCTGCGGCGGCCGCATTTCGATGGAGGTGAAATGCAAAAACGCCCATGTCCCGTGCATTCAGCGCACGGTAACGATCCCTTGGTGGTCAAAATTAATCCGCAGTTTCCCATTAGGGCGTGCTTCATAATCAAATCGATTCAACTCATTCGTCTTGAAAGTAGGAAGTGCGTTCTGCCTCCCTGGCGTCTTTCGCTGCCATTCATGACGTCTTCGGCCGGGGTCTTTCTTCTAGCTGGGCAGCGTCCATATAGACCAGTAGCCAGTACGGCGTGGTGCACTACACCGATTCTGAGATAGTCTAGTATCATCTCTAACTAATACATATTGCCGGTTGCCATTTCATGCTTACATCTACTCTCGATTACGGGAGAGCCAGCAGTCTTCCCCATTAATAACGGCATGAGATGACCGTTTTGATAAGGTGATAATAGCATTGAGCGACGGCTCTGACAAACGTAAGCGACTTGAAATTCCCACACAAGATTGCTGTGAGAAATGTGAAGCGAGGTATTTCACGGATGATTTAAGTATGCAATTTTATGCCATAAAGCTCACAGTTGTCTTGGTATTACTCTCCCCATTTTCTGCAGCGCAACATTCGTGCGCTTCATACTGACGTAGGGACGCCTGTACATATGCAAAAATGCCACTTCCGTCTAGAAGACGTTCCAGTAACGAGCGTTAGGTGTTTGGTTTACTAGAATTGATATGGACGAGATTAAAGTGAGGTACACCAATTGAAATACGAGTTTATGCGTTTTTTTCCCCACATGATAAACAGGCTCAAACATTTCACTTCTACATATTGCAACCAACTGTCACCCACATCACTGCTCAACATCGTCTTCACTGGAACCGTCATCAAATTCTTGAATTGAGTGGTTAGACGAACAACACTTTGTCATTATGCATGGATTCACATTCTTCTGGTCGGCTGGTCCTAATCAGCACAAAAACCATGCATAATTAATATTAGCACAAACACGGGCACAACTAATAGTTGTGGCCTCCATCTTGGCTATTACGTCACACCGAGAGCCGCCATCTTGGATTTGGGAAACCGAATCTATGGCGCCGTTTCGTCCCACGACTTCATAATCACGTGGTTCTACCTCTATCTGCCATTTGGACCGTTACGTCATCATTGGCTATCGAATGTGGCCGCCATCTTCGGTTACATATTCCAAAACGATACCGCCATCTTTGATAATGACGTCATAATCACATGGTTTCACTTCTCTCCGCCACATTGGATTATGACGTCATCATTGGCACCCAAAGTTAGCCGCCATCTTGGAATTGAGATTCCTAAACTATGCCGCCATCTTTGATTATGACGTCATAATCACGTGGATTCACTGCTCTCCACCATATTGGATTACGTCGTCATCTTTGACACCATAATTTCGCCGCCATCACGGATTATGACGTCACAGTCACGTGACATCACCAATCACCAATTGGGTTGCTATCGATTTACTATGGGGGCCGCCATATTTAATTTATCGGTGACGTCATCAATCGGCGGCCATCTTGAATACATCAGCGACATCACCAAATAATAGCCAATTCGATATACTAATGGCGTACGTCACCAACCAATCACCATTTGGGTTGCTATATCGATTTACTATGGGGTCTGCCATCTTGAATTCCTCGGACTTTAAAAATTTCGCGCCGAAGGGAGGTGGTAGCAGACCCCAAGAAATCAAGACACGTGATGAGTAAAATGCTCTCAAAAAGGAAAGTGTTACGAGGGCTATTCTTAAATCATTTATGGTTGACACTTGCCCATATGATACGAATTCGTCTGCACGGAAGAAGAGTACGTGAACTCTGTACCAAAATTAAATATAGCGAGATGCTTTGAAAACTTACCCCTCTGTTCAGAAATGCGTTCTAAATTGAATCCCATGCTTCTCTTGATCTAGATGACGCCTGGAGAGAGCGTTCCCGATACGCTCATTGCGTTTCCTTCGGCGCGTCCACGTCAAGCGTCAACTAGAGCAAGTGAAGCATATACTTTGAGTTAAGGCGCGTTTCTTAATTGGGAGGGGGGGGGGGGTAGAATCCACTTCCAAGACCTTTGCTTTGTATGTTTCGGGCAGTGAACACGCCTCACGGTAAACGAGAGACAGAGTTCTATACGCTTGCAGCTTTTTCAACGTTGAAAAAATAACTGTAATTATTACAGAACTAATACTAGACTTTGATAAACAAAGTGCGCTATCATAAACAAGAAGAATGGCTCGAAAACGTAAGAAACAAGTAGGCTTTTTCCTGGCGTGCCGCGCTATGAAATATTCCTGAGCAAGTGAGCAGTATCGAGCAAATTTGAGACCGAACATAACAAGTTATTTTCAAAAAACCAAAGTGGCTCATCACAGTTGCTCCGCAGAAAACTATTCAATGAGTCTAAAAATGTTCAACGGCAAAGTTTGATTGATTGACAATGTCTGATTAGCCTCCACACGTCACGAGCAATAGTTGCTTAAAACCAATTCGTTGTTGCTCCTCTCATATTATAATCTCGCTGAAGCCAGGTTTGCCGTCCGTCCAAGCACTAGAGAAATGCGGCTAGCCGCTTGCGCTCCTGTAAAACTCTGGCAGAATTCACAATGCTTGTCATTCGCGAGTGATTTTGGCAAATATCTGGCCGCCTTTGTTAATGATATGTCCCATACACATCAGTATAGGCTGTAATTTGCTCTAACACGGCAATTCTAGCTGAAGGGCAATATGTGAATACGGGCTCTGGGACCAAATTCGCAAAGCTTTTCCTTCGTAAGTGTTCTCCGCGATGGGCTGGCCACCTTCGCTAATGATATGTACAGCATAACGATTGGATGGAGTTGGCTCTTACGAACAATTCTGGCGTAAGAGCTTTTTGTGTGTGAATACGCCTCCTGTAATTCGTGGTAAAATGGCTCACGGCGGCGCCACTGCGTCAGTTGGCTCACCGGGACCCATTTTATCTACGTTTTAGTGGCCAGCGCGACAAAGCGCCACTTTGGGCACCTGCGCATTTCCACCGTTGATTCTTAACCGGTCGCTGCAGTCGGGACGTCGTGGACACGTGGTGGTGGTACCTGGAAGGCAAGGGCTGTCGCCACTGGCGGTTTCCTCGGGGTCGTTGCCCGTCCACGGAAGGAAACGTCTTCCCGACGTCCTTGGAGTGCGTCCGCAGATGCGTCGACGCCAAGGGCAGCCAGCCGCCGTGCATTGCCCCGATGGGCGTGGCCTGCAACATCACGCAGCTGCGCTTCGGCTACGTAGCAGAGGCGTCTCCGCGTGGTTCCGGTGCCAGGCGCTGCCGCCAGCTGCCTTCCGCCGGCGGCGAATCCAAACTGCATCGCTGCCTGGCCGGTGCCAACAAGTTCCCAACGCTGGAGGCATGCCAGAGGCGCTGTGTGCGCGCTAGTTCATAGGAAGCGCCCGAGCGCGAGCAATACAGAAATGTTGTCTTGAAAATTAATTGCGCTTATCTCGTTTCCGCTGCTTAGCATCCCTCTATCGTCTCAATCGGTGCGCTTGTGGTCATTTGTGTTAGCGAAAGGTCGGGCTGGAAATGCCCCCAAATGTACGGCGTTTAGAAGCGCTACGTACGAATGCAGTTGGTATATATACTTGTTGAACCCATTTAGAGGATTGACAATAAACTAAAGGTACGATAGAGCCCCACTGCGACAAAAGCTCAGTTTTTCCTTTCAGAACTACTCTCCTGGCGGTATCTGTAAAAGTGTCAAGTACGAAAGGGCAATAACAACAAAATATCGCTTTGATGTGTAAAATCGAAACAAACGTAGAAAGAAAAAAATATGCGTGGAGGCTTTACTTTCTTGTTTTTTTAATAACAGCCTTTAAGCAGTACCTTAACAGACGGCGCGAAGGCCTTTGGGTAAGCAGGTATGGCGCAGATCTCAAGTCCTCGAGCGTGTGCTGATCTTGAGCGACCCCCCCCCCCCCCCACCCTCGGTAATGACAGCTTTTTTAAAAAATGCTTTAATACAGATCATTCTTTGCCTAGTAGACACTTTCTGCATCGCCGCACTTAGACTCCTGTATTAAGAAATGCATGGCCGACAGTAGAATCAAACCTATAGCCTTCGAGCGCAGTGACCAAATACTACAGAGACTAGACCATAATATCGCACTTTTTTGTCTTTGCTGATTGCAATTGCACGCATACTCTTCCCGTGCCAAACCGAGGATCGTTTTGAGACGTTCTGCGCCTGCGTGACGTGCAGTTTCTCGAGTTCTATCCAAGTTCGTAGTGGCCCCTGTGCCCATACCGTCCTCAACGAGGGCAGACGCAAGGCCAGAGCAGCAGCCATCCTCAAACAGATCAAGCGACACGACATTAGCGCAAGCTTCGTCGACGCTGCGGAGTACAGTGACGGGAAGACCTTTGCCGTCGTTGTGGTCGACTAGAGCGGAAACATTTCCAATAGCGCCTCGATTCGCACTTCAGACCCCGGAGTCGCCGAGCAAGTCGCCATCGCCCTCGCCCTGCTAGACGATCGTGGGTCCGAAATCTATAGTGATTCCAAAACGGCAGTTAGGGCTTTTCAAAAGGGTTGCATCGCCAAGGAAGCTGTTCGTCTTCTTAGCGGATCGAGTGCACATCCTCTCCCAAACCATTCAATTCACTGGTTTCCCGCTGGCTTAGGATCGGTCGAGGGTGCTCCCCCGAACCTCACTGAGTCTGCCCACGAGGCTGCGCGTGACCTCACCGACCGCGCTTCCTCTATAAGGAGCACTGACTCCCCTCCTCTCTACGGTCACAGGGACGCTCCCGCTACTCACAACGAGATTATTAAATATTTCTACATGTCCAGAAAGGATTTTCGACCACCTCGCCTCAAGTTGAATAGGGCGCAAGCCGTTTCGCTTAGGCTTCTACAGACCAGCACATATCCTTGTCTGTCCGCTCTCCACGAGGCTTACCCCGACGTGTATCGCGACGACGCCTGCCCGTCCTGCGGCCAGACCTCCACTCTACCTCACGTGCTCTGGGAGTGCGGGTCGACATACCCCTAGTTCATCAAGGAGGAGGGGGACTCATTTCTGCGTAGCCCCGCTCTAGAAAAGCAAATCCTGGCCGTCCGGCGTGCCCGCGACAGGGACGGTGGGCTAGACCTGCCGGTCCCGACGTGGGACTAGCCGGTTTCGCGACGAGTTCGCGTCCTCGCCGGGCCTGCAATAAAGTTTCTTCACTCACTCACTCACGTTCTCGTGACGCATGCGGCACAAACAATGTTCCACATCTGCCGCCAAGTTCTTTGAGTGATGGCGCTGGCTAACACTCCCAGGGTTCTACTTAAAAACATAAATACCCAAGAATGTGGCTGGGGAAACGGCGCTGCGGTAGCTCAATAGGTAGAGCATCGTACGCGAAATGCGAAGGTGGTGGGATCGTTCCCCACCTGCGTCAAGTAGTTTTTTCATGCACTTTAATTTCCATTAATTTGTCGTTTCTTGATTTCATTTATTAAGCACAAGTTAAATAGACTATGTTGTCTTTAGTGTAGGTGTTTGTTGGCTTCTTACGATATACACACTGGCTTAGTTACTCTCTTGTTTCATGTACAAGTAACAAAAATAAATAAAGTAAAATATCGTTATTCATTTCTGAGGCACATATGTTTGAATGAAACGGGATACTTGGATATCACCACTGCCGCAGGTGTTGATCTAGGTACTAAGGGATGCTTGACAGGCCGTCAAGAAGGCGGGAAACTCCGGTTACATCGACGTAAAGCAAGCGTTGTTAAAAAATATATGAAAGTAAAAAAAAGACATTGGTCACCGATAACAATAGTACGCAAAATAAAAACAGTTAATACAAAAAGTACACTGGAGTACGCATGGATTGATGTTTGCAATATTACAAGAAGATTGTTGTATTACAGGGTAAGTGTGTAAACGGAAGAACAGCCTTATATCAAATGTTGAATAACAGCAATGCAAATTAAAAGGAAAACAAGGCAGAGAACACAATAGATGCTGCACAATCCAACTTATAGTAGACTACAAGAATGCGCCTAGTCCTCAACCATATGAACTTAAGCACTGCAATCTATGACAAAAAAGAAGTTCAGAAAAACTTAAATAATGTTGCCAATCACCATTATTATTATACTAACCGCTTAGTGCTGGGTATCGATCTGCTAACGTCTTCGCAATGAAATTCCAAACCCGCCAACGTGTTTTCTATCCGTCCTTAAAAACTTTTCCTGTCAAATTAAGTTTCTACATATCGACATAAAAAGTGAAATCTGAAAGAAAAAGCACGCATCATTAAATGACATTCATCCTCTTCTAGCCTTCGCGCCTTTGCACAATCTAACGATCGAACTCAACTGTTCGGATTATTTACATTCGCGTCTGGCATTCATCAGAAAGGTAACACTAAACTTTGAATAACTGGGTAGCTCGATTGCGGAACCTCCACGAGTCAGAGGTGTCTCCAAAAAACAAGTGCTACTGGGTCGTGCACTCTCGACAGTGCGCGTCCAAACAGCTGGGAGCGAATGTAACCTCAAGGAGAAGACAGAGAGTATTTTTATTTTATTTTATTTATTTATACGACACTGGCGGGCTCGTGGTCTAAGCAGGGTAGTCGATACAAATAGAAAAGAAATACAAAAAAACAGCAACGAAAAAAAAACAATAATACAGGCTCAGAAAGGTTACTTCATAGTTTGATCACTTGCTTTGATAAGGCAGTTCCATTCACTAATGGTTCTAGGAAAATAAGAAAACTTAAATATGTCTGTGCGAGCAAAATATGGTGTTAGGGCGTTTTTATTGTGGCGTCGGGTGGGCCTCCAGTTAAGGGTGACGAATATCTTGACGCATCTAGCGCTAGTTTGTTTTCCAAGTGTTGGAAAAGAAATACGAATCTAAATTTTTGCCTTCGTCCCTGTAATAGGTGAATGCCATTTGCTTGCATTAAATGAGAAGGTGAGTCTAATGGTGAGAATTTAATAAAAATAAACCTTACGGCCTTTCTCTGAATACGTTCAAGACAATCAATGTTGCGCTTAGTATGAGGATCCCATATAATGCACACATATTCCAGAGTCTTGGCCTCACAAGACCTGTATAGCAGAGCAGCTTAACATTAGTGGGAGCACTTTTAAGTTTATGTTTAAGAACACAAAGCTTGCGGAAGGCGAATGAACAAACATTATCACTATTAGGATTGCAATACAGGTTTGAAAAGATTGTTACACCGATATATTTAGAGCAACTCACTTCTCGTGATGGTGAAGACCCTAAAATGTAGGTATATGACAGCGCATTTTTCGGCGAGTTACTGGAAGGCAGGCACATTTGTTCGTGTTAAGGGCTATTCCCCATTTTACGCACCATTGCATGCGTATTGCCCAGGCTAGCGTTGAGATCGTTGTAATCGTTAGTGTAACTAATTTCTTTAAACAAAACACAATCATCAGCAAACAATATTATTTCTACACCAGGGCGAACAATATCATTAATACACAATAGGAAGAGCACAGGGCCTAACGCGCTGCCCTGAGCTAAACCGGATGTGACAGGCAGGAAAGAGAGAGAGGCGAATTGGAGAGGGGATGGCGCTTAGCGAGGTATCCTCACCTCGCCTTTCCGTTAGCCTATCGAATTCCTGGAATGTGGAGAGGAGAAAGAGGCGCTGCACCCTTGCACGTGATTGTAGAGATCGTGAAGAGCTGCTCGTCAGATCTCTGACAAGAAACAGGAAATGTATCTGACCCGAACGTAATTTGCGTGGCGAAATTGTGAAATGGTCACACATCAAAAGAAATAAAAGGAGCGTTTCAGTATAAGTATAATGAGACTCATACTGTTCACCGATGTTTATTTCTATCGCGTAAATTCCTTTCTCTTTCTTTTTTTTTTTTGCAGCGCAGTTCGGAGATATAGCGGGAAGCCAGAGACAAATAGCGTCCGTTAATATGCGCACACGACGAAAGCACAAGCGCTCATGACGATAGTGACAACACCGAAGCCTTTCTTTTCTTTTTTTTTTGCTTCTTGCATTTGCGGTGTGCCCGTCATCGTTAAATGTTCCCGTCTAGTGTAATTAACTGAAATTAGCTCCCCCAAAGCTTTGTGTTTTTTCCCACCGATGTTGTTGTTAAGGTGGCGGGTTCAAACACCTTGTAGTGTATATTGTGAACGGGTGATTACGTGCAGGTGATTACGTGAAACGGTGATCACGTGCAGCTTTACTTGGTGTCTCATGGTGGAGAACACAATTAGCCGCATACCGAACTAGCCATGGATGTGGTTGATAATTGTGGAGGCTGTTCGACGCGGCGTCACTTTAATTCCGGCTGCAGAGTTCTACTTTAGTCTATAGATTTGTCCTGTTGCTCTCCTTGGCTCTTTCCTTTTTCCACCCCTCCTTCCTATCTTCCGTTTCTGTGTTGCTGTCACCTACCTTCAGAAGAGTAGGCAGGCGTTTGCCCCTTCCGGTGGCAGTTGCCAGCCTGCTCCTCGCTTTCTCTTCCCTGTTACCTGTGTATATGTGTATATGTGTTCAAAACAAATAATAATAATAATTGTTGGTTCATGCGTTGGGCCTTAAGATTATCGAAGAATTTTGACATTGTTGTTACGAGGGTGGGAGGCTGATTTAAATTATGCGTATATAACGAGGCCCTCCCTATGTCTGGGCATATAAAGCAGGCAAATGGAATGCTTATCTCAGGAGCTGGCGATTTATCTGCAACGTACATTAACGATGTATGCACAGCAACCATCTGAAAATGGTAAAGCAATTTCAAGTGCTCTTGTCTAAGAGACTCAAACGGCGAGTGAGCGACCTCACAAACCAATTCGCGGTGGCCTCACAAGCATTGCATCTGTATGTCACGAATACTGTCAGCTGCAGCGCGAACAAGTCTGGGATGCCCGTGCGTGGGGCTGCTTCTGCCTTTGTAGAAGCCCCACCAAGCAGTGACTGAAGACTAACAAAAGAAAGCAGGTGGCAATTGAAGGGTCTTCACAAAAGAACCAGAAAGGAGACGATTGAAGGCATTCAAAAAGGACCTCTTCTTGGGCAAGTTGGTGCTTAGATTTCCTAGGTATACTTCGTAGCGCAAAATACATTCTTGAAAAGGGACAGAACAAAGGAAGACAGTGAAGCGCCGTTCTGTTCTTCTTCAAGAATGTATTTTGCGCCACAAAGTATACCTAACATTGAAGGCAGTAAAGGAATGTCGCTTTAGGCGTACACAGAAAGTATCTGACGGAGGAGGATGTCTTCGCCTTCACGCATATCATTTCATTTGCGTCTCTCCAGGACCATATTAAATATGGCGTAATGATTCAGGTGGCATTTTTCTTTACAATTGTTGGTCTAAACCAAAATTTTCGGCGGGACCAGTTCAAAGGCTTTTTGAGCGGCAGAAAGATGTAGAGGTTAATAATTGGAAGGTCAGTGATGTCGGCAAGAAGTGTACGACGCTTACGCTCTATTCAACACTGATTGGGCGGAGAACAATGCCGAACAGATAGGCGGTAATAAAAACTGAAAACGTTGGCAAGCTTTTTCTTCAGGATAGAGAATGTACTCTTTATTTGGTGCTATATTTTCGCGAAGCATTCTCAATGAGGCGAATAACGCGTTCCGATTGCGCTCCGGTGTATTGCGAAGTGGCTGAGTATCGCGCTTTTTGAAAGCAAGTTATAGTGCTAGAGAGATGATTGACTCCCCATGTTTGTATAAGGTATAGCAAACGGGTTTAGCCGTAACGGAAAATTTGAGAAATCCGGAGCAACCTTCAGCGCCTGATACTTCGCTGCGTGATTGGAGAACAAGCGATAAGCGTCCAAAGCAACAAACTCCGTGACAGCTGGATCACTTGTAGAATCGTTTAAGCGTTTTCATTCGCTACAGTTACGCAAGTTGTTTCTTTGCTAATTGAGGCAAATTCTATCCTTGTCCCGTATGACTTGTCACCATTCCGTTCATCGTGTAGGATCCGTTTGCTAAAACTGATAACTCGGTGGCCGTCGAAATGTTTTTTTTTTTTCTGAAAATGAACACCGCCTCTATATGCAGCCTAGATATATAATTCGGGTGTCGTCCTCCTCCCTGCTCCTCACTCCTAACTACAATGACCACCATGAAGGAAGCGCGAGTACAAAATGATTCCGATAATTACTCAGAACATTTCCTGTCGTTATAATGGTTATAGTTCCCAAACCGCTGCAGGTTCCCATTGAGAAAGAATATATTGCTGCTATTAGCCCCGAGAACGAACACGAGCGGCGCTGCGAGCGCCGCTCGCGTGACGTCAGGGCACGGACTCGCGCCTGTCATCTGCTACAGTTCGGGCGTTGTCCGGGCGCTTTCTGCGGTGTTTTCGTTTGTTCGCCCTCGTTCTCTCTGCTTGTATACTTATGGTGGTCGTCTCAAATATATTTTTACGACGTCTTCCTTTGCGAACATTTATTCAAAGAGCTAATTTCTTAGACAACAATGCAGCTCTCGAAGGCAACGCTACAGTGCCAGCCGAAGCGACGCAGACCAGCCCATTGCGGGTTTTTCATACGCGGATAGACAATCGCAAAAGCATAGCCTATAGGAATCCAGTTATGATACCATACCTGCCGCGGTGCAACAAGTATGTCACAAAGCTGGCTATATATGACTTCTACAGCAGTTACGTTGATTTTATTCCGCTAAAACAGGTTTGCTCACGACGAGTAGTTCATGGTATAATATCGAATTTTTGCATTTCCTCACAGAAACGCTCGGCAGTAGCACGGGGACTTAACTAATACTGGAGCTTAGATTCCACACGCCTCACTTGCTTCTTTAACTGCTTGTCAACATTAGGCGGTTCTTCACGTGTTCATTTTTTTTAAGCGGCGGAAACTTGAAGTAAAGTTAATGAAGGCTTACAGCTATTTACACAGTACAAATAGGAATGTACCAATATATATTCCCTTTTCCGTGCTACACGTTAAACTCACCTCTTTAGAGCGCGTTTGTTAATGATTAATAATGTATGTTATGTTCCTCTTTTTTTGTCTATGTTACCTAGTGTATATCATTTATTTATTTCAATGCCGCAGTGTGTTTTGCATTGTTATTGTGGAAATATTTCACTGTTCTTTCATATATTGTATAACTGCAATGTTTTATGGCCACTATATAAATGTAATTTATATGGCGCTTGATGTGTTACCCCATGCAGCCATATTGTACCTAAGGGGGTGAGGTTACCTCAAGCCGCGTCTGTGCGACTTTTTTCCCTCATCCACCTCCACTTACCACTCCTCTGTACATGTGTGTGTGTGTAAATGGAAATTATTAAATCAAATCAAACTCACTTGAGAAATTTACTGGTGCTTGCTGCTTGAGGAATATACATGACGAATCTGTTTGGCGAACTAACACAGGCTGCTCGGCCCAATTTTTTTAGTGAAGTATGCCTACTGGACCGCATCGCTGCAGCCAGAAAGAAGTCGAAGCGTCAATGATTAGTAGTATGGGACATATTGAAGATATCGAATTTCCCCCGGTGGAGGGTCAGAAATCAAGTGAAAGTATATGCAAGGCTTGTGGTGCTTTCTTTATGAATGTTTGCGATTGAATTGGAGCAAACTTAATTTGCCTGCAAGGTTCTCTTTTATGTACCGAAGAAGCGAATAGTTATCCGTTTGTATAATTGAATAACGCTGGATCGAGACATGGTGAGACAGAAGGTCCTTGAATTTTCCTTTTGTATACAGGAAATCTAAGCTGCGGTGTAGTAGCTCGAGAATACTTTAGCCATTCAAGTTGGCGCTGTAAAAAACATGCTTTATGGTTTTAATTCGAAGTTGTAGTGAACTGATGGGTTTCGCGAACATAGCGTGCCTCGCCATACGGACAGTCGATTGCTACCGTTACGTGATCAGGGGTGTGCCATATTGTCGATAAAGGCTACTGAGGGACACTATGAAACATTTCATCACTTTCAATTGAGTGGCTCTCGATCTTAACAACGAAACTTTTCTCTCAGGTGATTGCTACTATGGTGTTTGTGAATTAACTATGTAAATACTCTACATGACGCGCCGTCGTGTTAGCAGCCATGAGCAATTCGTTTTTTTTGAAGGCCTGTTTCAGAGGGGGATGAAAGCAGCAGCAAACTTTTTCATACGAAATGCGCGCCTAACTATTTTTTTACGCATTAATGAATGGCCATATTTGAATAGAACAACACACCAGAGTAATAGGAATCATGATGAGAGCTTCGCTGGGCAGTGTCTTTTTAAAATCAGATAACATGTTGACGCCAATTACCAATTTTTTCTTCCACGTAAAATGCAATGCCTCTCATAGCTAAATACTAAAGGAATGTTAAATGTTTAGCGAAGCATTATACACAACTTCGCGCGTTGAATTTGCAGATATTCTTTTTTTAGTCAAAATTTACCGATAGACACGGCGCATATATGCATTGCAAAACCTAGGAGACTCCTTTAACGCTACTTAGCTTGCGATATCCAAGCCGCAAAGTTTCTCGACTCACACGCTTTTGAAGAAGAAACTGTGGTTAAGGTATGGCAGCTGAAAGAAGCCGACGTATTATTCAATACGTACGGCTCGAGCCACCCATACCCCAAGCATACACGAAGGGAACGAGCGCTCGCGGCAGCCGAGCGAGCCGGAGCGAGCGGCGTCCTGGGCGTGACGTCACTCGCGAGAGGGCGCAACTCCTAATTCTCGGGGCTAATAGAAGGTCCTTTAGGAGCACAGAGCCTTAGCAATGCCGACAAATGTGCCACGTTCGACAGGTGTAAAATCGAAGTGTATGAATGGAAACAATATATCATTTTAGTTTTATGTGGTGGCAAGCTTAGAAGATAACTTTGTTTCCTCTGGCATAATCAGGAAGTTTTTGCGAATGTATTACCAGCCTAATGACGACTGCATTTCTCAAATCTTTATTTGAGTTGTATCATCTAACAGACTGTGGATCAATCTATTTACGTACTGATTTATCAAGAGTCTTGATCACCTGATCGCACAGACCACTCAATCGAAGGTCGTTCGGACCGGCGCAGTGCTAGTCTTCCGGGAAGTTGAGCGGAAGGGGTCGCTGAGTGCTCAGAGTAAGCGTTAGTGGGGACGAGACTTAACTCGTGTTGCATGCGGAGAAGGGCGAAAAGGCCGCACGACGACAGCGAACCACGCTGTCGTCGTGAAGCTTCCGGCCACTAAAGCAAGCCACACCAGACGAAGCATCCTCGCTATCTGTGGGTATATCGAAAAAGGAGAAAAGCTCTCTTAGTCTCTCTCTGGCATTAATAAACGTGCCGGGGAACTAGCCATGGTGAAGGACACTGGGTATGTGAATAGCATGGGGTCCTCCGCAAGAGGTTTAAAGCTGAATGCCTCCAACTGCTATGTCTGTATTATCGGTAAATGAGATTAGACAGCAGTAAGAAGGACATTTCATTACCCGCAATCAATAATAAAGGATGGGGGGGGGGGGGTCTGATGACAACAATAATGTGCACGGTTCACTTGTGCTCGAAATAACGTCCCTAATAATTTGAAAACATGACCATAGTCATTCAGGAATCATTCAGTAAGTGGCCACTGTATACCTGAGCATCGTCCCCAGTAAAATTGTCTCGTCATTGCTGCCGCCTTTGTTATATATAAATTCAGGAAGTCCAGCTAAGCGTGGATGACATCCTCATCGTCAAATGTGGAGAGTTCGTGAAATTAATGTTCATGTCTGGCGATGTTTCCGACAAAAGAAATCAACTGGAAGTGCACAGACGTTAGCAGCCACGTATTTCTAAAAAGTGTTTGTGAACCATACAGACTCTGAAAGGACGGGTCCATTGTGGCGCACCCTCATTCTTTTCTATTTCTTGTGGTTACTGGCGAGTGTCAGGTTTGTCAATTATAACCACCCCTACCCCCATTTCTTTTTTTTCTCTCATGCTAAAGAACGAATGTTTCGGAGGTTGAGCTTTTTTCAAAGAACTCAACTGCGGGCTCCGCGTCGCATTTCATGCTAGACGCAGTCAGTTAGACAGAAAAATTGCAGTATTTGTGCGATCATTAAAGACGAGGACAAAAAAAAAAGGAGACACACTGATATACGGGCGCTGCTCAACAACACTGCAGTTTAATTCCTCGACACAGCCGAACAAAAGTGTCTTCGAATACACGTCACCAACCACCCGGACCACGTGCTCGGTGATGTATATTGGGTGGCGTGCAAGGACGCTCTATCTCTATCGCGTGGGGTGTGTTTCTTTTTCTACTTCACCATTTGTGATAAACGATCGCGTTTTTTTTTAATTTACCGTTTCTTTATTACATTTATTAAGCATAAGTACTTTCCCCTATGTTGTCCTTGGTGTCAGTGTTTGTTGTCTTCTTATGATTTTTCTACGTCCTGTGTGTTTAGAGTGCTTTTAGGTTTTATAATAATGCATTACCAACTAGACCACCTATATATCCTTTTGCAATGCATTCGCATTACACAGGGCTCTTTTCCATGTTTGAAACGCTCTATCTTTTCATCTTGCTCCCCGGGGGCAACATCGTTCACGTGGTCGGTGATGTGTTCGAAAGCACTTTTGTTCGACTCTGTCAAGAAACTTCATTGTTGACAGTAGCGTCCATGTGCCTCCTTCTTTTCCCCGTCTTTACAATGTGCTCAACTACTACCAACGACCCGATTTCGCCACACTTGTTGGTGATAGAAAAGGAGCTAATCCTCTTTTTCTTCCCGTGCACCCATGCACCGCAGATAATTTGTGCGTGGTACAATAGGTCACGCCAGTTTTCATTGAAGCGACATTTCGGTTTCGTGGATCAACACCTGCGTCAATCTTGAACGGCCGCATTCAATTACCCTTAGCAGAAGTAAAGATCAAAGAAAGGCGACTACTCTCCTTTCAGCGGTCTCTTTCCTCAGTGGTCTACTCTCTTTCCTTTTTCCCCTCCCCAAGTATACGCCAGCCAACCGCGCGCGTCCTTGGTTAACCTCCTTGCCTTTCCCTCTTCGTTTCACTCACTCACTTCGATACTCTGTGTTGGAACACACTCAGCAGAGTTCTACTGGCGAGCCCGATGGTCTGACTAGCACGCGTGTTCTCGAAGTCTTCCAGTGATTCCCTATTTTTCGGTTCCCAAATCGAGGTTCGACTCCGCCAGCCCATCTTCCGAATTCCGGTGACTACCTGTTGCAAGTCGTAGCTTGCTTTTACCCGTGAGTGCGCGCCACATTCTTTTTCTTTATCTATCGAACTTTTTTTAATATGATACATATTTCTTCGTTCTATTGTCTTGTCCGATGTAATGGTGCACTCCTACTGCATTTGAGTTCGAGCACCTTGTTCGTTGCTCACGTAATGGGACACCCAACTGGTCTTAAAGGCATTCTACAGAAAACATTCCTTTGACTGCATCCTGGTAAATTAGTTGACTGCACCAGGCCGAGATCTATGCGCCAAAATAGTTGCCATAATTGCGTACAGTGTTTGTTTTGCTTCAGACAAATTTTATTAAAACCTACAAAATTTAGCCGACTATGACCACTACAGAAAAATTATATACCCATGCGGATGTCATTTGCAAGAAAATTCAAATCAATTCGAAAACTAAATAAACTAATTAGGCTAGTAGCGCATCGAGTTGCCATCCTTACGGGTAATGCTTATACTGAAAATATTTAAGGAAAATATTCGTATAATTCTTTTCCCTGTTCTTACATTGAAAACGTCCATGGAGGCCTAGATAACTGGCGTCAAGTAATTCGTTCAATTTACTTTATTACATGCCTGATTCGCGAAGCTCAGCTAGCCATTCGAGTCGTTCTGTGACGCAATCAACTGCAGCGTCGAATCGGCCTGCTTTACGGCTTTATCATGCGGCTACGCAAAACAACAGTTAGTGGCTTCAGCGTAAGCAGAGGTTCGGCGTTCGTAATAAGGTGGACCTAACAGATCATTTGAAGCAGTCATTTCGATCTAACTTGCTGTAAATAACTGCAGTAACCAGGAAATGCTCATTTATTATGACCATTTCCTTCAACTTTCCCATTTAAAAGACGTGGCACAATGTTTACACCGCAGAAATTAATTATTATAACTAGTTTATTTGGTGAATGAATTCGGTCTGTTTTTCTTGCGATCGATGTTCGCTCAGGCAAAAAAAAAAAATTGTGGAGATCCCACGCACTGTGGGAATCGACGCAAGCGAAGCTTTCGAGGCTAGATGCTTTGATTACCGATAATTAGCGGTGATGACGGCTAAAGCTTAATTTATTCAACGTTTAGTCTAACACGAGAGAGGTGAGTTGATGTTAAACGTTGCCTTGCGGGCACCACTGCTGTTTGCCTACGTAGTACCCAGAACACGCAGGGAGAGGTGTTTGCTTGAGGCGTTGTTGTGCGCCATATTTCATAGCCTCTGAAAGGGCTGAACATAGTCATTGCCTCACGTGGCGCATCGCATTGTGGCAGTAGTATTAAACTTGAATTGGATTACGGTAGTGTACACGCCAGAATCACAATCGGATTATGAGGTACGAGGTAGTGGGGGTCTCCGGATTAATTTTCACACCTTGATGTTATTGAACGTGCCCCAAAATCTAAGTGCACGTGCGTTTTCTATTTCACCTCCGTCGAAAAGCCGCGATTGGGATCAATCCCGCGACCTCGAGAAATGCCATAGCCGCAAAGCTAACGCGGCTGGCACAGAAGTGTTGATTTGACGGTCGACCGCTGCCGTGGTGTCGCCTGTAAATTGTGGTGCCCTTCAATTAATGCGGCTGTACTTCTGCATAGTTTGTCCGCTTGACATATTTGCATGGTGTTTATTTTTCAGAAATAGCAGCAACGTACTCTACCGTATCTTGAACTTAAGCTTATCCTGTTTCCCCGCAACCGCTGTCGTTGTAGTAGGGTTTCCCTGCCGTCTCACGTCACCTTCATCCCCCCCCCCTCCCCCCTTTGTATGGTAACTGGCTCTTCTCCTCATTCCTCTCTACAGTTCTATCTACGTCCCCTCTGGCCTCGCATGTTAGTAGAAAGGGAAGCGCTGCAGTTTCTGCAATGCTTCTGGGGGGAGTCACGGATAATTACAGCTGTCAAGAGACTAACGTGGAGACCGCCAGGGAGCTCCAGAGGGCATTCTGCACATTCGACGCGGTGGCCTGAAAACGAGTTTCTAGCATAGCCTTTCCTGTCATCAACTCGACCCTGTCATGTAAACACACGCTGTGTACCACCCCCTCCGACACGGTGTGCCTGACAGCAGCAGCGGGAATGTGTAAGGAAGCGGCAAAGAAAGCTTCTCTATAATAATTGACCTATACTGAGATAGTTCGAGTAAAATTTGCAAGGTTTCTTTTACAGCGAAGGTGTGCGCCTCTGGGTGGTCGGGATTCTTTGTGTACGTGTACGTCAACAAAAATGTGGGCCGATCCCGGCGGCGGTACAGGAGAGGCGGCTCGTTCACCCGTATGGAAGCGGCTTCAAGCACTTAGCAAAGTGATGCTTAAAGAGCATACATTTTTTGGAATCGCGCACACAACCTATACAGAACAACCCCACTTCAATAAGAAACAAAACAAGCATTAGAACAAAATATTTAATGATAATGTGCTCCCGATAACATTGCGAAGCACGTAGTACTTCCCGCATGTTTCCCGGTAAATATTTCTGTTGCCCAACCAGCGGTGGCGACGGTAGCTTGCGACGTGCCGGGGGGGGGGGGGGGGGGGGGGAGGTGTTAGGTGATGCTCTAGACTCGTACATAAAAGAACCAGCCTAGCAAGTTATCTCAATGTTCTTGCGGCATTGCTATGGGCCGGCAGAGTGCTTTGAAAATTATTGTTAGGACCATTACTCTAAATTATCATTACTTTAAAGCAATGCACAGCGCACTCAGCAATTGTAGTGGTGGTTTTCAACAGCGTCGGTGCACATGCGCTTTCTCAGGGCACGGATGGCGAGTTTGTTTTTATCGACAGCTTCAAAATAACAAAAATAATAATAAAAGAAGCTCCCTGCATTTAATGTGCCATTGATTGCGGATTATTATTTAGATGGCCCTTTTTGGAGGTGACCACAGCGATCATCAGAGACTGTCTTGTAGAAAAGAGGATATCAATAACAATCTGCCGTGAACAAATGCCGTCAGAAATATTGTTTAGTGGCTGGTTTTCGAGCGTAATCAAAAACGTAATTTAACAGTTGCTGTTCCGTTATGCACGAGTAAAGTTTCGAAACATTCACAGGCTAAATATGTGGAAATAATACATGCGATAGTTATAATAGTTTAATTTTTCGGTGTACACTTGCGCAGGTCTTCAGCAATGATCGAAGGATCCTGCATGGGCCCAGCGGCTTCTCTGGATGACTACCGTCTGGCCTACGACTCGGACTGTTCGGACGTCGATGACAAAATCTTGCGTCGCTGCGCGTCACAGGACGATTTGACGTACAGCCTGCTGCCTTCGGAATGCCGGCACCCACCCTGTCCTTGCGTGGCTCGCGAGGAAAAAGTATTCGTCAATGTCCTTGCGGGCCCTCCAGAGGAAGAAGAGAAACCATGCAGCCGAGACGAGACAGTTCATCATCTACCTTCCAGCTTTGAGGTGGATTCGTTAATAATGCTACCAGCACTTCAACGGTACATCTCGGAAAGCTGCCTTGTCTACCGCGGTCCAAGCGTCTACACGACGCTCTTTAAGGAGGTAGGATCTTCCAAGTTCCCTGCAATGCATGCTAGTACATTATTTTACTCATACGGGCTGCTACGCGACGTAATGTTTCCCGTCATTCATGCTCGCATATTTGTACTCGCTTTGTTTGTTACGTGGAGTAACATCGGAAAAAACTGTGTGTAATCAGTTTCATAGAGATACTGCAGCAGCAACTCGTGAATGGCACTGACCATTAGTCATCGCTAGTAGCCATCAGGTTGGCCATTTCTTAACTTCAAGCTGATGAATCCTGTATCGTCGGCCCTCCTTATCCTAAGGCATGGCCAAAGAGAATGGCGGGCATCTGCCGCAACTTTTTGTTCACATCTCTATTTAGGAAACGGCACGGACGGGTATTTTTTCTTCCCGCTTCATTATCGATTCACTCGACAACGTCATCGGTTCTGCATTTGCACATAGCACTTCTCGGACTTTGCTCGGTTATCTTTTTTTTTCTTCTAGGTATCTAAATGTAGTTGTGTAATCCTCAGAGCATCAATGTTAAGAAAATTACAATTTACTGCGCGTCTGTAATGATATCAATTTGGTGCGCATTTTGCCTGATTGCACGTGCTAGGAACATTGTTGCTCGGTATCTTCCTTTCATTTCCCGAAAAATGGGGCAGGACTTCCACCGTACATTTACACGGTGAAACAGGTGCCCATATACATACTGTAGTATATTTTTCTCTGCATACGCGTTTGCAAATGCGGAAATCTGTCATTAAAAAGGTGTTCATAATTTTTCATAAGCTACCTGTTATAGTAGACTTGACTTTTTCGATGCATTATAAAAGAGATGTCGTGGTTCTGCATCTCTTTCTTTTTCGTAATAACCGAAGACTTATCGAAGAATTCCTGTGGTGTTTACCTTAACTTCCCCTAGCAATATTATATTATATTGTCGTTTGTTAAACCTAATAGGCTTACTGTAGTACTTTGTTCTTTCGCTTGATGTTAACACCTGAGTTTTTGTGAACGTGCATATCCAAGTATATATTCAAATTACCTTCTCGCGTGCATATACATCAAAGCTCACAGTGCTCAACCTCTTACGTTCTTCTTCGACTGCAGGACGCTGAAGCCGATGCCCGGGCTGCAGCTATGTCCACGTATTGCATGAATGACGAGCCGGCTGAAGTTACTTTCCAGCGAAAGCACGCGGCCTGTCGGGCCACTTCATCCGGAGAAGAAAGACGCCGCAAAATTGGGGCCTCTACCGGTGCACGAAAATCCACAGACAATCTCACCTGTCGCGAAATCTAAATAAAAAATTTCTATTCACTTTGCAAAGTCAATCTTTCATTTCCATAGTCTCTTCATCTCAAATAAATTATATAGAACCAATCTAACGTAGCTGTTCTGGTCCGTACGCAGTTCTAAAAGCATCCGGTATTCCCACGCAGCCAAGCCTAGGTATTGAGAGCTTTAGTTTACGTGAAATTCTCACTAATATCGTTTAAAGTTTTTTCATACTGATGATTGCGCTTTCGCACTTCATACAACTTTGCACAAGACGCAAACTCCGTCTCGCCGTAATCCATAAAGACGTTGGCGTGGGTTCCCGTGACATTCTTGCGCAGTGGGCTTGTGTTTTATATGCCATCACGTGAGCCTCAAATGCTGACGCAGCCAGTGACGTCACCTGTCTGATGTGCCATACGCATGTGGCCACCGTCGCGACGCCAACCACTGCAGTAATAAATGTCGACGTTACACGGAATTATGCGCGTACGCTGTGAAGCCAATTTACTGATTTGGTTACTGTTCGCCGTTTCCCACTTGAATGCTCCTTGATGACAGGCTTCTTTCTCCTTGCGCGTATTTGTGAGGAGAAGCACGCTTTTCCGAATGTCTTGTTGCTATTTTCTGCGCCGCAGTACCGAGAGGGCACGACTGTTCCTCTGCCAGTGAACATAAAATAACAAAACAAGAAAATAAAAAGACACTGTATCTCCTGTGTAGCTGACCACGGACTATTATTTAGGTGTACCTTTTTCGAGGTCACCATAGTGCTCTTCATGTGTCTTTTTTTTTTTCAAAAAGAAGAGAACGATAACAGTATGTCGCGGACAAATGCCGTCACTAATATTGTTTAGTGGGTAGTTTTCAAGTGGAATCGAGAGCACACTTGAACATTTTCTTTGCTGTTATACATGGATAAAGTTTTGAAACAATCACCTACAAGGTACGTGGAAATAATACGTGAGATAATGATAATAATAGGTTATTGTTGGTGTTTACGAGCAACCGATAGTACTTACAAAAAAAAGTGTTGTCCACTTCTCTACTCTTGTGTCCTGTCTGCACGCCTCACCTCTTTTTTTTTGCATAATGAATTCTTACCATCTAGCTCAGCTTTCTTTCGTTCTAAATGACAGTACTTATCCTTTCTTGTTTCGGTGTAAACTCGTACACGTCTTAAGCAATTATCGAAACGTCCTGCTTATGCTCAGCGGCTTCCCTGGTTGGCTGCAGTCCGGTTCGACGAACAATCCTACGAACAAATCCTACGTGGCTGTGCATGACAGCAGAGATTGGCGTACAGTCTACGGCATTTCGAACGTCAAAACCCGTCCTGTTCTTGCGTGGCATACGTGGAAAAAGCACTTGCCAATGTCCTTGCGGGGCCGTGAAAGGGAAAATAAGAGTCCTGAAGCATATATGCGAGACAGATCTACCTTTTTGCTTCGAGTTCCGTTTCATTATGACGCTCCCAGCACTTATTTGAAACGCACATCTGGGAAAGTTGCCTTGTGTACCGGAGGCCAAGCACCATCACGACGATATGCAAGGAGGTATGATGTTTTAATGTTTAGTTACATTTATATTATTCATCAGAGCGTCTGATTTGAGAAAGTGACCATTTGCTGTTCGTCTATAATGCCAACAATGTATTGCACTTCCATATATATTTGCACTTGCTGGGAAATGGGTTGCACGATACCTTCCTTTCACCTTCCGAGGAATGCAGCAGAACTCTGTACGTTTATACGGCGAAACAATTATATATATACATAGGGTAGAATATTTTTTTCTCTACAAAGGCGTTTATGACTGCTGAAATCTGTCATATATGAGGTACAAATAATTTATATTTTCCCATAAACAACCTCTTAGATTTAGCCTAAGCTTTACGATGCATCGTAAAGAAAAGGTGGTGGTTGTGCATCTTTTCTACGTTTTTTCACAATAACCGAGGACTAATCGAAGAATTTTAGGGATGCTGGCGTTAACTGCTGCAAGAAATATTATTTTTGTTGTCATTTGTTAAGCCTAATAACATTGCTGTGGTATTTTTTTTTCAATATCTTAACACCTGAGTGCTTGTGAACGGGTATTTCAAAATATTTATCCAATTTTTTTATACGCATGCTTGTGCATAAAACCCAACACAACTATATACACTTAAAATCGTTCACAGTCTTCTTCGACTCCAGGACTATGAAGCCGATGCCCTGGCTTTGGCTATGTCTACGTGGTGCATGGAAGAGCCGACTGAAGTTACCTTTCACTGAAAACACGCGGCCTCTCTGACCACCTCTTACGGAGAAGAAACCGTCGTTTATCCACATCAAAAATCCGTGGGCGATCCTACGAATCGCGAAGTTTAAAAAACAAATTCTTACTATGTAAATTTGTTTAATTTCGATAGCGTTTTCATCACCAATAAAGCTTATACAATCAATCTTACCTCCGTGTTCTGGTCCGTATGCAGCTTTAAAAGCATCCGATATTCACTCGTAGCGAAACCTGGTTGTGGGCAGTTTTTTTTTACGTGATTTTTTTACGTGAAACTCACTAATATCGTTTCAAGCTTTTCTTTTTTTTCATACTGATGATTTCGCTTCCGCACTTCATACCATTTTGCACAAAATGCAGACTTTGATCGTCTTGTCGTAATCCATAGAGACGTTGCCGCGGGTTCTCATGACTTTCTTGTACAGTGGGCTTGCGTATTAAATGCCATCACGTGAGACTCAAATGCTGTATAAATAACGTCGTGCACTGGTCTGATGTGCCACACTACTGTGGGTGCAGTTGGGGCTTCTACAGCTGCTTAAACAATGACGTTACATGGAAACACACGCTCACGTTGTCAAGTAGATTCGTCGATTTCTTTGCCGTTAGCCGCTTACTCTTGAGTCAACCACCTCACGAGCGTCACCGTGAACACGGCACATGCCGAAGCGGCAGAGGAAGCGGCCATAGCACTGGCCCTCACACAAACCAAAGCTACATACGTGATCTGTGACTCGCAAACGGCAATTCGCAATTTTGCAAATGGGCGCATCTCGCAAGAGGCGTATCAGATACTCCAGCGACATCCCATACACCAGGGAGAGGCCGACGTTGATACCCGAAGGCATTTGCTGTGGATCCCGGCACACACTGGAATGAGCACCCCCAACGAAGCGGCTCACGGCGTTGCTCGAGGCCTGACTCACCGAGCAGCATCGGAGGAAGAGCCCCCGCGGGGTACTGCAAACGTCTGGGCATGGGAGGATCGTATGACCACTTTTCACGACATCACGGCACACTACCAATTACAAAGACGCATATACCCATTCCCTCACGCTATGTTAGACAGGACGCAAGCAGTACACTTCAGACAATTACAAACAGACTCTTACAGAAACCCCAGACTCATGCATGCCATGTATCCAGACATGTACACTACAAACAGATGCACATCGTGTGGCGAGGTTGCCACACTAAATCACATGCTATGGGAGTGTCGGGACCTAACAAACAAGTCGGGCAGTGCCGACCCCTCCGTATCTTCCACCGCCAGCCTCCAGTCACGCTGGATGACCGCACTGCTCAGCTCTGACCTGACAGCACAACTCTGGGCCGTCCAGCGAGCCGAGGAAGCCGCTTCGAAACAAGGTCTCGGAACCACGTCCGCGGCGGGTGCCCAGACCCACTAAAAGACGCCGGACTCAAATCTTGCTGATTTGAAATTAAAGTTTACTCTCTCTCTCTCTCCTTAAAGGCAGGCTTTTCCTCCTGATGAGTGTTTGTGAGGAGAAGCCCGCTTTTCTGAATGCCTTGTTTGTGTTTAACGCATCGCTGTGCAGAGAGGGCACGACTCTTTCTCCGCCAAAACAGGCGACACAGGGGAGGAAGGGCGCCGTATCCCGTCGCGCGCGAGGCAACCAACATTTCAAGGCACCGGGGGGTGGGTGTGGGGGCTAGTGTAAAAGGGAGAGGGTGCGGCATTCTACTCCGGTGGAAACTGCGTATGTGGTGGCTGCGCGTTATCGCATCTTGAGAGCGGTGTTCGTTATGGGCAGAGTCTAGGTGCGTCAACGGCTCGTAGCTTTGTGCTTCCTGTGCGATCTCCGCGCTGAGTGTACGGTGAAAAAATGCACAGCACGAAGGTCCCCTTCCTGTTAATGCGTTCTCTGTAGAAGATCTTCTCGGTTCCGAGTCTACTCATTTTGGGCCAATTCCACCAACATCTCTCCTCTACTATTCCTAGAACCTATGCCGTAGTTGCCATTTGCTTATTCCCCAGTCTGCTTTCTTTACCATTTCTGCGATAATAGCCCCATGACTACACAATACCGAGTTTTCACGTTTCTCATTGCTAATTCAACATCTTCATATAACTGTTCTTCATTATGACGGGAGGTTAGAGTGGAGGCTTGTAGTACCTGCAATTTATATCGCCTATTTAACTTTATGATGACTGCGTCCCTCTCATTATTGCTGTAGTATTCATCAATGTTGCCTACTACGTTCTTATTAATTAGGAATCTTACCTCGTATGCTGTGTTACCTGGAATACCTCTGTAGCAGATGCTGTGCCAATTAGACAGCACTGTAGCCGTCTGAACAGTTCTAACATAATCAAGGTCAATATTACAGCGAAGCTGTATATGGCTAGCCTATCCATCCGTATGTCGCCTGTGCGCCGAAAACTCCTTCGGCGCAACCCCATGCGCATGCGCAAAAAAAAAAAATGAAAGGAAGAGAAGCACGCGATTAGCTGCGCCAGTATCGACGTCGTTGTTCTCCGTCGCCGAGGAGCGGGCGCGCACCAGTTTCCCTCCGGCTCCGAAATGGGTAGGCCACCCGTCAAACGTACTCCTGGGGCGCTATAACGTAAAACTATTCCAAACTTTTATATAACAATTCTGCAATCAGCCCACCGCGATTAGTCAAAAACTTTTTTGGAACCTCCCCCCCCCCCTTCACCTGTCTGTCACGCGACGTGACGAAAGCCGCGATGGCTCCCCATCTGATATGACGTATACACACTTATGCATAATTTGACCTAACAAAAGAAAAACAGTCATTTCTGATTCGACGCCTTTTCGCCATTAGCCCTCGGTTATTGGTCAAGAGTTTTCTGGCTGCACCCACTTCACCTGCCTCTCACGCGACATCACAAAACCGCAAAAACTCACCGCGTCAGTGTGACGTGTACGCGTTAAAGATTCATTAATATGTCGAACAAAAGTGAATATTCTTCTGAAAAGCCACAGGCTGTCCCGTACCGAAAGGAATAAAAGTTGGCTGCCACCGATCGCTCCGGCACTGGCTACTCGCCCCTGCCGGAGAGCATGGGTTTACTTGAGTCTAATTTTTTTACGTGGCCGCGTAACGTTTCCGATAATTTTCGGCACATTTACGACCTAGTTCTGCCAACTCTTCTTTGCGGGGGATCCGTTTTAGCGTCATTCTTAAGCTTCCGTTGCATGCCACCGTGATTGTCGACGAGACAGCGCAACCTAAGTAAGAGAAAGCGGACCAATCGCAGATGCCGGCACCACCCTCTTTATCCTGTTATCGATATTCGGTGCATTGGGTCTCCCCATCGAATCCCTCTCCACTTGAGCATGCTCCTCGCCTCTTGTGAGCCAATTAGATAAGACAAGCCGCTCAGTGCAGGAAATGACATTCATTTTATAAGCAAACAAAAGAGACCTCCTATGCACGAGGGGAGCGTTTGACTGGTTTGTTCAGATAACCCTGCGGGTGACCGACCGATGCTTGCGTCGGCGGTTACGCAAATCTGACGTCAGGAGATTGGAACAAAAACACATTGGAATAGTTTTACGTTATACGGCCCCTGAGGAGCAGGCAGCTTTCGATCAGCAACGTCACGATCAGAACCGGGAACGAGCTCGTTTACGCCGTGTCGATGCTGCAGCCCGGGCTCAAGAAGAGGCTCGTGCAGCCGAGCGTAAGCAGTAAGTGCGTACCGAGGATCCAGCGGCCTACCAAGCCATCGTTTAATGAATCGTCGGGATTAAACCAGTTTTTAACGCCGGGCAAGGTTTCTTTGGCTGTTTATTGCTGCTGGTTTCTTATGCATGCGTGTCCGCGATGTATAGAATTTGATGGGAATGAGCTTCTGCTGTAAGCCAAGCGTTGTCCTGTGCGTCCTTTTATTGATGTACTCACGTTCAATACCTGCGGGAGGCAATACACTATCATGATTGAATCCTCGTTGGCAACAATTTTGCTTGTTCTGGCCTCCGAAATGCACGTACAGATTCCACTTATCTGCAGCGCAAGAGGTTGCGTTAATGGCCCGGAACTCTTGTGGCCCTATAGCTCAGTAGTATTTTAGAGAACTGTTTCCTAGAATAATTGTACAGTGAAGTGTTTGTTTCGTGGTTGTAGAGGCGGCTATGACTCTTTTGACCGCTATATAAGTACCTTACGCATGTAGCTTCTATACTTGAAATATATATATATATATATATATATATATATATATATATATATATATATATATATACATATATACCGTGAGAAAATGAAGCGCTAGATGAATGGTTAGTGCTATCCACTCCAACTTTGTCATTACTTCACTCCACAACCCCAATGAAGGCGGTTGTGGAGATACCTTATTTTAGTTCAAGTCGTGAGCGCGAAAGAGACGGACAAGGTAAACCAAGTTTTCGAGCACTTAGATGGAGTCACAGTAAAAAGAGTGCGCGTCTAAGATTACAAGTTCATGCGATTATAGCGAATTGGTGCCCCTTCTGACGGCGCTCCGAAAGCCAGCCGTGACATCCTTTGAACCAAACAGAAGTTGACTCCAGAATAGCCCGTAAACACATAGCCGGTTGATTTAAAACATGTTTCAAGCAATTAATAGATTAATAATTATCACATGGAGTCCCTTGTTTCGCAGAAGGTTTGAAATCTGGGCCAGTTGGTACATACTTGAAGGAAAAAACCAGTCAAAAAACACAAAGGACAAGAGGAGAGGTTCACACCACAACGACTGGTCATTTCTCGAAGTCGAAGTGGCCATAGCCAGAGACGCTCCTTTGACAGTATACATTGATACAGATGTCCTGAGAGCGCACATCCGACACCTGACTCGGATTCCCTCACACCATCTTGCTTGCTTGCCAGCAAAGAGGCCACTTTCAACCTTTGCTAAAACTATTCAAAGACATCAATCGTACTTGCCATCAGGATTTACGCCCGCTGCACGATTGTCAGATCCATTGTGGTGTCTGCACCGGCCGCAAGTTGAACTGACAATTCCAGGAATCAGAAAGAAAGCTGGAGCGCCATTGCAAGCTTTGAAACAAGCAACTTTGGAGCACATTCACAACGTGCACAGATTCCACCAACATGTATACACAGACGGTTCAGTAAAACTCAACAGCTCTGCTGCTGCAGTCATATTCCCAGTACAATCTGAGGAAATCAAATTAAGAACTTCATGTGTGACCACATCGACGGGTGCAGAACTCGCGGCGCTCCGTGCTGCACTTGATTTCATTAAGCAGAAGCCACCGCAACAATGGACAGTCTTTAGTGACTCCAAGGCAGCCCTTCAGTGCATACGAAGCCCAATGCGCCACGGACCCAATGAACAACTGGCCTCAGAAATTCGGCACATATATCACCAAAGCTATGACAAGGGACACAACATAATCTTTCAGTGGCTTCCAGGACATTGTAACATCAGCGGGAATGACCACGCCGACGAAGCCGCCCGTTCTGCACATGAAAGTGGTCAACGAGTCTTCATTCCGCTTTCGCGAACAGACGCTGCGGCTCAGCTGCGATTGATGACCCGTGAGTGTACTTTGCCCCTGTGGGACTCGAATGTTTTCACAATGTGTCGGTTGCGTTCGTTGTCTCCGGACATACGGATGCACCTCCCGCCTGGATTCCCCCGACGTGAACAGACTATGCTCTACCGTCTGTGGCTAGGCGTTGCCTTTACAAACGCCTATGCTTTCCTCATAGGAATGGCCAACAGCCCCACGTGCGACACATGTAACATCGACGAGACGCTCGCACACATTATCTGTGTCTGCCCGCGATACAGTGCTGCGAGACAAGTGATGTGCAGAGTGCGGGACCAGTTGGACAATCGTCCACTTTCAGAACTAAAAGCTTTAGGCCAATGCTCCGAAAGAACATCCGCGTTGAAGGCCTTATGCCCCGTTCACACTGATGAGACATTCGGCGTCTGGAGCGGCGCCCAGTTCGGCGGAACCCAGTTCGGCGGCGGCGAGATCCGCCGGAATAGCCCCTTCCGCGCCGATCGCTCCCGTACCGATTTTTGCGGCATCTGCCGCCGGATTGCCTCGCCGCCGCGCGGCGCTGACCAATCGGGGAGCGCGAAACAGAACTTCCAAAGATAGCGGCCGAGTCTCGCGTCATGTCGCAGTCGTCGCAGTCATCAAAGTCCGCCGCGACATCCACATCCGAAATGCTGATCGAACTGGTGCGCAACCACCCAGTCCTCTACGATAAGCGCCACTTGAAGCACAAAGACAACGTGCAGAAGGACGACTTGTGGCACAACATCGGTCGCGAGATTGGTGGGCGAACCCACCAACGCCGCTGCCGCCGTCTCATCGGCGAATGCTTCGCGCGTCATGCATCGCCAGAAAGGTGCTTGCCAACAGGCCGAGCAGTACTCCCTCTTCTTGCTCGGGGTTCATCGTTGTCTTTCCAAGCAATGGTGGAGACGCGCAACATAAACACACGAACTGGACGCGAGCGGAGACAACTGCTGCGCAATTTCGAGCCGCGTGAACATCCGGGACATCCCGCGCTTGATTGGAGGTTAGCATTTTATGGGGCAGATGGCGCTGTATGTCTTTCCGGCGGCGCGGTCCGCAAGCAGTGTGAACTACGCGATTTTCGGCGGCAGGAGAATTCCATTCGCTGTAGACGCCGGATTCCTCAGTGTGAACGTACCATTACTCGCGCTAGTAAGGTTCTTGCGGTCCACGGGGCTTCACGACAGACTCTAAGAATGCCGCCCCCTACCGCTCTGTAGTGTACGCGCTTTGTTCGTGCTTGTCTCCCTTTCTTTCTATCTCCCCCTTCTACTCTGTTTCTCTTTTTATCCCTCTTAACCCTTCCCCCTGCGCAGGGTAGCCAACCGGAACTACCTCTGGTTAACCTCCCTGCCTTTCTCTACATTATTTTCTCTCTCTCTCTCTCTCTCTCGAAGTCTGTTGAGAGGCCTACTTTACCCTTGACCAACTGTCAACCTGGGTCTGTATCCTCTAACGCAGTCCGCAGAACTCTGTAAGCTTTATTGCAGACATGAAAACGAAGGGCTTATGTTAAATCAGAATGTGTTGCCGTAATGGAGCCACACTGCAAGCGAATCCGTGCGTTCTGGCTACAAAACTGGTTGCTTAGCTAGTATGTTCATGATTAAGAGCAAAGGCTACGGCGCTAAGCGGACGAGGACGAAGTGAGATATACAAACGACATATGTGGGCGCCCGTATGTCATTTGTGTCTCAGGTAGTCCTCGTCTGCATAGCCCCGCACCCTTTGTTCTTAAGTCATGAATTAACAGCTGTGCACATCCGCGCCAACAATGATGCAGAAATCTTTTAGCCGCCATAAAATTTTAACTGATAAGGTAGAGACAACTCAACAGAAACTTCAAATGATGTGGGTAACAGAACTCTGGTAATGACACTTTAAAGGGGAGGGTATACATATATAGGCTTCGGCATCGGTGGGAGTGGGGGGGGGGGGGGGGGGGGGTTCTCGGAAAGCTCCGGAGGGGCCTCGGGCTCCGTAGTCATCCGCTCCCCTCTTCCCCGTAGTCGGTACAGTCTCTAATTGTCGAGGTCGTGGAATTTTCTATCTCACTTCTGGTTCAATATAACGCAGAAAGTTATCCTGGTGAAGCGGCAGATTCCAGAGGCGGTCTTTTTCTTGATAGGCATACTTTTTTTGCCATTTTCGAAACGTCGGCTTTGGTAAAAAAAATATTCATCTGAAATTTCGGTATTGTACTCCATTTCGGGCTGCTTCATCCGCTTTTTCGTTTCCCGAAATACCGGCACTGCCAGGTATCCGGTGGAACGTGATGCAAGGCCCAGCAATCTTAGCCTTGTGGTAAAGATAGGCAACGGCATTTCAATGTCAACCCCAAGGAAATCAACCCCCTACGCTTTCCTTGGCTTGGTTGCCTGCTGGCTTAATATGGTCGTGATTAACACAACTCGAGCCCCGCTGTTTCTCTTCTTCTCGTTTGTACAAATGAATGTGAGATGAGGGCAATGCGAGCGGAACAAAATTCAGGAGCTGGAGTAACAATCTCATGAATATTCTATTGATACGTGGATAATACGCTGTCAGACCGTTCCGAAATCGAGCAGAAGGAATTGTCTTTCGTTTGTGTGTATTGGAGTCGTGTTCCGTGACAAACAGTTTCTGGTACCATCGTTGTTCGCACAGCCTGTAATTGCGATGATAACATGGTAGCCTATCTTCAAGGAGTGTCCGTAACTTCGTCGTTCCACGCACAGGCGTGGAACAATCACAGCTGCACCCACTGCGTTCGCGGTTGGGTGTGTCAAGCGCGCAGCAAGCTCATTGGACTCAGCACGGTGTCGATGACCTTGCGTGGTCGTTTGAGGAGCGGGTTGCTGCTCGGTGTGTGTACGGCGCACAGCTTCACAAGCAGAGCAATGATCCCGCCACACGCAATCACGGCCATCAGGGTGAAGTACCACTAACGCTGAAACAGGAAGATGGCCCTGTGCTACAAGCTAAGCAGGGTTACGCGTGTTACCATGCTACCCCGTAACGCTCTCACATGCTAGTTGCATATTTGTTACGCAGAGCCCCAATTACAGTGCGCCAATAGTGACGTCCAGTCATACGAAAATTGGGCAGATCCCACGCATATGCGAGAGTCTGTGTCAAGTGTGCTAATATAAAAACAAGTGCTATGCAAACATAAAAGTTAATGATGCAAGCTTTTGCGTATATTGACGCAAATGGAGTGAAATGGTTATGTATTAAAAAAGCAAACACACGTTCCTTGATGCCGGCAATCTCGAATAATGTGTTGCCGAGAGGTAAAATATGTTTTTCAGGTTTGCTGCAACGCACAGTTTACGTGCCCTTTCTCGCCAATTTCTGGCCAAGTTACGAACCGATATGAACCCGTATGAATTAACCGGTTCAAACCGTTATTTCTTTGCTCCGTAGCTGAGCCCGAAAACACGCAGAAGCCTGAGCCCGAGCCGAGCTGGCCAGAAGCGTTTCGGTTCAACGCCCTGCTATCACGGGGTTTCTCATAAACCCTGCAGTGTCGCTTCGAGAAAAACCTCATGAATCAAATTGTATGCATGTGACGATGATGGCATGATGGAGGGCTGATGGAGCGTCACAGCTCGAGCAGTGCAAGTATCACATCCTACAATCTCCGTATTTATACCTAAAACCCGGTTTCACAAGAATCATTGACACATGGTGCGACCAGCTTTCCACAGATGTTGTAACGGTGCATAGCTCCTGACGTAAATGGCATAGATGTGCTGTGCTCACGATGCGTCCATGCCCTTGCGGAGAAATCAGCGCTCAAGACGGAACTCCGCAACGGAACATTTGCGCACAAATGCAACTCGGCGACAGCACACTGCCAAACTGCCATCGCGCAAGGCAAGAATATCTTCCCATCCGCCGTGGTTGCTCAATGGCTATGGTCTTGGGTTGCTGAGCACGAGGTCGCGGGATCGAATCCCGGACACGGCGCCCGCATTTCGATAGGGGCGAAATGCGAAAACACCCGTGTACTTAGATTTAGGTGCACGTTGAAGAACCCCACGTGGTCAAAATTTCCGGAGTCTTCCACTACGGCGTGCCTAATCAGAAAGTGGTTTTGGAACGTTAAATCCCATAACTTAATTTTTTTAAAAGAATATCTTCCCGCACGCACATAGAAAAAAAAATAGAACGGCAGTAGGATATGTAACGGGAAGTGGCGCGGATGTTGGAAATACGTCTAAGGATATATCAACGATAGCGAAAGGTACAATCGTTTGCTAGTGCGAAGAAGGCGCGGAGGTTTCCTTGTTAACTAATCACGCGATAACGTGAGCAAACAACCTCCGAAGCTACTCTCTGCGCGCGGACCAGCATGTTCCTAAGTTCCGAAGCGCGCAGTGTGAGACCAGCAGTGTCCTAGAGTTACTGGAACCGTATACAGCAATTATAAGCTGTTTACAGCTCCATACCATGGGCGCTGCCATATTTGCTCAAGTGACAGCTGCCGCCATTGAGCGCTCTCTCGCCGGCGCCTGCCCGCGAGTTTACCGTGGCCAGACGATGGCTGCAGGCAGGGCTCACAAGGCCGCTATTTCGACCACCACGTGAGCATTGGATCGGCAGACGGCACAATACTTTGGCCAAAGCTGGGATAGTAAGTAGGGAAGATTGCAGACGCTCCGCAGAGAATACAGTGGTATGTGACGCGTACAAAAGTATCGAGGCAGGAGGCGAAGCAACGGGCCCACGAGATACGAACGGCCGTATCAGCAACAAGTGACGCGCGGCCGAAGAACACCGGTGCACGTTCGGCCGCTGAACAGGCCGCCGAGTGCCGATTTGAGGACAGCCACCTGCGGGACGCAGACGCGTGCTTCCAAAAGCACTTTGCCGAAGACGAATTTGGTGCAGCGTGTAGCGTCTAGCTGCGACCGCGTCTAGTTCCGATCGTATACGTCGTCAGGGTGTCGCTGCCTGCACATGCGGCGGTCCTGGAGCGAGCGTTTCCCCGGAAGGACGCGAGTTCGTTCGGGTTTTGGCCACGCGTGCAGGGGGAAATGCTTCGCGTTTGCTTAGCTAATCATCGAGGCTGGTCTCTGTCGTAATAGTTCTTTTTTCTTTTTTTGCAGTCCATGTATACTTGTTAGAGACCGTGTCTGCACAGCTCTTACGCAAAGAAGGTGCAACTTATTCACTGAAAATGAATCGATCTTCAGAGTAAACAGAACTCTAAAAGAAAGCAACATATGGCGTGCCTTAATCCTTTTTTTTTTTTCTTTGCTGGAGAGCTTGTGCGCTAAGGCCCTGTAGAACATTGCCTGTTGTCACCGGTCAATCGTGTCGTGCAGCAACTGCAGCCGTATAGTACAGTTGCAGGGAGCAGCAAAGGAGCAAAACAGGACGATACGCACTCGGACTAGCAACATAGCGTTTATTAACAACAACTATGTATGTGTGTCAATCTACATTTTATGTACAGTTAAATAGAAGTTGCGCAAGAAATAACGATGCAGTTTATATATATATATATATATATATATATATATATATATATATATATATATATAACCAACAAGCGTCGGTGAACAAAAGAACGAGTAGATAGTGGCCAGAGGAATTAAGACAGATCGGTGAAGGAAGATCGTATAGGCGGGATCGCGTATATTCTCTGATAAATGCGAAAAGCCGTGGCTACGGTCGCCGGTGTATTGCGTCGCCAGTCAGAGAGTTCCTCATCACTTCCCTTCTTCTGAGCTCTTGTCCTGAAACGAAGAACATAGAAGGTAAATAACGGCAATACACATTTAAGAGGCGTGTAGGCCAGAGTGCGAGCCAATATAGAGCAGCCTGAATCAAATTCAGCGAAAAAAAAAATGGCAAGATTAGTGATCGCACGACGCCGATGAGGTCATGATTGGCGCCAGTGTAGCTGTTTCCCGTAGCAGTGCATGTTAAACACGCACTTCACCTGCGAGCGCGATCGGCGCGTTGTTGTTGGTTAGCAGTTCATGGATATACGATGAGTTTTGCGCGAGTGTCGAGCACGGCGCAGAACGAGGAGCTAATGTGATTTCCGATTCTATGGACGGTCATCGAAATAGCGTTTTCTGATTGGTAAGCGCTCGCATGCCTAGTCTCTCGTAGACGAACACTGCGGTGCTGACTAACCCGTAGAACTGATGACCGTGCGCATGACAAACTCGGCAAGCCCATTCATGCAACACGCGATTCCTGGAGCTTAGCACGAATGACTCTGCTAGTGCCGACGAAGGACGTCCTAAGGGGCTTTAAAAGCAAGGCTGCGTTCTCCGAAAGCATCGGCACTGTGCGACAGACTGCCGACGTTGTCAGACCTTTCGCCATTCGTGCGCAGATCTTCGGTTCCCCATTTCCCCTCTACTGTTTCTTCTCCCCCAATACAGGGCATTCGAACGAACATTGGCAAGAAACCCAAAGCTAGCGGATATCGGTCATGCTTAACGAAAAAAAAAAAGGAAAGACAAGAGCATCGAGGGCTCTGCGCATGCGCAATGCCCTAACACACTACCTGCGCACAAGAAATGCCAAGATATAGTTATGCACGTGCGCAACGTCCTCGGTGTACGTTGGAGTACGTTAATACTTCTGAAACACTGTATGCCCTTGATTCCGCAGGTAAATTTTCTCCTCTGCCTTTATCTCCTACTTCAGACCGTACGTGTACGTAAGATAACATTCTGCAGATACAATGCCCGTTTCTCATCTTCGTATGAATCGGCCAGTGTGCGACCAGTGTGGCACACGGATTACCACCTCGTGCGCGGCGGCGCTGCTTGTCGTGCGGCGCGGCGGCGGCCGCCTGGCCAGCAGGCCCCGGCGACACAGGTTCAGCACCGAGCGGGCGATGACGCGCGCCGACTGGCGCTGGTAGCCGCCGCTGGTCAGCATCACCACCGGCAGGCCCTGCTTGCGGACTCGCCGGAATACCAGCTCGTCGCGCTGCACTACGCCCTGCAAGCACGACGTCGGAGAACGAAGGAAGGTGCGTGCGTGTGTGTGCGTGGAGGGGGGAGGAGGATGCATCAGCCAGAGCGTTAAGAGATTCAAACCTAAAGTTTTACGTGCCGGAACCCCGACACGATTATGCCTGAGGCGCGGCGTAGTAGGGGACTCCGGGTTGATTTCGGCCACTTGGTGGTTCTTTAGGGAGCACTCAACGCATTATACCCACGTCGAAATGCGACCGGGATCGCTCCCACGACCCCGTGCCCAGCAGCGCAGCCTCATTGCCATGGCTATGCAGTGGGCCGTTCCATAGGGTTACTGATACTATAGAACATCTACTGTGCTACTGCCCATATTTTGCAAATGAGAGACATGACCTCTGCACAGCTCTCAGTCAGTTAGACAGAAAACTGTTCACCTTGAACAAGATCTTGGGACCATGGCCTCGCACATCGCAGCTACAAAAAGTCACAAAAGCGCTGCTGCGATGTTTGAAAGCTGCCGGATGGAGTCACCGTCTGTGATCCGAACTGAGTGACCGAATGATATCCCCAGTGGACTTTCTCTTCTCTTAATCTTTCCCTCCCCTTCTCCCTTTCCCCTGTGTAGGGTAGCCAACTGGACTCAGTCCTGGTTAACTTCTAGCCCTACCTTTCATTTATTATTTGCTCTCTCTCTCTCTCTCTCTCCTAGGGTTACTCACAGTGGAGTTCGAAGACCTGGCAACTGCAACCCTGGATAACACCACTGTTTGTGTGGCCCATGGTGTTTTTCGGTCGTTAAAGTTTTTTACTGTCCGCGCGTGACCTCGCGCGACTTTTGGATGTCCCCGAAAATCGAAAGGCATCCGAAATGAATGCGCACTTTCAGACCCGAGAGGACATCGAGTATAACACAACGGCTCCCCTAAAAATACTTCCCGATGATAGCTGCCATGACTGCTTTAATATATGCCGGGGATCGCGAGACTCAGTGTGTGGAAGCAGGAGGGAACTACCCTGAAGCGTATTAGTACAAAGCATACACAAGGTGACACCTCCTTTTTTTCCGGGAAGCATGGTAGGACATATTTCAGGCAGACCTCGGATGTCCCATCTAAGCTTTAAAAACATTAAGAAATAAAAATAAAATGAGCAAAAGCTCATTCCGCAAATGATATCAGGTTTGGAGAATACCCCTCTAAAACTTTCGACTTATCAAAATTTTATCAACCAGAGCCATGCTATCGAGAAATGTAATGAGAAACGAGTAAAAAACCGCATGTCAAAATTCTCAACCTTGTGAGGCGATCTTTTTTTTTTTTCTTTCCCGGAATTTCCAAAAATCGTCTGTTGCCGATAACATATAATTCTAGTCCTTGAACTGGATTATCCAGAGAAGCGGACATTACCACCACGTGAAATCGAAACACATATTCAGCTAAATTTTAAAAATTACTAACTTCCTAATTACTTTACGGCACATATCGCAATTTACGAATGGTAGCCGGTGAGTTTGCAAGGCTTATCTACTTGGAATGAATTTCCAGAACGACAACAGTTTGGCGATATGCGCCATCAAAGTCGCCGTACAAATGCGCTGTTGTTCCACTTACTTTTGTAACAAAACGCTATGCTTCAGAATAGCTTTTGTGTTTAGTGCGTATCGTATCGACCGCTAATAAAAACAAGGACAGGGGAAGAAAACACAAAAACGACCACCCGCGTCGTCGTCTTGTGTTTTCTTCCCCTGTCCTCTTCTTTATTGCTGGTGAATATTATATTCTCTTTTATGCAGTGAAGTACAAAAAAGTAACTGGAACGCACCTGTATTCCGTCCCACACTTTTGGGAAATAATATCTCGAAACTGGTGTCATCCTGGTGATTCATTTCAAGTGGGTACACCGTCTTGTAAACTCACCGGCTACAATTGGTAAACTACAATACGTGCCATAAAGTTAATTGATTAATGCGTAAATTAGTTCATTTTCATAAATTAGTTGAACGTGCGTTTTTATTTCTTCTGCTAGTAATGTCTGCCTCTTAGAATAATCCAGCTCAAGGATAAGAATTACGCTATCTGCCTCAGTCAATTTTTAAAAGTTTCGGAAAGCTTAAAAAATTATCACCGCGTATAAACATCGCATTATGAAAAAAAAAGCAAGCACGGAATTGACACTGAAAATACCACTGGCGCGCTTTTAATTGATCTCACTAATATAAAGCATATAATGCAATACCAGATACCATTTGATTTCGTAATCTCATTACCGCTAATTGAAAATTACTTATCTTACCGAAAGCAAGCGGTCTTGATTTCTAAGTTTAGTCCCATCTAATTTCATAATGAATTACGAAGGCTCAATAAGGATCAATAGCCGCGGTCTATTTTATCTTTAATTTATATTAATAATCTTCCCAAATGCCAAAAGATCTGTCAACCGTTTTTGCACGCTGATGACACTACTATTCGCGCTGTTGATCGGTCTACTGGTTCTTTAACTGAGAAGCTTAACTGCTGTAGCAACCTCACTATATGCAAGGTGTCCCACGTAACTTTAGTCAAACTTTAAAAATATTCAAATGCCACATAGCTCGTCAGAACCAAGGTAATGCTTAAAGGGACACTAAAGTGAAAAGTGATTTCTTTTGCATCAGTAAATCACCGTTCTACAACACCAAAAACACCACCCTTACAACGATAAGGCGTTTGGTAAGCCAGAAAAAGCGCAAGAACGAAATGCGGGTGGCGACGCCTACTTGAGTTCCCGCACCTGGGGGCTGTGACGTCTTGGATTTTGATGGCATCTTCTAGGGCCTACTAATTATATATAGCGGTACAGATTGACTACATTGTGTTCTAAAGGAACCAAATATTAGACATGCCAAGTTTCGGGAACCTTTATTTAGCCAACGCGGCCCAAATGCGAAAACAAACTTTGGAATCCCTGACGTCACGCTGACGTACCGGCGCTGGCGTTTCGGCGCGAAATTCAAATACTGATACTTGGACCTTCATTTTCTCATTTAATAATCAAACTATCTTTTTGAAATGACTGCCTGCAGGGTTCTCAAACAATGCCTCATTAGTCTAAACTGATTTATTGTTTCCCTTTAGTGTCCCTTTAACGTCGCTTGAAGATACTCGGGTTATTTTTTGCATTCCGCCTATAATTACATTGCTTCTAATCAATTGATCAACTTCTGAAATATTATAGTTAGACGAAAAGTGCCAATGAGAGAATTGTAGAGCAACATGAAAAACTCGCGATACGGCTTTATGTTGTTCTACGTGCTACATAAAAGTGTTTTCCCGAGCGCGAAAGTAGGCCGCGAATACACGCAAAGCCTCGAGCGGCCAGTAGCGTGGCAATTTTGAATGCCCACACAACCAGCACGCGAGAATAAGCGATCTGACGTTGTTGGAATCGACATGAATTTCTTGGCTATGTCAAATACACATTCTCCAAATCGACGCATCGTCAGGAAGGGCCAGCGTACACGCGAGATAGCTGGAGCATTTCATATTAGAAGGTGCACGATAAGCTCTCCATTTATGCAACAAAGCATGAATGTGCATTTCTAGATCACACATTCGATTACATTTAATATTACACATATTTGGGAATAATACTATTGTAAACGATGTTGGTTAATGATTATTCCTTTACTCTCTCTCCCTCTTCTGTTCTCGTTTTTCGCGGTCTGCGTTCCACAGCGATCCCGTGAGCTGCGCGCGAAAGTTGCACCGGCCACGCAAAACGAGCAGCCGTTGGACATTCCAACTGCTAACTACATATGCCTAACCTTCAATATCAAGCATAACTAATACAGGAGCACGTGGACAAGCATTTTCGAAGGTGTTCAAATGGCCGGCCTGTCTAGGACAGCTGGCGACTTGCGTGTGTACAACTGCGCTGCTACGTGGGCGAGGGGAAAAGCCGGAGTGGGTGGTGAACGCCAAGCCTGAACGTACCTCGCGCCAGCACTAGTGCTCTGGGTAAAGATAATTAAAAGCGCAGCTCACACAAGCATGTGTTGGAAAGTCCGGCGCTATTATGCTGTTGTCGTAAACGTTTTCTAGTCACAGGCGCAGCGCCATTTCTTTAGAGAGTTTTAGAATTGGGGCCCCAAGCGGCTTGGGGACCCAAGAAAATTGCGCGCGACAAGTGCGCATGCGCAGAACCCAAGCCAGTCTTGCGTTCTTGCGTTCGCGTTAACCCAAGACCCAAGAATCGAAAACTAGCGTGGGCCCCCAAGCCGTCTTGGGCCGCCCTCGCGGGTGACAGCGATGGCGTACAGCAGATGGTCGCAGAGCAAACTTTATTTACTTCGACTGATTTTCGCCATTTCACACGGGTGAACTCGCAGATTTTCGCAGCGCGTCACAAGAAAACACCAACTAAGAGCACTTGGCTTCGATTGGCTTTGCTTGGCTTAGAACCGCACACTTAATTCGTAATGCTAACTGGTACTAACACAGTTTCTTACATTTTATTGTTCGTTCTTTTTGCTCAAAAATGCATTCTGTTTGTTTTCACTTGTAACAAAAGAGGTTCATTTTTTTTTTCTTTCAAGCACCTTTCTATTTTCCACACTGCGACGCCCCGAGCGCTCAACCCAACGCTGTCTGCGTTCGACCCAATCCTCAAACTCTGCTGCTCACATAAACCCAAGAGCAACCGACGCAACGCGGCTTGGGGGCCCAGAGCCTTGCGCCCCCAATTCTAAAACTCTCTTTTCTCTATGGCAGCAGTGACAATCGAGTGTCAAGTGAACGAAGTTGCTAACAGCGCAAGCCGGCAGGTCGATAGAGCAAGAATATTACACGTTAATAGTGAAAGGACGGGCACTGCGGTGAACTCGCACGCTAATCAAAACGAAGCGGTGGAAACACAAAATGCGCTGCCCTCCACCACGACCAGTAAGCCGTCGTATAGGCAGCGTTCTAGTGCCTGACTCGGTGGCGCAACGGTAGCGCGTCTGACTCCAGATCAGAAGGTTGCGTGTTCGAATCACGTCCGGGTCAACGTTTTTTTTTTTACTTTATTATTATAATTTTTTTTTTGCCGTCGTAAACGCGTTACGCTGGCAGTTTCTCATTCATCACACTGTAGTGCTACAGTCGAGTGGACGACGATTTCTTCCATTTCACGAGTCGGTGGCCATGACCGCATATTCACGATGCACTATGATCGAGCGGCAACAGTTTTTAACTACAGTGGCTATTTCTACACCAACGTTACATGCACTCTACTCTACCCATGCCATATCCGTCTTGTGCGCTCCTTATTTATGTTTCCGTGCTAAAATAACGCCTTGGACTAGTGTGTTACATGTTTAAAATAGTCGTTGAAACGTCGATCCGCGGACACCTTTTGCCTGCTATAATTTAGGAGATCGTGGGTACTGCCAACACCTGTTTGGCACGTAGAACCCCACCAAAGTATGCGCGTGCCTGCCTACCCGCGGTTTGTCTAAAAACGAACCTAAAGTCAGCGACTCGGTGGCGCAACGGTAGCGCGTCTGACTCCAGATCAGAAGGTTGCGTGTTCGAATCACGTCCGGGTCACGGAATGTTCTTTTATAGCCGTGTCCATATTGATTTTTTTTTATGTTTGACCTAAACCTTTTATTTTCTTACAAACTAGCCTCGCTTTTTAAAATTTCCCGTCACAATTCTTTTTCTCTTTTAACATGTAGACAAACCGGACAAATGTTTCTGTATGCCAAGGTTAAAACTAACAACTATTTCACTGTGCTGATGAGCATGAGATGGGCTCGGAAAGTAAACACTGATGCAGTATTCAACTTATAGAAATCATGTGCCACAATAAAAGTAATTCCTTTGTTCAGCATCCTTTGGTACAACCGGCCACAAAACTATATATCTATGTCCCAAGAAAAAAAAAAAAAAACTATGCAGTGAGCTAGTAATCATTTAGTGTTACACATGAGAATGTTGGTTGGCTCAATGATGACATTTACCTCAGTAAGGCTTGCACCTGAATCCACATAGGGCCTTTATTTTGTCCAATCTTTGTTTATTTTAATTACTGCTACCATGGTGACATGATACGTTTTAGAACCGCGTGAGAAATTCAATGGTAGCGACAGTAAAGTGATGCGAAAAATGAATCAGTACCAATGCGCCCAACTTTCATTTCTTAAACTTGGCAGTTTGAAACCATGATTGTCTTTTCAAAAAGCGAGCGGAGACATCAAAGGCCAAAACAACACGGAACAATCATCAGTGTAAAAAGAGAACGGTGATCAAATAAAATATAATTTATTGATGCCTTCCGAAAATACATACGAAATAAAAAAAAGGGCACGAGGTTTGGCTCAGTCAGCGGTGACTCAGCATGATGGCTGCACAGCCATGAATTTTAAATTAAAGGAATAAGCAAAGACACAATAAATGTGCTGCACCTGCAACTCCACAATGGCTCCTTATTCAAGAATGCGTTCTGGATGAAGAAACCTGCTGCATATACACTGCAAAGCATTCTCTAAAGACTCGGTGGAGTGCACTGCATACAACCTGGCATTGTAGATCAGTGGCTATGGTGCTGGACAGCTTAGCACGAGGTTGTGGGTTCGGTCCCTGCCATGGTGGCCACATTCCGATGGCGGCTTAATAATGTAAAAGTGCTCGCGTACTGTGCATTGAGTGTACGTCAAGGAACACTGGGTGGTCGAAATTGATCCGGAGTCCCCCTATATACAGCGTGCCACATAATCAGATCACACTGTATTTACTTGCATGATGATCGCACTCGCGTAATGACCACACCCCTGAACTTTGTCGGCAAAATTCGATTTTTTTTTCATTCTAGTGTGATAATCGCACCCCGACCTTGCCACAAGGATATGTCGTGTGCCAAGTCTAGCTACCCACATGAAAATGGGCTCTGAATTTCTAGCTGGAAATGGTCTTTCCAGCCAGGTTTCCAACTGGAATCAGCCCTTCCAGCTAGAAATTTTCCAGAGCCAGCTGGAAATGGCACTTTCCAGCTTGAAGTGGGATCCACCTCAGCTGGTTTTTCAGCTAGAAGCAGCACTGCCAGCTGGAAGTTTTCCAGCTTCAGCTGGAAACAACTGGATACAGCATTTTTTAGCTGGAAACAGCGCTTCCAACTGGAAACAACTGGTGGAGCATTTTCCAGCCGGAAGTAGAATCTATCGACTGGAAAGTGGAGCTTAATTCCCACTTGCATTAAGACATTTTTTGTATCAGCAACATGCCCATATTTAGCCCTAGGTGGTGTTTGTATAAGAACGAAGAGCTTTTACTCTTACAGCAGCAAAAAAAAAAATATATTTTTATTCGTTCGTGTTGTGACAACAATCGTAATTGCATGAACTGCATGGAAATGCTCGTCACTCCGGGTACCTTTGATCGCGATCGGGATCGATAGCAATCTAAAGTGTACTGTGTGATCGAGTTGCCAAAAAAAAAATATCTCCAGGAAAAACTGCCACTTTTATTGAACCTTGCTTGTAGTAAACAAAAGCGACGCGCTCTTGGTCAACACTGTGTTATCTTGCTACATTGTCGACGTCGTCTAGCGAGGAGCTTGCCCGATTGGTCATGATGAGCCGTTGCGCAAACGGCTAGTGTTTACAGCATAACAATTCCTTCTCTAACAAAAAAAGAGCCTTAACACGTGGCACCTTCAGCAGTTCAGGCTGCAATGACCGCTGCTCCTATTTTTTCCTGTCTGCACGACGCCACTACAATCGCCGCCATATTTGTTGAATACTTAGGAGCTTTAGTCTCGTATCTTGTCTTGATCTGCTCTTTTGACACTAATAATAATATAATAGCGTGTTATTGCAATATCAGTATTTCTCAGAAAAGCTCGGGTTTTTATTCACAGCAAACAGCAGCATTACAAAGGCAGGCCGAACATAAAAAATGTGACGACGCCACAGGGGCCCTAGTTTCGTACAGCACATGGCGGAAACTGTCACGGCGAGGCAATTTTGCGAGACAACGAGAGTCTCTCGGGTGTGCGTGTGATCAAGTTTTTGTGAGGAACCTGCATGATCTTGCGCATGAAGTAATTATTTTTGGACAGTTCCTTCTCTGGACGGTGTTACAAGTACAGGCAAGCGGCTATCAACGGTTCTTATTGCTGTACTTTGTGGTGTTGTGATTCACCAGTGCGGATCGAAGAGCACCGTTTTCTCCAGCCCTGATTCTACAATTTGGAGGTAATTATTTCACTTGCTTATGTTTTGAGCATAAGTTAATGTTTATTTTTATCCTGTATGTTGGCACGCTTGAGCATGATATAATAGGTCCCTGCTGTACGTGATGTTCGTATACAGGTTGATCATTTTTATGTTTTGCGGAATTTGGTAGAAATGGCCTGTGGCAGATATCATAATTCTTGTCGCTGGGCGGAATTATTCGAAGAGGTGGACATTATTAGCATGTGAAATCGAAAGAAATCTTCAAGTAATTAGCAAAAATTGACAAATTAACTTATTACCTTGCTGCACATATTACAATGTACGAATTGTAGCCTGTGAGTTTGCAAAATGGATCCACCTTAAATGAATTTCCAGAATTACATCAGTTTCGATATATTATTTTCTAAAGCGTGAGACGAATAAGTGGGCGTTCCAGTTACTTTTGTGCTCCAATACATAAAAGAGCGTTTTGTTAAAAAAGTATGTAGACCAACAGTGCACTTTTACGGCGAGTTTGATGACACATATTTCTAACTGGTGTCATTCTGGAAAGTAAGTCCAAGTGGATATGCCCGGCAATCTCGATGGCTACAATTCGTAGATTGCGATATGTGCTGTAATGTAATAAATTAGGACGTTCATTACTGAATTTTTTAAAATTAGTTCAATATGTGTTCCGATTTTTCGTGCAAGTAATCTCCTCCTCTGAAGGATCCAGCTCAAGGACTAGAATTACGGTATCTTCAACAGGCGATTTGTTAAAAATTGCATAAAACTTTAAATTATCACGCAGCATATGTGAAGTGCTTGCCAGTTTGCGTAAGCCCCTTTTGTCTCCAATAGCCCACTTGAATATATTGCCGTGCAGTGTTTGTGCCCAATGTTGCACATACGTACGTCTATTAAATACTAGTGCGTATATGTCAATCTGCCCAACGCAATAGAAGCACATTTATGGCGTGCTTTCACTGCAAGTGCGTGCTCGCAAACACGTTGCCTCGAATGGCAGGCATTTGAATTGCTGCAAAACAACAATAACATAAAAAGATTGGCCCTCAAGCTCCTGTGTTATTCAGCAGAGAAATGCTTCTTGGGGGGCTGTTGAGTTACATCACACGCCTAGTTCAAAATACAAATGAGCTCATTTGAATTCTATTTGCACTAAAGCCACAGTCAATGGCGCTAAACAATTTAACGATCATTGCATAGCTTCTGCAGCTCAAGTTGAGAGCCTCTTGAGAGCTCAGGTTGAGGCCTTACCCCACATAAACTGTAGAAGGGTCTGTGATGAAGGTAAACTGTGGTACTGTCCAAAGGCTGTTGATACAATCCACGTGATTTTGGTAAAGGTCACTGTTTACTAGAACTGAGTGGATTAAAGTGATGATTGTTTTAAAGTTCACTCACTATGTCTAAATATTTTTTTCAGATGGGGTACAAGGAGAAGTGTTGTGTACTGATTCTGGCCGCTGAGTTCAGCGGATGACGTATCTGCATCAGTTAACCCCTGTGTTGAAGAGCGCCCTCTCCCGGCCTCAAGAATGTATATATTGTAGCAGTTATCAAGTTCCCACTGTTCTGTGTTTGTTTCGTGACGGCAATAAAAGGTTATTGCCGATACGCCTTGTCGCGATGGTGCCTCGCGATACGACCCACGCAGCAACATAACACTGGCAACGAGGGTGGGACTGAACGAGACCGCCGCAATAGGAAGCTAGCTCCTGTCCGTACTCGTTCACAATGACGGCCACCACAACGGAGGGGCTCGAGCCTTTCGACATCACCCACCCTGAAGAGTGGGAGGACTATGCAGAACGTTTCCAGTTCTTCCTCGAGGCGCAGGACGTTACGGACGCCAGCAAGAAGAGATCGATATTCCTCAGCCGCTGCGGTCCCGCCACTTTTCAATTAGCCAGGGCGCTCGTAGCACTGGCCCAGCTGAAGGATACACCGTTCGAAACAATCCTCGCCGTTCTGCGTGACCACCTAGCGCCGAAACCACCGGAGCTTGCCAGACGATATGAATTCCATCGCCGCGACCAGGCACCAAGTGAGTCTGCCGCCGCCTACCTCGCTGCTCTTCGAACGACGGCACAGCACTGCAACTTCAACGACCTCGACACCGTGCTACGGGATCGATTCGTGTTCGGACTGCAGAACGACACGGTGAAGCGGCGACTACTGGCGAAAAAAGAGGTGTCTTTCACTAGTGCTGTCGAGGAAGCAGTCGCCGCTGAGGCCATTGCCCGGGAAGCCAGCCTAGCCTCGTTTCAAACCACCAACGCGCCACGTTTCGAGCCCGTGCATCAAGGGACGACGACGAACGATGATGGCGAGCAAGACACCGCCGAGGATGTTCTCCTCTCCCGTGTCCTCAACTGGGTGTGGAAGGGGTGGCCAAGGTGCGCTCCGAGTTCCGAGTTCACACCTTTCATGTCCAGGCAACATGAACTGTCCGCCCACAAGGGATGTTTACTGTGGGGTGACCGTGTGGTGATTCCACAGAAGTTGCGTTTCCGGGTCCTCGAAGCTCTGCATGTCGGACACCCTGGAATCGTCAGAATGAAAGCGCTTGCCCGCAGTTATGTATGGTGGCCCGGCATGGATGCGGCCATTGAGGAATGGGTCCGGCGATGTTTTCCTTGCCAGGAAACACGGCCCGAGATGCCTCGGGCACCTGTGCACCCATGGGAGACTACCCGGACACCATGGTCACGCCTGCACATTGATTTCGCTGGTCCCTTCCAAGGACAGACTTTCTTGATTGTGGTGGACTCTTATTCCAAATGGCTGGAGGTCATACTAATGTCGTCAATGACATCGAGTGCTGTAATCACTACCTTACAAAGATTGTTCGCAACTCATGGCCTGCCAGATACACTTGTTTCAGACAACGGCCCGCAATTCACATCCACAGAATTTCGAGGGTTCCTGGATGCCAACCTCATCCGCCAAGTGACATCTGCACCGTTCCATCCATCCACGAACGGGCAGGCCGAAATGATGGTACGGACCACCAAAGAGGCATTAGCTCGAATAATCCGAGGAAGCTGGGCAAAGCGCTTGGTAGACTTCACTCTACAGCAGCATGTAACTCCGCACACAGTCACGGGGCGCGCCCCGTGCGAGTTGTTGATGGGCCGCCGACTGTCTACCATGCTGGATCGGCTGCATCCAGACCGGGCCCCTGACAAGTCCTCCCGGTTGGCAGAAGTTCTGCCGACACCACGCATATTCCAGCCCGACGACCCTGTATTTGCACGTAACTACGGCCAGGGCCCACCATGGGTATCTGCTGTGATTTCCAGAGCAACTGGCCCGATCTCTTATGAGGTTGCTCTTCCGGATGGTCGTGTGTGTCGCCGGCACGTGGACCAGCTTCGTCGGCGGAGCAGCATTCCCATGAGGTTAGCCGAAACTGTACCTGAAGGACAGCCTGAGGTTCAGCCTTCGTCAAGCCCTTCACCTGGCGGAATGAGCAGCAGCAAGACACCAGATCCCAGTGAAACCGAGGAGCACCCGACAGCCATGCTACCTCCCGAGGCGCAACCAACAGTGATGCTTCCTTCGGACGACATAGCAGCACCTCAGCCAGCACCAACAGAGCAAAGTGTAGAATTGCCGGGCCCACGCCGTTCGCAGCGTTCCCGGAAGACACCACAACATCTTCGGGACTTTGTGCTGGCATTGGCTGAGTGTTGAGTACCAACTAAGGGGGAAGGAGTGTTGTGTACTGATTCTGGCCGCTGAGTTCAGCGGATGACGTATCTGCATCAGTTAACCCCTGTGTTGAAGAGCGCCCTCTCCCGGCCTCAAGAATGTATATATTGTAGCAGTTATCAAGTTCCCACTGTTCTGTGTTTGTTTCGTGACGGCAATAAAAGGTTATTGCCGATACGCCTTGTCGCGATGGTGCCTCGCGATACGACCCACGCAGCAACATAACAAGAAGTGCAAGTGTATTCCACATCTTGAGGGAGATGCAAGATATGCTTCCGCAATTCTTGCTGCAAGTGTTCAAATAAATGGTTGCAAGTTTCAGCACCGTGCTGTTTTGGCTGCATGTATTTTCACCGGACCAGTTGGTCTTGCGGCCAGTCACATTAGGAACTAACTGTGACTTGCGACAGCAAGCTAAGATCCATGCGAGTTCATGGCCAGTTTGTATCCTGCTTGATGCGAGCTTACACCCTGGGATTTCACATGGGCATGGCTCAACACCATGGTGTTGTTGCCAAGGCTCAACACCATGGCGACCGGTGCTGTGTGCCAGCCTGGTCTGTGGGTCTGTAGACCCACAGGCCGGGCTGGAGATTCTAGCTGGAACCTCTTCCAGCTGAATTACAGCTGGCATTTCTTGCAGCTGGATCCAGCTGGCATTTCTTGCAGCTGGATCCAGCTGGAAGGCCTTCCAGTTGGGACATATTCCAGCTGGATTATGGAACCGGAAATTTCACCCAGCTGGATTTTTTCCAGCTGCCTTCGCAGCTAGAAAAGTATCCAGCTGGGTGAAATTTCCAGTTCCATAATCCAGCTGGAAGTAAAAATATTTTCACCTGGGTAATGATGATCGCACTTATTATCTGTCGAATGCTACGTGAACGACTCTTCCGAGACATACCAAGCGGTCTGCACGCAACAAGCATTCTTAAGCAGATGCCTCATTTTATTCCTTTCATGACTTTTCACACTTCCATGAAGGAGAAAAAAAAAGCTACAAACAAACTTGCCTTGGCTTGGCTTAGCTTTATTATTTGTAGGCTTTATAATGGTTGTGGTCAAAAACAACAAAAAAAGCAGCCTTTCGATTCTTCTCGTCTGCACTTGCGGGGCACACAACAAATCATGAGCGGAGACAATAGTAGCCACCTACAGCCAGTGTACTGTACGTTTACACTGATACGTCAGAAGTGTACCCTATACGAATACCAACGCTTGGAACACAGCTAAGATATTCGCCCACCCTTAGCGTTAACGTGCCATATTAGGATAGCAGTGAAGACAAATGCCACAGTTTCCACAGCATACCTGCCATGTATTTCTATGTCACTAGCAGCTAAGCACGTCCATCTCTGTTTCTGTCCCCTCATAGTGGGCATGGCAATGTTATTGCCACAGACTTGCCAATATTAACGATATTATTCATTACTGATACAAAAGAAACTGTTTCAATGCGCATAATGCACTCATGAAAAGAAAAAAATCTCGTTCGGTGCGTTCGTCTTGCCCCGTCGGCCGCCATTTTTGTTTTGGTGTCCCATGCTGTTACAGCAGAAGCCGCCTGTTTATTGACCTGTTGTCCCCCCACAGCAAATGCGGGATGAAAAAAAAAAAATTCCTTTTAGCGGGAAATTTAACCCGCATAATAATCGCACCCCTGAATTCGAGTCGATTTTTTTTACAAAGAAGTGCGATCAATATGCAAGTAAATACGGTACATCATGTACATACGTGTCAAGGAATATCTTTCATGTGTGCACTGAAAATGATGGCAGCATCACGTAATCTTCTTGATCTGACGCCTGCGTACCTTCTCCGAAATGTTGAGGTGGCCGAGCATGTCGCCACTGAGGACATCCGTGCCGGCATTGTAGACAACCAAGTCAGCGTCAAATTCGGCCAGGGCCATCTGCAAGTGGCTGCACACATAAAGGCAGGAATTAACTTTTTTTAATGAGCATTGACGACCTCAGCTCGTCAATGCCCATGATGAGCCCATCTCTTCATGCCACTTTCTGAATGGCTTTTGACAAATGGACGTCATCAAATGGTGTTTTACCATTTACAACATAATTGCAGTAGGAATTTCAAATTCCACGGTTTTATTGAATACAGTTTTCACACTAGATGGCAGCAGGCGTTCCTTTTGTGTTGAGGTCACCCTGCCTGCGTGAGATTTTCCTGCACTTTCAAACAAACTTGGCATCATAGTGCAGCGTGTTAGTACGGTAGATTTCTATCCGTTCGGTGATGATAGCGAGAGTGACGAGGATGTCGACTTGGTGTTTGATCCTTCAAGTGAAGAAGACAGTGATAAGTGAAGAAGACGGCAGTGAAGAAGAAGACTCTAGGTGGCAGCGACTCCACAGACGATTAAAGTATGGATGAGATGGTCACCGGGCCTTGTATGGGCCCTGTTGATAGTCTTTATTAGTTTGGATGGCATCAATAGTAGAACAGTGCATTTCAAAACAATTCAATAAACTACTTCTAGTCGAAACAATCTTTTCTTTTTCTCTCTCTTTTTTTGGAGTTCCAGAAGTGAAGTGGGCAACACAAATTCATAAATTATTATTTGCTGTACAATGCTTGGCAGAGTTATTTTTACATTCTAAACATCTTATTGAAGCATTTCTCATCATTAAAAAATGGACCATTTTGGTACTGTTGTGTTATAAAAAATGGGTCTCTAACGTGTTGAAAAGGTACTGACAGGGACTCTGTATGTCCCCTTTTTCTGAAGCAATAGCTTGTACATAGGAATGTAAATGATAGTGCTGAATTAGCCCAAGAATTCTATCAGATTGCATGAAAAAAAAAGGGGGGGGGGGCGGAGATATATATATTATAAGAAGGCCTATCTGTCCCAATCATACGGAAAAAAAAAAGACAATAAAGCCAGAGAAAGCAGAGGAGATGTTAATTGTTAGACTTAATTGAAATGTAGAAACAGTAAGATAGGGGTGCACAAATACTACAGGTTTTCCTGCTCAATTTAATCCAAGCGCCAGTCAATTTAATCCGTGCGCCAGTCAATTTAATCTAAGTGCCAGTCAATTTAATCCGAGCGCCACTCAATTTAATCCGAGCGCCACTCAATTTAATCCAAACGCCACTCAATTTAATCCGAACGCCAGCCGAAATAATCCAAACGCCAGTGAATTTAATCCAGACACAACGGAATTCGAGAACCTTTGGATTTCAAGACCTCTGAAAATTTGTGAACATATTATGAGTTAACACCTTGAAAATGAAAGAGCGAGGTGGTAGACCAGTAGCTATCCTGCCACGGGACTAACGGCAACTTTTGGAGGTTTCGAAGCGAAAAGCTTCAGCTGGCGTATGTCGGAATTGGCTCCGTAAGCATGTTCGGAGTCGAATTGGCTCCGTAAGCGTGTTCGGAGGCGGCGCAGGTGGCCACTGCCGCGCGCTTGGCGTCATCGTTTGACGTTCGCCGCAAGCGCGTGTTTATCGCAGAGGGCGACTTATAACCGCTTGCCGGAGAATAGACGTGCGCATTCAACATGAAAGAAAAAGAGAGTGATACTACCGATACAGAACGCTATGTTTGTGGCTGTACAGAAATCGCAAGACAATGTGCCCAACAATGAAGAATAAAGAAGTTTATTAATCCTGCATAACTTATGGTATATATCATTGATAAGCAATTTGCATAACTAAACAAGGCACATGTATAGCATAAACATAAGCTAACCAAAGCATATCCATAAGTGAAACCGTGAGCATAACCATAGGATAAATCATAAAGCATAACCATAAGCTAAACCGTAAGCATATCCATAAGTTAAGCCATGAGCATATTCATAAGTTAAACCGTAAGCATATCCATAGGCTAAATCACAAAGCATAACCATAAGCTAAACCTTTAGCATAAAGGCTAAATCATAAAGCATAACCGTAAGCTAAATCATTAGCACCACCGAACCTTTTCCCTTTGAGATATCCAGGCTTAACCTTAGCTAAGCCCCCGCCAATTTTTTTCTTTATTTTCTACTTCGTTATGAGAGCGACACAGCAAATGAGAATTCTCGAAATTAATTGAGAGGAAACGTCAGCATGAGTACGTCGAGTTAAGGGTACACATGCGATTTGGTCATGGCTATCAAACGAAACAATAAAGGTTGATTCGATGATAATCACTAGGCCCTGGCCAGGAGGCTTCGGTCGCTAGCGAATATGATTCTCTATTCTACTGTGGTGTCCGCAGCCTCCAATCAAAGACCTTGTCATCAGTACCGCTAAAACAGTCATGAATACCATTTAATTGCATAACTGATATGGTCGAGTCACTAGTAATCACAAGTGAAATACAATGCGCAGTTCGAGGTTCTTGGGGTTTTGCTCGACGTACTCATGCTGACGTTTCCTCTCAATTAATTTCGAGAATTCTCATCTGCTGTGTCGCTCTCATAACGAAGTAGAAAATAAAAAAATTGGCTGGGGCTTAGCTAAGGTTAAGCCTGGATATCTCAAAGGGAAAAGGTTCGGTGATGCTAATGATTTAGCTTACGGTTATGCTTTATGATTTAGCCTTTATGCTAAAGGTTTAGCTTATGGTTATGCTTTATGATTTAGCCTATGGATATGCTTACGGTTTAACTTATGAATATGCTCATGGCTTAAGTTATGCATATGCTTACGGTTTAGCTTATGGTAATGCTTTATGATTTAGCCTATGGTTATGCTCACGGTTTCACTTATGGATATGCTTTGGTTAGCTTATGTTTATGCTATACATGTGCCTTGTTTAGTTATGCAAATTGCTTATCAATGATATATACCATAAGTTTTGCAGGATTAATAAACTTCTTTATTCTTCATTGTTGGGCACATTGTCTTGCGATTTCTGTACAGCCACAAACATAGCGTTCTGTATCGGTAGTATCACTCTCTTTTTCTTTCATGTTGAATGCGCACGTCTATTCTCCGGCAAGCGGTTATAAGTCGCCCTCTGCGATAAACACGCGCTTGCGGCGAACGTCAAACGATGACGCCAAGCGCGCGGCAGTGGCCACCTGCGCCGCCTCCGAACACGCTTACGGAGCCAATTCAACTACGAACATGCTTACGGAGCCAATTCAACTCCGAACATGCTTACGGAGCCAATTCAGGCATACGCCGGCTGAAGTTTTTCGCTTCGAAACCTCCAAAAGTTGCCGTTAGTCCCGTGGCAGGATAGCTACTGGTCTATCACCTCGCTCTTTCATTTTCAAGGTGTTAACTCATAATATGTTCACAAATTTTCAGAAGTCTTGAAATCCAAAGGTTATTGAATTCCGTTGTGCCTGGATTAAATTCACTGGCATTTGGATTATTTCGGCTGGCATTCGGATTAAATTGAGTGGCGTTTGGATTAAATTGAGTGGCGCTCGGATTAAAATCACTGGCACTTGAATTAAATTGACTGGCACTTAGATTAAATTGACTGGCGCTCGGATTAAATTGACTGGCGCTTGGATTAAATCGAGCGGGAAAACCTGTAGTAGTTTTTGAGACCAAATCAAATATGAATCGAACAGCACCATAAGTGAAGCGAATCGAATATTGAATACTGAAATACTGTACAGGCGTTATTCTAAACTCACTATTAATACTGTGCATTAATATTAATATTGTGTGTGTATTGTGTTTATTATGAATAAAAGAATATAAACAATTTTCACATTCTAGTATTTACAATATTAGGAAATTTATGTCATTACATTGCACATTATATAGCATCATTTAACTATTAAAATCCCAAACGGAGTATTAGGAACCACTAAGCAGGTTGTTAGCAAGCTTGGGGCTCTTCAGAGCAAATACAGTCCTGCATTATCATGTAATGTTTAGAAAGGCAGCCTTGTGAGCCAATTAACACCTGTGTATACCTTCGCAACCAAATCAGAAATGCATGCCATCTGTGGTGATCGCAGAGCTAAAGGTCACTTCGGGCAAGCGATAATGGCAGTGTTTTTTTTTTCAGTTTCAGCATCAGAATGAGCTATTTTTGCAAGATTTTTGTGACAATCTTGCTTGTATTTCAAATGTAAAATTTTGAACAGACGCTCCTCTATATTTACATTATCTAAACTATACTTTTTAGGTGGCCCAAATTTCGTTGCAGTTGGCTTTCAATATAACGAAGTGTGTTTGTATGCGATTTCAATATAATGAAACTTCAATGCTACCGCAAACTAATACTGAGACAATAAACGGAAACTTCTGCGGATGCATATGGTCAAAGGATTTAATTAAAAGTGGCTGTTCGTAAATGCACCTCTCAAAAATTGCATGCCACGTGACATGAGCGACTGCCGAAGTGGCATCATGTTCTGCATGAAGTCCAACTATGATAAGATTCTATGGCACCCTGCGTGCTGTGTGCTTTAGGTTCCAGTGAAAGCATGCAAGGGTGAGACAAGAAAGGTGGTGGTCTTCATGAGTGCCGCTTTCCTGCACGAGAAAAGGGAAAGAGGGGAGGGGAGCGAGCTCGCAGTAACGCGTGCAAGTGCAAGCGATGGGGCGGAGGGAGGGGACAAGGTGGCGTACATGTTGGTTTCTGATGCTCGTTTTGGCCATGGCCGCACATGGCTGTAAGCGCAGCTGAACACATACATAGCCACACACCCTGCTTTAGAGGTAATGTGCTGCGTGTGCAAAAAGTGGGCATGCCGAGATGGCATGGCATCATGTAAGCTATCTTCCCGCATTTAGCATTGGAGGTTGCGTAATGTCGAGTCTCGGTGACTTGTTGGAGCGAGAGGCAGATGAAGCATTTGCTGTCTGCTGCCGGCACTTTTCATGATAGCGTCATGCCAGAGCGAGTGACGCTATCAGTCGTTCGGGCAAACTGTGCTCAAAAGCGTGGCTGGCTTTGCTTAATTCGTACCACCGATGTGAAGATATCGTTGACATGGCATGAAACCATATTATTCGTCGCCGATTCCCAAATTCATCAAAAGAAATTTTTCTCTTATTGAAATTTGTTTTTTTGGATTGTCCGATAATTTGGAAATTCCGCGGCCCCTTTCCATGCAAGAAAAATCGGTATGGGACTGAAAATACTTGCATAAAGTGACGATTTTCTGTACAACATACTTTTTATATAACAAAGCAAATTTCTTATCTTACCTACTTCGTTATATCAAGGTTTAGCTATATCCAAGTTGCGGAATATATTATACAGACTTCACTGTTACGGCTATTAGTGTTCTTTGCTTACTTCAGAGAGAGAGAGGGCCCTTTAATGAAAGACAGAAATTTTAGCTGGCACATAGACATCGCTGACATGCTACTCTGCGTGGGGAAGGGAATTGGGGAGAAAAAGAAAGAAGGAGAGAGGTTTTGCCTACTTCAGCCATTTTAATATATATATATATATATATATATATATATATATATATATATATATATATATATATATATATATATATATATATATACATTAGACCATGTGACTGACTTTCCACACTTCACATGCAGTTCTTTCCACTTTGTTCTTAACTCTAACGCATTGAAGAACAAAATAGCAACAACAACACACTGTTGGAACATTTTCCATAAGCAACAAGCCATTCGGGAAGTGGTAAAATGCCCATGATACGATGGGTTCATCAAAAATAAAAAATCCTATGATGAGTTAAAGTCGTCAGATTCCCCTAAAGGGTTGAAGCAAGTCGCTTTTGATTAAAATAGAGTGCAAGCACAAAAGAGTGAGCGAAAAGCATGCACTGGACAAAGCACATGGCACGCTTCAGTCACTCACTCGTCCACCAGTTTTAGGTAGGCCTCATCTGAAGTGCCCGGCCGCAACTCCACCTTGCGCCGTATGGCCCCTGCAATGGGCATTCCGTATGCGTTAGTAAAAGCGAGCGCCATGACAAAGTTAAGCTCCACAGTGGAAGAGAATACACAGTTTCTATACACATGCATATCCCACCGATATCACAAAGCAAGATTTTGCTCTCTTAACTTTTTAATCCGTTTAACCTGCAAAGCTGAGACCTTTTTAAGAATTCTCTGATGGCTACATTTACCCAACAAGCATCCAAATTATAACAACTACCTAAGCGCTCTCAATTTATTTGTTAATTATTGTAAGTATTCTCGATGTCTATTCACACCATTTAATAATATGTTTGTCAAAAAACAGGAGTCTCTCGATTCTAAACACAGTCAGAACTACAGGGTTTGTCTATAAATTAATGTGACAGGGCCTGGTACAAAGAATTTATTGACCCAATCGGTACACATTCTGTAATCCTTCAACATAGCCTCCTTGGGCACCGGTACACCACTGTCAGTGCAATTCCCATGCTGAAAAGGCTCCCTCTGAAGTCAGCTGCCATAGCCTCTTTCAAAGACTCTGTGACAGCCCACTGAATGGCGGGAACATTGTCCAAACAGTAACCTTTCAGCCTTCTCTTGAGCTTCGGGAACAGGAAAAAGTCTGCTGGTCTCAAATCGAGGTTGTGCGGTTGGCTGCGGCAAGGTTGCAGCCCCTATCTGGGCCAGGCAGGCGGTCACAGCGAAGGCGGTGTGGACTGAAGCGTTGCTGTGGGGGAGCTTCTAGCGATCAGCAATTTCTGGTTAGTTTTCTATTGACGGCTCTGTGAAGGCACTCAAGAACTTCTTTGTAGAACACTGCATTGACAGTTCGTCCCAGAGGTACAAATTCTTTGTGGATCACCCCACGCTGTCAAAAAAGACTATGAACATTGTCTTTGCCTTGAAGTTTGATATTCTGGATTTCTTGGGGCACAGGGAGTTCACGGTGTGCCACTCTGAACTTTGGCACTTCATTTCAATGTCATATTGGCACACCCATGATTCGTCAACTGTTATTACGCAGTCTAAAAAGTCCCATTCACTTTCTAACTGCACCAACAACTCGCAGGAAGTCAACTCGTCATGGTTTTTTTTCATCACTCAACCCTTTTGGCACCAATTTCAAACAAACACTCCACGTGTTCAAGTTTTCAGAAATAATTCTGTGAACAGTTGCTTTGCACATGTTGAGGTCTTCCATGATTAATCTAATACTCAAATGATGGTGAGAGTCCGGGAGATATTTATGTTTGCCACCTTTTCATCTAAACCACTTGTTGAAGGGCACCCAGATCGCTCCGCATCTTCAACGGTCTCCCATCTGTTCCTGAACTCACTGAACCACCGGAAAACCTGTACCCTTGACAGGGCGTTGTCCTTGTAAGGCTCCTTAACCAAGGCAGGCATCTCAGAAGCAGTTTTGCCCAGGTGAAAGCAAAATTTAATCGCTTACTGAATGCTCCACTGAATGCTCCCTGGTGACTGCAGCGTCGCGTGGCAGGCAGTCTGATTACTTTACAGACAAACCCTGCAGTTATATCAATGTATACTCATTACATGCTAATACCAGCGAGAAAAAAGTTTGATTTACTTGATTACATGCAACAATTCAACATAGTATCTGTGTTCATCATATTGAGGTTTGGCTGCATAGTAGTGCCTTCTTTTTCTTGGGAGGGCAGTAAATTATGTTATCTGTTTGCTGGCTTCTACTGCATCACTTCTTCATAACCTTGGTGAGGGTACTTTATCGCCAAGCTGACTAATTAAGACCACATGGTATTAAAATCCTGAAACATTTGCAAGCATAAGTAAAGATACAACCAACAAACCTAAGGTACAACTAACAAACCAAGCAAGTTAAGAGACTAATTACTAGATCAGTAACTGAAGAGAAAATCAGGTTCTATTTGGTTTAACCATCTTACTGTTATCCATTTTTATCCATCTTTAATTTTGCAGAATCATGCTTAAGCTTGGTAGCACCACAGATACTTTGCTAGCAGAGCTGCTTTCTATGCATAACATCACTCTCTTTTTGAGTGATTTACTATATCACAGCACTAGGCCATTGTCCGCTAAATTCAGTCAAAACTTTTTTACATCACCTTAGGTTGGCAGCCATATTGAAAGCTTAACAGACCTCACCAAACTCCTGTTCACAAACTACATTCCTGCCTCAAGCATAAAGCGCTCTGGGTAAAGCCTTCTGTGCTTGCCATTAACTCTTCCGTGTTCTCTGTGTGCAATTCTAGGAAATTTGGCACTTTTGTGGCTCAGTTTATGGCACTTGCTTGCACCAGATATCCAGAACAAGGTAGCAGCTATACCAGTAACAAACAAGAACGTAAGAAATTATCAGATTTAATGAAGTACATCTAAAATGTTTCTTGCCAATATAAAGTGCAACAAATGTATACTTATAATGAATATATATATTAAATACAATGAAGGCATTTTCATGTCAGACGGGACTTCATTATAATGAGGTCCTAATGTATTTCCATTTCAAAGGCTGACCCCTCCCCGCAACGCAATAGGAGACATTCAAAGCAGCCAGCGATGGTGCAGAGTTAAAAGCATAAGCAGCAAGCTATGCAACGAGAGATAGTATCTATCTTTTGCTTTCAACTATACAGCCAAATTCTGATGTAATGAACACAGACAATGACTTCTTGGATATACTAAAATAAATCCTAAATTTTTATTGCCTGTATCATTATGAAATGAATATTGGATATAATGAAGGCATTTCTGTGCTAGTTGTGACTTTTCTGTAATGAGGTTCGACTGTGAATGCAAAAGTGCAGGACAGGCAACTGATGCCGGTGTCACATGAGTACTTCTGATGATGACTTAGCCTGATTCAGGCAGGAATTGTCAACCACGATTGCCTTCATCCTGTAGCTTGTGCAAAGGAGGCAGTTGCAACTGTGAAATTCGATCCCAATCAGTCTAGATCGCAATCGAATGTGCACCGCGTGACATGTGCACTCATGTTACAGAGGTGTTGAAAAGATGCATCGAAAAAAAGATACAGGACAAGAGAGCAATCACCACAATGAAAAAAAGCCGTCACTGCTTTCTTGCCCTTAGTATTTTTTTCACACTAATCTGGGGAAGGCAGCAACCTGCACCAGGTACCAAAAGCTGAAAATCCTACAGCTGTCCTTTTCTGCATACCTTTGGCATACTCGTCACCTGGGTAGATCGCTCTGTTGTAGACATCCATTATATACACATCTTTGTCACCCAGGAAGTCACGTGCATATCCATTGCCCTGCATTGTATGTTTTAGAATTTAGTCCCAACCATCAGCTCAAGCCACTGTTCTCATACACATTGAAGAATAAATGTGACTGGTTATTAGCACACTTGCATTGCTCAGAAAGGTAATTCATTCCATTTATTAATTACAGCCTCGGAAGAATAATCAAGCATTTACAAAAGAAAACGTACTATATCAATCAATTTCTTTTATGTTACTTTCCCTTCACTATTCTTTTTTGTTGTAAGATTTCACAAATATGAAAGAGTTTGTTGAGCTCTTTGTGTACTGTTTGCTGGACAATGAAGATGTCTAACCTAGCTCATAAGCAATTGTTGAAAATATAATCGATTTACAACCACAGCTGCTGCTTGAAAAGATAAATTGATCAATCACTTGGCATATAAGGGCATGGCTGTGCACAGATCGGCACAATGAACAGAATTTGCACAGATTTACTCACAAGGCATATTTTTTACCTACTCAAAGCGTGACTCACACCAAGTTAAGACTTCCTCGCACCCACTCATGCTCACACTGACACTTCCTTGGACTCTAAAAACAAACAGAGCACAAAGAATGGGGCAAGAAAGTGAGACTGTACCAACTAGCCCAACTGCAAACTCTCCTAAAAAACTCCCGTGGAGTCACAAGAGCTCATCCATGGCACAGACTCTTACGTGGGTCTTAATGAGAGTGAGTCAGCTCATTTAGCCTTTAAGTGCCGTGCCTGAGTATATTATCTGGCCCCCAATGCACACCTTTGGCCTTGCCTGAGACAAGTAATGAATATGAAACATTCATAGAATAGTTGTGCCACCTACTCAGGGTTTGGTCAAATTAAATTTTATGGTAGGTTCTGTTTTTTACAGTACAGATGGTACGACAGAGCTTGCCAGTTTAAAAAGGCAACTCAGTGACTGTATCAACTGTCGCAATTCCTTGTTTTCCAACATGAAGGAACTGCTGCATGGCCCACATGTTTTTTGGATGATGCAGAAATTCCAAAAGTGCTTATCAACTCTCATTCAGAGGACATCGGTGTTGATTGTGAGGTGCTGTTAAGGGACAATTACAGGGACGAAGAGGCGTTATTGCCGGAGGAACACTAATTATACTAATTAAAGTTATTCATTAGCAAAAGTCCCAATTTTCTTTTTGAATTTTCAGAATACAAATATTGTAAGATGTTGAGCAACACATTGCTAATAGCATTTGAATTTAGAGCCTGCTAATGTGTTACTTCGAAATTATATTTTTGCTTCGGCAAAACACCAGCACCTAAATAATTATTTTGTCCGTCCATTTACGCAGCTGTCTCATCAAACAAGACGCACCTGGTGTGCATCCAAGTCAACCACAATGACGTGCTTGATGTTGCCATGCCGCTGTAGCTCGCGTACAGCAAGGGTGATGTCGGCGTAGCAGCAGAAGCCGCCACCCCGGCGGGCACTTGCGTGGTGAAATCCACCGCCGAGGTGGATTGCCCAGCCATGATCCAGGGCAAGCCGTGCAGCCTGCAATTTGTGCTCATTCATCTAGCCACACTGCAACTGTGCTTTTGTAGGGCAGCGCACTGCAAGTTTCCATCCTTGTAGAAGTCCTCACCCTCTTGATTTGCAAAAGCTGTTTGTAACTGCCAAATAAATGCCACAGACAATGAAGTGAAAGGGGCCCTGAAACACTTTTGACGATTTTCCACAACCGTACTGAGTCGTTAGAGTAGGTCCTTCTGATCATTAATTGACACATCTAAGTGCTCTGCGTAAAGCGTGTAATTTATTATAAGGTTTTAAAAATACACATCGCTGCCGATCGCAGCGCACTGCTTGGCGGAATTTTAAGTCGCCCCTACCCATATGACCGAAATCACCCATATGACGTCAGTGGGGCGAGCTACCCGATTGGCTGACCAGGGCGCGTGATCGATAATTTTTCCAACTTTATGGTAAACAAATTATCTTCGTAATAGTTGGAATGTTAGCTAATTTGTTTTTATAAAGAAGAATGTAACATAAAGAGAATGCACAAGAACAATGTTTTAGTACTTTTAAGCACTTCCGGCACACAGCAAGTGTTGTCTGCTTGTGTTACAACGTACTCCGTTTCGATGAGAGCTCCACGGTCAGAGTTGGTCTCAGTCTTTTAGCGAGCACTATGATTCGACTTTGTTGCCTTGTGGACTGCAAACGTAGCGACCAAGCTGCGACATCGTGTCCCTCTGCAAGGCAGCGTACGAGCGAACTGGCTGCTGCGCATCGGACTGCCGCTATCCGATCGGCGCCAGGATTTGTGCGTTTGTGGCCGTCACTTTACACCGGAAGATTACTAACGCAAAAGCGTTTCGCGAGTCCCGTATTAGGGCAACCGTAAGCGCAAGAAGACAGGGTCTGGCCGCTTGACTGTGCCGTAACGGGACGAGCCGAGATGAACAGAAGGGCAAATGTGAATGGTCTGCATGGTGCAGCCACCTGGTGGCATAGAGCTCAACCATACACAGTAGCAGCAACAAAGCGTATTCTTCTTTGCTGCTGGTGCGTATTTTTCGCAGGAGTGTAATCATCAACACGTTGTTTTTATAAATGTTTAAAATGTTTTACACTTGGTTAGAGCAATATTAGCGCTTTGTTTGGCTGGTTAAGCGCTGCGCCAACAAGTGTCTGGACCGTGCAGACCGATCAGGCCGCTCACGTACGTCTACGCCAAAGTTCCTTCATCAGCGTGACTTTATGCCTCCAGTCATTTGCCAAAATGACCAGCTTGCCTGTGGTTAACGGAATACCAGACACGTTCGGCGCTACGACAGAATGCTCGCAATGCAAGCTGCTTCGATAGCTCTCGCTTGGGGTCGACAGCCAAGCGTCTAGCGGAGAGGTTTCGCGCGGGCGGGGGCGAGCTCCAAAACCACCGGAAGTGGACAATATGACGTCGCATCGTGACGCAGGACCAGTGAAGGCGGAGCTTAGCCGCACTCGCTCAGCGAACGAGTTGAGGAGGAAAAGCATGGCTGGGGAGGAGGGTAACTTCTAATCGGTTGTAGCTCCTTTAATACGTAATGCTTCACTTAAATTGTGGTGCGAATGTTCTACTTAAGCTGTACCCTACGCGTCTACAAAATTTGTCCGAACCGTTTCAGGGGCCCTTGAAGGAAAAGCATCGCTTACAGTTCCCTTGGCTTCATATGGTTGTTACTAACAAAAAATAAAGCTTCTCAGTTATCCTGGTTCTTCTTGCTCAAAAGCTGTCCATGAGATTCATTTATTGATGCATACATGTGAAATTAATAGCTGGACTATGAGGGAGCTATTAACGAAAGGATACCGACTAAAGAACGACATTATTATTAGTTTGGTATTGTAAGGTATCCCTTCGAAAACTGATGTGCATTTAAATGGTGCAAAAAATTCGCAGTTCCGCCGGAAAGGCGAAGCACCGATTGCGATGGCAAATTAGTGGAGGATAGCTGTGCAAAGTAAGGATAGCAGCTTTATCGGTCGTATAAACTTGTAAACATTTGCTTACTAACTGAATTAACAATAACAGAATGCGTAAGCATGACTGAACAAGGACGTAGAAACAGACACATGGAGACGGTGCTGTCTTTGTGTGTCTGCTTCTTTCTATGTCCTTGTTCAGTCATGCTTACACATTCAATCATGGATTCAAGCCAACTAGTCCGTCAACATTTTTAAACTAAATTAACGAGCATGGTGTCATGTGCGCACAGGCAAACATGAACACACAATGCTTGATGACAGCGGAAACTGCCTGTGAAAACGCTGGAGTTAGGAATCGTGGCAGGAGCTGCGAGCCAATTGATCTCCGTGCACCTGTCGCTTCGACGCATACGAAACATAGAAAGCACAGCTCATATGGAGCTACCAGCACTAAATGCACTCTGCCAACATGACAGATTACTCTGAAGATGAGGCCCACATGGGCGTGCACTCTAGCCACATCGCAGACCACTTTGAAGAAACACGAGCGCCAGCAACGCGTCCCTATGGCGTACGCCAAAGGCATCTACTACGGCGTCCACGATTCGCGTGGCCAACGCCACAGTAGACAACGCGGTTGTGTCCACTCTGTATGGAGCAGCAGGCAAGGAGGACATCAAGGCACTGTAGCAGCTGCCGGAGAAAGACGCCCCTCCTCCCTCGCCTTGCCTCACCTCCTGCCTCGCGCACCACAGGAGAGGGCACGCACCTGGATTGCTTTCCTCACTCACACACGAGATTCAACCACATTCGCCAGTTCACCCTCTCACGCTTTCACACATACGGTCCTCACGATGATGGCGATGGCAGAAATCCACCTGGAGCGTCCATATAATTGCTATAGCAATAAAAGATCGGTTAATAGCAAGCAAAATTGAGGGAAATGTTTCCTGTTTTGAATTTTGCGCATGAACCACAACGCCGAAGATGTCCTCAATTTCAACATGCTGTATTTACTTCATTCTAGTGCACACATATGTTCCTGAAGAATTCACTGAACTATGATATGCATGCTAGAGTCGAGCATGAAACCAAAACTGTAATATGTGTTGTCAGGATCCCATGCCATAATCCAGTATGCAGGGCATTTAAAAAATGCAAGATGTCAAAAGCCATGCACTAAACTGAACATGACATGTTCTACACAGTAGACAATGATAAGGAGGCCTTGGACAACGATGATGAGCGATGCTCGGTCAACTGTGTCTTGGATGTAATAAACTTTCTCTTGCCAACTAAGAAGAAATTGCTATTCTTCTCTCTAAAAAAAAATCTGGTGAGGCAACAATCAAGGGCACTGCATCTTATATTGCTGCATATGGGTGTCAGTGCAGCTGAGCACACATGCGCATGCGTGTCCTATTTTGGAGGTGATCTGCAGCAAGTGCAAACGTTCGGCGAGCCGAGATGGCCATGGCTTTATGTGCACTGTCTTTCCACATGTTTAGTGTTGGAGGTCACATAATCTCGAGTTTCGGACGGAGACACACTGAAGCAAAAGGCAGACACAAAGCACTTGCTTCCCTCTGCCTGCAATCTTATGTGATAATGTCGTCCCACAGCGGGCAACACTATCAGCTGTGGTGGCTGAGTGGATGTGAAAGCTTTGCCGGATTCACTTCGTACTGCCAAAGTGAAGCGATCTTCGACACAGCATGAAACCATAGCTTTATTCATCGACTCTCAAGTTCCACAAAATGAAATCTCCTAATCACTGAAATTCGCTCTTTTCTGATTGCTCGATAGCTTGGAAAGTTGTACAGCTCCTTTCATGCAAGAAAAATCAGTCTGCAACATGGCATAACAGGTTGAATTTCAATATAATGAAATTTCTATTTAGTGAAGCAAAGTGCCAATTATACAAACTTCTTTACATTGAGGTTTAAATGTATAAAGAACAACAGTTTTTGAAGTCCGCAGTGTGAAAGACTGATGCAAACGGAGACTTGTACGAATGTATTTGGTTCTGGAGAACCCCAGCTGTGGTGTAGAGCATCCCATTTCCAAACAAACACATGGAGGAAGTCACTTATACACAATATTTAACAGCCATCAAGTAAGCATGTCTCAATATAGGCAGCCTACGAATTCGCCAAACAAATCTTTTATTTGGTCAATCTCCCAATGTTTGCATTCCTCCGAAATGATGCGGGATGCTGGAGTATTGCCCTTAGCTCCTTGAACGAGCATTACACTCTACTACACGCATCTACAATCCGAGAGTCACTTCTCCCATCTGCTGAAATGTGTTTTCTGTGCAGCCCAACCACGCCCATGAAGGGGCATGTTCCACAGCACTAACAAAAACCAGACTGAGCAAACACAGAGAGAGGAGGAAATGTGCTTCTAGAAATATACATCAGCACACAGGAGGCAAAGCCTGCTCTGCGTTCGCCAACTTCGTGTTACTGTGCACGTCTGAGTGGAAAGAGTGGAGAATTTTCAGGTACGTCAGTGACATGGCAGGACAGAAATGCGGAAATATACCAGTACGTCAGTGACACTGAAATGGTTAAGGAATGCTTTGGGGGAGAATGGTAAGTAAAATAGCAATTTATTTTTGCCGAGGTCCCGGGACTGAAACCATGAAAGTGGGGTTGGTCTCAGGATTCATATTAAGTGGACATGCCCTGAGCACGGCAAGGCTTAGGCAGTCGACTTCCGTTAGACGAGTTCTGATAGGACCAACGAAATTGGTCAAATTACTTGAACGCCTCTGCAAATCAATTGCATTGAATGACTTTGCAACAATCGCAAACAGGATCGCAAACCACTTCCCTGAAAGGAATTTGTCCTGCAACACATGCAATTCTTGTAAATGCCAAGGACACCTGACGTGACTGCTGGCTAGTTTAGCACTTAAAATAACTTTTGAACTTTGAACTGCAAATACTTTTTGAATTGGCTTTTCTAATCAAAATATGAAAGCAGCATGTTGTCGTCGCTGCAGTCCCATGCCAGAACTTGTTCTGTTGGCACCTTGTGATGATGAGAGGCACGGCACAGCAATAAATATGTATAGCGAATGTGTCGGTGAACGGAAGTTCAATGTATGCATCATACATTAGTAAACTTTCGCATGGGATTTTACAGCTGTTAGATGTAGACAACTTGACATATCCGAATGTGATATATCCAGGATAGACTGTACATCTGTTTCAGTGTATCTACTTTTTTATTTTATTTTTAGTATTTATGCAAGCACACCTGTATTTATTAATAAATAATGCCTATTTACCTAGAGTAAATATTTTTTTGTCCCTTTATGCCCACATGAAAATGGGCTCTGAATTTCCAGCTGGAAATGGTCTTTCCAGCCAGGTTTCCAACTGGAATTAGCCCTTCCAGCTGGAAATTTTCCAGAGCCAGCTGGAAATAGCTGGAAATGGCACTTTCCAGCTGGAAGTGGAATCCACCTCAGCTGGTCTTCCAGCTGGAAGCAGCACTTCCAGCTGGAAGTTTTCCAGCTCCAGCTGGAAACAACCGGATACAGCATTTTTCAGCTGGAAACAGCGCTTCCAGCTGGAAACAACTGGGTAGAGCCTTTTCCAGCTGGAAGTAGAATCTACCGACTGGAAAGTGGCAGGCGTAGAATAGCGGGATGCTTCCCACTTGCATTAAGACATTTTTTTATATCTGCAACATGCCCATATTTAGTCCTAGGTGGTGTACGTTTGTATCGGAACGAAAGCTTTACTCTTGCAGCGGCAAAAGTTTTGTTTTTCTTCGTTTGTGTTGTGACAGCAATTGTAATTAATTGCATGAACTGCATGGAAATGCTCATCACTCAGGGTACCTTTGATCGCGATCGGGCCTGATCCGGATCGATTCCAATCAAAAGTGCCCTGTGTAATCGAGTTCCCCAAAAAAGAACATATCACCAGGAAAACCGCCACTTTTATTGAACCTTACTTGTAGCAGACAAAAGCGACGCGCTCCTGATCGACACTGTTATCTTGCTACACTGCCGACGTCGTCTAGCGAGGAGCTTGCCCGATTGGTCATGATGAGCCGTTGCACAAATGGCTAGTGTTTACAGCATAGCAATTCCTTCCCTGGCTACCAAAAAAAGAGCCCTAACATGTGGCACTTTCAGCAGTTATCAGGCTGCAGTGACCGCTGCTCCTATCTTTTCCTTCCTGCACAACGCCGCTACAATCGCCGCCATTTTTGTTGAATGCTTAGGAGCTTTAGTCTCGTATCTTGTCTTGATGTGCTCTTTTGACACTAATAATAAAATAATAGGCTGGTATTGCAATATTAGTAGTTGGCAGAGAAGCTCGGATTTTATTCGAAGCAAACAGCAGCATTACAGATGCAGGCCGAATATATAAAATATGACGACGCCACAGTGCCGCCAGTTTCGTACAGCACATGGCGGCCACTGTCACACAGCCGGGCAGTAAGACAACGTGAGACTCTCGCGTGTGCGTTAGTGATTGATGAACAAGTTTTTATGAGGAACCTGCATGATCTTGCACATGAAGTAATTCTTTTTAAACAGTTTCTTCTCTGGACGGCGTTACAAGTACAGGCAAGCGGGTGTCAACGGTTTTTATTGCTGTAATTTGTGGTGTTGTGGATTCACCAGTGCGGATCGAACAGCGTGCACCGTTTTCCCCAGCCCTGATTCTACCATATCGAGGTAATTATTTCACTTGTTTATGTTTTTAACGTAATTAATCTTCATTTTTATCCTGAAAGTTGGCACGCTCGAGCATGATATCATAGGTCCGTGCTGTACGTGATGTTCGTATGCAAGGTGATCATCTTTGTTTTACGGAATTTGTAGAATTCACCTGTGGCAGATAGCATAATTAATGTCGCTGAGCTGAATTATTCGAAGAGGTACACGATTATCAGCACGCAAAATCGCAACAAATCTTCAACTAATTATCAAAAATTGACAAATGAACTTCTTAACAATTACCTTGCTGTATACATTGCAATTAACGAGTTGTAGCCTGTGAGTTTGCAAAATGCATCCACTTTAAATGAATTTCCAGAATTGCGCCAGTTTCGAGATATTATTTTTGCAAAGTGTGAGACGAAATAAATAGGCGTTCAAATTACTTTTGTGCTCCAATGCATAAAAGAGTGTTTTGATAAAAAAGTAAGTAAATCAACAGTGCACATTTACGGCGAATTTGATGACACATATTTTCAACTGGTGTCATTCCGGAAGTTAAGTCCAAGTGGATACGCCTGGCAATCTCATCGGCTACAATTCGTAGATTGCTATATGTGCCGTAATGTAATAAATTAGGAAGTTGTTTCATTCTTTACAATTAGTTGAATATGTGTTTCGATTTTTCGTGCAAGTAATCTCCACCTCTCTGAAGGGTCCAGCTCAAGCACTAGAATTATGGTATCTTCAACAGGTGATTTTTAAAAATTGTATAAAAACTAAAAATTATCCTGTATATGCAAAGTGCTTGCCAGTTTGCGTAAGCCCCTTTTGTCTCCAATAGTCCACTTGGAAATAGTGCCATGCAATGTTTGTGCCCAATGTTGCACATACACCTATGAAATACTAGTGTGTATGTGTCAATCTGCGCAACACAATATAAGCACAATTATGGCGTGCTTTCTCTGCAAGTGCGTGTTTGCAAACAGGCATTTAAATTGGTGCAAAACAACGATAACATAAAAAGACTGGCCCTGAAGCTCCTGCGTTATTCAGAAGATAAATGCTTCTTGGGAGGCTGTTGAGTTACATCACACGCCTAGTTCAAAATACAAGTGAGCTCATTTGAACTCCATTTAGACTAAAGCTACAGTCAACGGTGCTAAGCAATTTAACAATCACTGCATCGCTTCTGCAGCTCAGGTTGAGAGCCTTGCGAGAGCTCAGGTTGAGGCCTAGCGCCACATAAACTGTAGAAGGGGCTGTGATGAAGGTACACTATGGTACTGTCCAAAAGCTGTTGATACAATCCATCTGATTTTGGTAAAGGTCACTGTTTACTAGAACTGAGTGGATTAAAGTCATGATTGTTTTAAATTTCACTCACTGTGTTTGAATGTCTTTCAGATGGTGTACAAGGAGATGCGCAAGTGTATTCCACATCTTGAGGGAGATGCAAGATATGCTTCCGCGATCCTTGCTGCAGGTGTTCAAATAAATGATTTAAAGTTCCAGCACTGTGCTGCGTCGGCTGTGTGTATTTTCACTGGACCGGCTGGTCCTGCGGCCAATTACATTAGCAACTAACTGCGACTTGCGACAGCGAGCTAAGATCCATGCGAGCTCTGGCCAGTTTGTATCCTGCTTTATGCGAACTTACACCCTGGGATTTCACTTGGGCATGACTCTACACCAAAGCGGCTGGTCAATGTTTTAAAGCTGGAAATGTAGTAGGAACATTTTCTGGCTCCAGCTGGAACCACTGAGCCTTCCAGCTGGTAGATTCTTCCATTTCCAGCTGGAATGTCTACTGGTCGCAGCTGGGAATACAGCAGATTCTAGCTGTAAATTATGTGGTTTCCAGATGGAATCTGCACGCTTTCCAGCTGGGAATTATGTGGTTTCCAGCTGGAAATCATATGGTTTCCAGCTGGAATCTGCATGCTTTCCAGCTGGGAATAAAATTCTGTCCAGCTGGAAATTGCGTCGCTTCCAGCTGGAATTTTCCCAGCTGGGAAACATTTCCGGTTTCATAATCCAGCTGGGAATGGAAATTATTTTCACCTGGGTGGTCACTCCTAAAAAATTGTGGTAAATGTTTTTCAAAATAGGTCAGCTTGAAGATTTTAAATCTGCAATAAAAAAAATTGACTCTGTGTAGTGTTGCATTTGGCACAAAAAATTTACCCTCAAAGGGTTAATGCGCGTGTGTTCAAAGAACCTTGTCTTTCTTTCTCAGCTTTCTATTCCCCCCTTCTCCTTCCCTTGAGCAGGGTAGCAACCTTGACACTATTCTGCTTAACCTCCATACACTTCCCTCTTCACATTCATCCTGAAAACATCCCGCATTTCAATCACAATGTCTGTAAGATGCCGAAACATCAGTTTCTCATTCCATAGCCATCAACAAAGTTTCCAGTTGCGACAACGCTGACAGGTAGTGTTAACAAAATGTTTAACAGCTTCTATGAGATGCATGACACTATTCAGGATGTACAGTCATGCTAGATGGGCGGGTAGTGGGGCACCATACGGACCAGAACAGTGCCAGCAGTCTGGAAGCGAAAGGGCTTGAGCACCCGTCTCTGAACCACGCAGTTGGGAAGCATGGCCATGAAAGGCACCTCCGTCACCGTGGCAACGTATGCACTCCACTGCACACCAAACAGAAAAGGCTGCATAACACATTGGCAAACTTTCTTTTTTGATGTTGTGAGTTGTTCTTCCCTCCTGCAAGCAATAAATGGTAGAGCGTTGCTAATATGTTCCTTAGTGATGTATTTCCCCGATTATAGTGCTGCTAAGGCCTAGTCTCCATGACAATACATGTAATGTGTTCCCAGCTACCACATTCTACGCAAAAGTGTTAATTCGGGCTAGTTCGTCTGTCATACTGGGACACTAAATAGCGCCAAAAATACAACAGTGTTGTTCTTATGTCGGTCCTTGTCTCTTTAGCTCCGTTTTGTATGGCAGCAGGTTCCATTTATTGCTTCCCATGGAAAAGATGTTTATTTCCCCAATAAAATTGCATGCCTACTGGGTTTTAACTTTTGCTTGGATGTGGATGGCGTAAATGGCTTAGTTGTCTCAAGGAGTGGACACTCATAATTTTGGCAGATCGCCCAAAGTCTGTGAACAAGTGGGCCTGGCATTATATTGATTACATTGCATTACACTGCATCAGGCATTACTACATTCAATTTTGAGGCACTCTATGCTGTATTCCATTCAATGAAGTTTAATGGGTGTAAGTTATTTTAAAACGTAAGATTAACCCCTTTCTTGCCGTGGACAAGCTGGGTTCATCCACTTGCTTCTGGTAAAAGCAGCCAAGGATGAGCTCAGCCCATCATGGTACTTTTTATTTTCTTACAGTCTCATGGACGAGCTGGTTTCGTCTCAGTGGTTTATCTTTCTGGTAGATGGCAGCACACAATCAGGCAGTACAAGCAGGAGCAAATTTATTCTTGCTGATGATGGCAACTATGGTGTCTCAAAATAGTTTGGCCATTTTTGGTCAGGTTTGGGGTTATTAGCATGGCACGCAAGGAGTCAAGCAAAAGTGCAAAGATACTGCACTTAAAATTAAGATGCCACTCACACTACGTGGTAAAATAAAATGAAAAAAAAGAAATGCACAAGGGAAATCAGCACTGAACCTGAAATAGTAACAGCCCCGAGTACTCAATAAAGAAGTCAAAGGGAGGGAAAGAGAAACATTTATCTCTAGTAATGTTAGACCTACACACATGACTGGGAAATGCTTTATGCTCTTGGGTCACACCAAAATATCAAGCTGCATTTATCTCATCAGTGACACAGCTGAAAGGAAGAACTTTTTTCATGTTCCCAAGATAAACCAACCAAAGATTTATTTTTTGAAGCATGGGAAAGCAGAATATAGCACATAAGCACATGTGAACAAAAACATAAAAAGTGCTAGAAATATCTGTCAATATGCCTAAAATGGACTGACAAAAACATCATCAGAAACGGTGAAGCACATGAATGCCATTCCACACAAAAATCTATGAACGCTTTCTCACTGGAACCGTATACTGAGGGCTACATAACTCAGATTGTCCACTTTCTCTTTACATGACATGCTTCACTGTTTCCTTCATCAATTATTCAACATTGGCATAACGTATCACCCATGTCAGCATACCAATTATATGTGCTAAGAGATTACCTTAAGCTGGACTGAGTTCAGTCAGAGACACTTCAATGAAATCACAACGCATTACCTTAACTGCTAGTATCGTACACTTTCACAGGTCATTATTAGAAGTGCAGGCACTGACTTTAAGCTTGCTGATGTAGGAGGGTGTGTGCACGACCAACAGCTCCTCGTCAGTCGCCTCATGAGGCTGGTAAAAGTTGCCATCTGTCAAAAGACCAGCACCTGCACAAAATATTTGTTCAACATTTGTTTACTATTCGTAACTCAGTCTGTCATAAAGATTTACAGACCTTACAAGCACCTTTTCTTAACATTCTGGCATGCAAGATTTGCCTCTCGTATACATGGAGGTCAAACAATCTTTAATCCTTGAATAGAAATAGAAGCAATGAATGTGAATATGAATGTATGAATATAAATAGGCGCAAGTTGGCCTTAAATGCCAAGTGCAACGAAACTTCACTTGGCTAAACAGGTTTCAAGTGAGTAGCACGTACCAATGAACCAATCTTAGCACAGCTGCCAAGGTGGCAATTGTGCAATTATTTTATTAGAAGCCTCTAAAGAGCACTTAAGTAGATGACACATGCACCTTGTGGTTAGCAGCTGTGACTAAGTCCCAGCACGTCACCTCAGAGAGTTTTCAGTGTGCCGTGGGTTGCAGCAGCTGCTACCTGATCTCAGAGGTCATGCCAAAGAGCCACCCATTCCAAGTCATGTGTGACTTCTGGTGTGCAGTAATGATGGTGTTTCTTTTTGACAGCAAAGCTGTTAGCCTGTAGTTGGTCGGAAGTTCTTGATCCGCGCTCCCCAAAGGAGAAACGGCAGCTGGAAAAGGGCTCTTTTGAGTTTCCACATAAGAGAATTATGTTTCCTCGTATATTCAAATTACAATCAGATGCTATCATGTCTATAGGTTGTGTGTAAGTCATACTTAACAAATTTTCTGACATTTTACTTTGAAAAATAGAATTATTTCAATAATGTACTTGCGCCAGGTGGAGAGCCTACTAGAACGAGGATTGGTGCCGTGATTGTGACTCAGTGTTCGTATAGTATCTGGTTGAAATAAACTTTTTCTAAGCACTCTGTCCTTGATGCATGGGCGCTCTGCCCTTTGCATCAGTTGCAGAGCCTGTGCTGTGACCGTAATCAACATTAAGGTAAACAGTGTTAAAAAAGCTACAGTGATGTTTCACTTCGTGAACATGGATTACGCGTATGGATGCTGCGAACATGGAACGCAGTGTTGATGCACATATGAAAAGGGCACGAATGTGGTCGAACACGCTACATTGATCTCGACGGTGTGATGCCTTGTGATGGTGGTGTTTGCGTAATGTCGGCAGCAGCTTCTCTGTACATCCAATTTCAAAGGGTGTAATAGAGGCGGAATTCCCCTCCAGTTTCAGGATCAAGAACGGCTAGTTTTGCTAGCTTTTCACAATGTTTTTACTCATATTTCAAACCTAATATTTTGCACGGAGGCTCCTCTCTATGTATGCTACCTTAAACAAAGCTTCTTGCATGGTCCAAAGTTTTGTTGCAGTCAGCCTTTATCTACCAAAGAGCCAAAGCGCCTTGCCAGCCACAATATGCAGCCAGATCACAAGTATGTAAGCCATCAAACAGATGCACAGAGTTAAACCTTTTCTGGAAATTTAACACTCCTGTTCTGAGTGAAAATACAGAAGCATGAAAATTTCACCAATCGGTCATACTTCATAACAGACTGAAATCAGCACTTTAGCTATGACATGTGATGTTGTTTTTATGTAGCATAATGCTGTGCAGAAAATGATAAGAGGCAATAAAAGAACATTCAACATTCATACCATATTCATAACTTACTGTCCATCCTCGTCGACGTTGGCTTTCGTCTTTTTCAACATTACACCAGAAACGAAGAGACAAAAAAAATTGTGGTGCAACATAAAGCTTGGTGCACAAAGCAGTAAGGTATACCAAGCATTCATTCAATTTGTGGCTGCTAGTTTATGAGAAAATGTAGACCTTGCATCAGACTTACTGTTGCACTATCCTGAACAAAGAATGAATGCCTGTAGTATGAAGGAGTACTGACAGATATTGCTGAAGTTGGAAGAATTCTACCAAGTGCTTCTTATATATATATTGATCCCACTTTGCAATTACAAAACATTGCAAGTATTTTAATTTTGCACTAAAGTCAGTCTCAAAATGCTGGACTGACTTCATTGACACTACTAAGCTATCCTGACAGAGCAAAGCTTGCCGACTTCGTGTAGCAATAAGGTTTATAAGTACGCTAATTTCACTCATAAAAAACTTAACATAGATTAGAGTCACACTTGACTCACTACTCATGAGGGATGTTCTATCTTTAAAGTGAAGCTTTCCTTGCAAACCTCTTTTGGACTTTGCTGACTGCAACTGCTGGTATCTACCCAAATAAAGCCCATGTTTGCAAAAGCATGTGCACGTGCCGGTTTCCATTACACAAAAGATGTAGGGATGAAATGGGTGAATAACCGTCAACATTATCACTGTCTTCTGCATCGTATTTCTCTCTGCATGCTGCTCTCCTGAGCAAATTTCACTCTAACGGAAATGAAACATCATCTACATCCTCATGACTGCCCTGAATCTGTATCTCAGCGTGTACTCGCATGAATGGCTGCTTACATTATAGCATAGCTCAAGTGTGAAATGTGCATAAACATACACATTGCTCACCAGAGTAGCAGTTTGGGAACTTTGGCAATCCATAAGGAAGTTAAAGAAATGCGCATGTGGAAATGGACGAAAAAGGCACACACACACACAGGTGTTATATATATATATATAATGTTATGGTACAACTAGGAGTGGTGCCAGGTCAGAAAATTTGACATGTGGAGATAGAATCAGTTTCGACAGCCACTTTGTTTGCGCATTGTTGTCTCTCTTGTAAATATAGTAAATACACCTTGTATGTGACTTCTGCAACAAAACAAATTGGTGAGAGGTGCGGGGTGCCCAAGAGAAACAACAATGGTGCTCTGCAGTGATCGTCCCCTCGGTCTGGACAATATGATGGATGAATCAGGACCCGGCATAGCGCTGTTCATATAATGCCTACAACCCCGATGGTTGGGCTAGCTCAGCCGCGAAATCCTGGATCATTCTGCAGCACCAACCACCTCGACATGGAAGACTGGATCACCACGCATGAGCGTGTAAGTGCCCACAACAAATGGGATCCAATGATTACGTTGGCTAACTTGTTTTGTACCTGCAAGGCACGGCAAAGGTGTGGTGTGACAACCAGGAAGAAAAGCTTAATGACTGGGACACATGAAAACAGAAGCTGAGGGACTTGTTTGGCTGTCCCGCCGTGCGGAAGAGCCAAACTAAGAAAGACCTAGCGACCCATGCCCAGACATACACAGAATCATACTTCTCTTACATCCAGGACATGCTGGCTCTGTGCTCCTACTTGTACGGCCGCACATTTTCCATGGTTGCCAATCACCACCCCGCCTTGTGCTGGACCTCATAACTTATAGACCCCACTGGACGAGTGGATAGATGGGCGCTACGGCTCCAAGAATATTCATTTCCTCTTTTATACAAGTTAGGCTGTTCGGCTGACAAGGACGCAGACAGCCTCTCCCGTCATCCTGCCGACCACCTTTAATATTACGTGCATGACACCGACTCTTACGTCCTATCCATTTCTGATCTGCACGACGTCGGCACTGAACAACAAGATGACTGCTTACGTGTTCTCATCGATCGTCTCAACTCTGGACATTCGAAGCCCATGCTGCGCATAGTACCTGTATTTGTGTATTATGTGCTTTTTTCATCTGTGTCTGGTTTGTACTTCTTTAACATTTTCATAAACATTGAAGCTTATGCCCTGAAGGACCAGAATTTTCACTTGTTGTACCACGCCATCTCCAGACATCCGTTCTTGAGCCGTTGCATGAAGCCCCCACTGCAGTCCATCCTCGGTGTTTCGCGTACTTACGACCGCGTACGGCGCCGTTTCTACTGGCCAGGCCTGTACTGCTCTGTACACCACTACGTTGCAGCCTGTGTGCCCTGTCAGCGCTGTAAAAAACCTGCTGTGCTGCCCGCTGGACGCCTTCGCCCCATCAATGTGCCCTCAGAACTATTCTTTCGCATCAGTCTGGATCTTCTCGGCCCTTTCTTGACATCGAAATCTGGCAATAAGTGGGTCATCGTCGTGACTGATTATGCGACCTGGTACATGATCACGCCAGCTTTGCGCACAAGTTGTGACAGTGAGGTGGCAGATTTCCTTTTACATGACGCCATCCTTCATCACGTTGCACCACGGCAGCTCCTTACTGATCACGACTGCACCTTCTTGTCCAGAGCAGTTGAAGACCTACATCGCTCCTGTTTTGTTGAGCACAAGCTTTCCATTGCCCAACACCTGCAGACAAACAGACTGACGGAGCGGCTCAATCACATGTTGACAGAAATGCTCTCTATGTACATTATTGACAATCACAGTGATTGGGACAGCATGTTACCCTTGGTGAACTTCGCCTATAATTCATCCCGTCACAAGACCGCTGACTTTTCACCCTTTTACCTTCTGTTCAGCTGCCACCCTTCTTTGCCCTTTGACACACTGCTTCCTTCCTCGACGAACACTCCCATTGAATATGCCCAAGACGTCTTCGCCCGGGCTCACGCAGCATGCCAGATTGCCAGATCATGGCTCACTGAGTCTCATGGCGCGCAGAAGATCTGGTTTGACAGTAGACATCGAGTTGTTTGATTTCTTCCTTAATTCGTTGTCCTCCAATGGTCACCACGTTGCCACGTCGGCTTGTCTGAAAAGCTGCTGCTGCGCTACACAGGGCCCTACACAATAGTGCATCAGCTTGACGATGTGAACTATGAGATACTCCCCTGGACTCGCATGTCCCCATGGACGTTGTGCATGTGTCCCGGCTGAAGCCTTACTTTGCCACAAGTTCACCTCCTATATATTTAGCACCAAGACAGCACTTTTTCAAGCGGGGTTATGTTGCAGCGCAACCAAGAGTGGCGCCAGTCAGAAAAAGGCGATTTGACATGTGGAGGTGGAATCAGTCATGACAGCCATCTTGTTTGTGCAGCATTGTCTCTCTTCTTCATATGTGACGTCTGCAACTATATATATATATATATATTTGTGTGTGTGTGTGTGTGTGTGTGTGTGTGTGTGTGTGTGTGTGTGTGTGATGTCACGGGAAGGAGGAAGTGGGCATCTATTCACAGATGGCTTTTAATGGCCGAGCCCACAAGCGTAGAGCAGCGATAATACTAAACTCTTCTTCGTCGTCTCCAAGGCCACCATAAGCATCCTATTCTTCCCACATTACCGACTGTGACATCATCATATATATATACATACATATATATATATATATATATATATATATATATATATATATATATATAGTACCTGTATTTGTGTATTATGTGCCTTTTTCATCTGTGTCCGGTTGTGTTTTAACGTTTTCATAAACATTGCACAATATTAAAATTGTGACCTGTGCATTGCATGAACTACTGAATAAGATTGCATGTTGCATGGGATGATAATAAAGGCGAGTGTACACATCACATTTAGAAAACATGATTTTGAGGCACTATAAAGACATGCATGAGGGAGAAATACACACATATACAACTTCCCCAAGAAGAAGTTTTATTAAGATCACATTTAGTTTTATATATAATGTTTAATTAACCACTTCACAAAAGCTTTGCTTCAAATAGATTCTGACAAGTGCATTGATAATTACATATTTGTTAACTTTTATGCTTACGTTTGATTTATTCATGATGTTACATCATACATGTGCAGGATACTCACGCCTGAGTGCAGTGAACACCTTGCCCCATTTTCCTGCGTCAAAGGGGTGCACCTTCTCCAGGCCATAGAAGGAGATGTTGTAAGCATCACTGTACACGATGGGCAGCTGGTCGTGCTCGCCGTAGCCTTCAGGATGGTACTCCGTGCCCCCCGGGCTTTGCTGCGAAGAAGTCTGGGAGGAGCTGCGCATTGCCACTTGGCCAGACCCACAATCCAGCCGCTGTAGCTTCCTGCGTTAGGAGACACAGCAGAGTTAAATTGCAGAGCTCTCACTAATCACAACTCTTTTGGCATAGTGAGATATATAAGAAATGTTGTACGGTCATAAGTGATACAAATTTGATGGTTTGTGCACATCACCTTCCCTGTGTTCTGCACTGTGGTGAAACTCGCATAATAAGCTTTAGGACACAAACGGCATCACACATCTTATTTTTCAGCTTCGACCAACATTCAGTGATATCAGACTGCTAATTTCTGGGCAGCCATTTTCTTACTTTGTTTTGTGTGATGAATGCTTATTAACCTTTAAAAAACACTGCTAATTTGTGCTCTTGTATGCCACCTGCTTTTCTTCCTGTTGATTATAGTTATGTTTTTCTGGCAAGGGCTACGTCACAGAACACACTCAAAGGTCTGGAACTTCCTCATTATGCAAACACTAGAGCTTAATCATCATCACCAGCAGCAGCAGCTTACTGCTAGCCCACAGGGGGATTACAGAAATTCAAAACAAAATAATGTCAGCACAGAAAGAAGTGAAAACACACTTCGCTCATTCCTGACCATTGCTCCCTGACACTTGTACAAAATTCACGCACCAACCCCACTAAGATTATGAGAACACTGTACCAGTGCCAGCCAGTAACTGCTGTTTTTTTCACCTGTGCATGCGGCAGGCATGAATGGTATTGAGATACCTAAGCTTTCTGATGCAGTCGAACAGTAATTGTGCAATGTGTGATAATTCAAAATTCTGAACGATTCAAACAAATCTCCAGTTTTTGGCTGGCCTGCCACGTTAGAGTGCATCTTGAAGACAAATTCATTCACTCAAACAATCCTTTTGGGTATTTCAATGATTTCATAATTTAAACCTTCCAGAGCATAGTGAGATGGTCAGAAACAGCTGTGATTTATAAACCTCCAGTAGTAAAAATGCACCTATGTTTGATATTCATGCAGCTGTATAGTGACAGACAAACATATACTTGTTTTTGTCAGTGATTGTATTTCACCAGATTGTCACCGATATCGATTTGTAACTTAAAACAAGATGTGCCTACTGTATATGAACGTTTTTTTAATGTTGTTGCTGATTCTATAGCAAAGAGTCTTCTTTGTTCAGATATCTCAAGCAACATGAATAGTGTGAACTGGAGTGCAAACAAAACTAGAACATTTCTTACATAATATTACATGAATCTGTGGTGTCCCATCACTAGCCCAAAACTAGACCCCAGGGAATAAATCAGGCCAGTGTCATACACACTAGCTAACACAGAAACAGAAAGGCACAGTCTAACACGTTCTGACTTCCTGGCATCTGAATTTCAGTTGATTGTCCAGTGCTTAGTAAAATATGGTTGAAAATACCCTATATACTAGTATGAGGGGCACCCTCATGTAAGGGTTGCACCCCCCTTTGGAGGGCAAAATTTAGGGAAAAAATTCAAAATGTGCCAATGGAAAGCGAAGTTAGTTCAGTTGCCATTAGATGACGCTAGCTGCTTTTCCGTCAACGCCACAACACCATTATTTATTTGTGTGGCACATTGTCTCGGCTGTGTTGGCAGTATTTCCAGTCAGATCGGTGACATTCCAGGGGCTCTTCCGGGAGTGACAAAAGCAAAAGCAAAATTGAGTGATAATAAAGAAATGTTTATAACATGTCACTTGTGCCTCTCTTACACTCTGCTACAGTTGCACAAACAGTATGAACCTTTAGCAGGCTGCCATTGGCCTGATTTCTGTAGGGGCTGCAATCAGCCAAGATTCTATAAAAACAAAGTGCAGCGATTACACATATATATGGTAACTACGCATTGTAATGTGTCAATATGTCAGGAGATGCCTGTCTAGAACTTTCAAATCTGTGCAGCCCTAGAGCTTTTGAGTCAAAGACAAGAATGTCCAATGTCTGCAGCATAATTATGTATAGTTAATTTAGTGATAACCATTGGGTGTTATGCAGATACCAATGATTACCACTAACTTAACATTAATACGGGATGTTTTAGGCTCCCACTTCCTGCAGATCATTAATGTTTTTACTCATTGTTACAAGGCTGGTGGTGCTATCGCAGACAGTTATATCAGCTTACACTTGCATTTGACAGGTGCCCAAGCAGCAAACCTCTGTGCATAGTGTTGTCTGCCCTCATGTGTGCTCTCGCTTATGCTATGGTGTGTTTGCTTTTTTCTTTTTTTCATGATTGCACTAGCTAATGCTTTGGCAGCACGTGCCACGGAAGGACTTCTAATTAAGACATCGATGCCACTGGATGAAATCGACAGCATGATGGAATCTCCTTTTCTTCTTCGTTGTCTTGTTGCATTCATCAGTGCTGTTGGATGTACGCGTGCAGCACTTGTTTCTTCAACTTGAAGCAAAATGTCCAACAGCTCTCCATTGCAGTGTGCCGAGAAGAGCATGCATGGAGAAAAGTGTATGCATGAAAACCACCAATGGGTACATGGCGTAGCACTGCTTGCGTGTGCGTCAGACGCAAGCTAGAAGTGAGCTAACTGTGGATTAACCAAGAAATAACCAGTCTACTTCACGAATCATTGGGCCCATGCTGCAGATACAGCCTTATGCAAAAATATATGGACTACTCTGTTCCCTCACTGTATATGATGTTCAGCTGTGTGGTGTGGTTCCTGTGGTGCTCCTAACCATTCAGCCAGCCGGATTGCGAATACAAGAGTTCTTTTCCCCCAGGCTGTTGGAACTTACGGCATACCACAGGAACTCTCTTAAACAGCCTAGCAAACACAGGCAACATAGTATACTTCGTATACTTTTGACAAAGAATGTACATGTACAGATAATCATGTGTTCCAATCTTGACATTTCAAATAATATTTGATTGTATTCTCGTTCTGTAAAGTGTCGTCTCTTCTGCAAAACAGTGCACTGGAACTTTGCCCATGCATGTGCGCCTAAACATTCAGATCGCTTGAACGTTTACAAGAAAATTTTGTTGTTGCTGTCATAGCTGTCATTTCTGTGTTAAGAAAGAGTGAACCTCCATTCCACAAGCCAAGACGTGTAGGCTGAAATGCAGAGACAAGGAAAAGAAGAGCATGAGGAAGAGCGGCAAAGGGTACAACAGCATAAGAGCGGATAGAAACATCTGCCTAAAACCTTTATATCTGTTCCTATGCCTAAAATATGATAGAGTACTTGGTAGAGTACATACATTTTGATAGCCCTAATCAAGACAAGGTTTCCCTAACCCACTTTGAGAAAGATTATAGAACTCCTTGGAATAAACATGTGTGAACCGGACATCAGCAGAGATGTAGGAGATTTTTACCCTATAATATAACTAAATGGATCTTTCAGTGCGTCTTTAAATTGTGTGTTTTGGTGAGTCAGTATAGAATTAAGTAGTCTTGTATATATCTTTTGTGCTAGCCGAGTATACAGGATAATTTTCACTGGGGAACTGGGGTAGCAGCCCATCCAGTTTCTGTATATAATAAAGTTTTTCAACAACTAGTACTTCTACTAAGAGATGTGCACTTGGCCTGCCTCCTCACAATATTTTTGTGTGCTACAGATCTCTTTGCACCTTCATTTTCCTCAAGATCATTTATTCAGGACGTGAGTACTGGCATGTATAGGTTAAACGAAAAAACCAGTCAAAAACACAAAGGACAAGAGGAGAAGTTCACATCACAACGACTTCTTCTGGGCGTCTTTCTAAAAAAAAAAAAAAAACAGTCGTTGTGATGAGAACTTCTCCTCTTGTCCTTTGTGTTTTTGACTGGTTTTTTCGTTCAAGTATGTACCAACTGGCCCAGATTTCAACCCTTCTGCAAAGCATTTCTTCTTCCCTGGGCGTCTTTCTAACCAGTCGTTGTGATGTGAACTTCTCCTCTTGTCCTTTGTGTTTTTGACTGGTTTTTTCGTTCAAGTATATATGTACCAACTGGCTCAGATTTCAACCCTTCTGCTATGTATAGTTTATTCCAGCCCTACCCATCTGTGGTACAAGTATATTGTATGGAACGGATACTATGCAAGAAGGCAAATATGTGCTTCTGAAAGCCATACAAAATTTTGTAAACTTCGTGTGTCATATGCCGGCGCAGGCGCGGAAAGTATATTTTATCCTCAAACGCCTAATAATCATACACGGAAAATTGTTTAGACTAAGAACAAAAATACCTAAGCATCACGGAATAAAAGTATGAATATGTAACATTCATCTAAATGAGACGAATTCATGCAGAGAGACGTTGCGGATCAATTGATGCACACTTAATTCATGCAGCCTCTAATGAGAAACAACACTCATGTCATCGCATTCATCGCACGAATTCGAGGAAAAAAAGGACTCAGCTAAGGGATCTATCGATCCTTTTGTTCCTATAATTAAATTATTTTGCACCGCTTCGCTGATCTTGACAACCGAGCATGCTAATAATAGTGAAAAAACGGAGCCGAGACTGGCGCAGCGCATTACTGGACAAAATTTTTTTTTTAACCTGGCTCCAGTTTTAACGAAAACAATAAGCATGTCACAACTGCCAATGTGCTCAAAAATATAAATTAATAAAATCAGCTAGACGCGCATGTCACAACGTACGCGTGCGCGTCGAACGCAGCTAGAGCGCAAACGGTATGATTTTAGAAGGCGAGTTGCGTTGGCCGGCGACGGTCGGTTGTAAATGACAACTAGACTGACCGAAAGCGGGTAGCACTCCGAAATATTGCATGTATCCTTATTCTAGGACGCAGCCGCGAAGACTCGCTGTACTGGCGCCAAAACCGAAACCACTCCTACCGCGCACGCTGGTGCGTCTCGACACAGCTCGGTTGCTTTCGCGCGAAAACCGCAGGCGATGAGGGATAACCGGGGACAAACTCACGGCTTTCAGACCCGCAGACGGAGCGCTACGCACAGCTGCGACATCGGCTCCCCGATAAGGAAGTCTCGACAGAGCACACGAACACAGCGGCAAGCATTCGTCTTCTGCTGCTATTTGATTGCCGTTTTTATTTGTATCTTAGTTCAGCGTTGCCACTTTACATATGCAGTTTGGAGCTACAGTGTGCATTGTTGTGCAGCTAAAGGTCTAGTTGGATAAATGTTGCTTCATGAAATTGCGCCAGATGAAATGAAACTTTTATGTTGTTTTTAGTAGCCGTATAGACAACTCTTCCTATCAGTTCGGCTAGGTTTGTATGGTTTCCTTCTCAGTTTCATCGGTATTATCATCACGCGTTGCGCATGGCGGTCAGAAGCAACTTTCGTCCAAGTACAGTGTGAAAGTAGTGTAGAAAGGGAGATAATCACGCTTGATCGCGGCAACGCATCTAAAAGTTTGCTTTAGTAGATTTAGTAAGCAACGTGGTTTGCGGTGAGTAGACAATTGAACAATGTAAGCATTCGTGGGACGCCTCGTAACACGCAAAGATGGAGAAGCATGCTTCCTAGTGAAAACCGGAGAGAAAGTAAGGTGCACATGGACAGCGCATGTTTTATGCGTTTTGTGCGAAGCGGACACGGCAGAACACATCTGCATCCTTCCACAAGATACGATTTTATTACATTTATTCGAAAAAGAAAATTACATCTGTTCCCGGTGGTTAGCGAAGGCGGCCGGCCTATGGTAAAGCGAACTTACGAAGGAAGAGCTTTATGAATTTAGCCCCAGAGTGGCGCAAAAGTGACAAGGACGGACTTAAGATACAACACACAGTACTGCGTCCTTGTCATTATAGCGCCGCTCAGATTCCTAGTATATGCAGAATGCTGGGCGGGTTAGTGATTATTTATTGGCCCTTGTGCTTAGTGCCAGCATGACATATATTAGCTTGAATTACTGCCTTACCTCGGTATCCCTTGAACCGCATGTCCACTGTGGTCGTGGTTTGTTGATGCCTACGGCTAAGATCGTGAAATTTGTCGCTTCGAGAATTAATCATGTTTTTATCTCAATACTCGCCACCGCATGCAGATTCACCGAGTGATAACAGATTTCCAGGTGGAAACGACGACATTCTCAGAATGGACTATGCACCACGCTCCTGCTCAAACACCCATCATATTAACGACGATAGATTACGCATTGCAAATTATTTAGAAATTTTACAAATTTGTTTCAGCACAAGTGTCACTTTATTAGATTGCAAAATGGTTAACAAGAAGCTGTTGCCACTGATCGAACCACCCACTCGTTGTAACAAGGGCTGTTTTCCTTTGCCAGCTGCAGGTGGTCAAATGCGGGCGCTAACGCGGCGGAAGATCTCGCAGCAGCGGCGGCGAAGAAAGATGCTCGGTCGGAAACTGATGCCCCGACTCAGGCGAGCTTTGCAAGCCGGTCGGATAGTCAAGCCGTTACGTGACCCACATCCATGGACTGTAACACTGATGGAGTCAAGTGCCGTTGGCACCCTCTCGGTGACATCCAGATCCAGTGGCAGCGTTTCAGCACGTGTAGCAAGGCAGGGCAGCCTGTTCCCGACAGCGAGCGGAGGGGAGTCTCGAGAGAAAACCACCATGGACGGGGATTTCGAAGAAGGCCGGGATGTTTCTGAAGACAGTCAAGAATGGGATGAAGGTTTGTCTCCGCGGAAGAAACTGAAGGAACGGCGCAAGACACCTGCCGCCAAATCAGTTCAGCCTACCTTTGAAGAATACGAATCATCGGAGGGAGGTGGTGACAGTAGTGACAGTGAGAGTGATAGTGAAAACGCCGGTCTGGAGGATGCATCTGGTGATGAGGATTTACCTGGCAGCGGCGACAGCTCCACATCTGATGAAAGCGATAACGCAGATGCGTGCAGTCAGAGGGAAGTGCACAGACTGCTGCTGCAATCGCAAAATTTGCTGCAGGATTGTGAAGATGGCAGTCCAGTTGGTAGCATTGATGAGCAGGTCAGTGCATGTCTGTATGCGAGTGCATTTCGTTTAACTGGATGTCACCATTACCACAAAGATGGGTGTTCCATTTAATACCATAATTTTATCACTCAAGTTTGCACTCTGGGTGCTCTATATTCTGCACAACCACACCATACAAAATCAGACTTTTGCGGGTGCAAAATGCAAACCGAGGATGTTAAGTTTTGGTTTTAGCGGTCGAATGGCAGTCGTAAAGGATCAGAGAACACGGAAACAATTTTGCAGCAATGATGTCTATGACACGATTTCCGCAGATAGATCAAAAAAATTTAAAAAAACATTGTTTGGCATTCAAAACATCGGTCACCATTTTACATTGACTTTATGGGGCAGCCCTAATAATTGAGCTTGTGCAAAATATTGATTGTCGATGCTGGTCAGAAAGCCAGTAAACACATATTTTCCCTTTATTGACTAACAAAGGAACTTCGCATTTATTCTGTGGTGCTCCGCTATGCCAACTAAATGCCACCAAGAATTAAAAAACAAACAAAATGAGGGTATTACACGAAAGGCGTTCACTTTATGTTGATGGGTGTGTTGTTCATGGTTGTCAGTCAGTATTTCTTTTTCATTGTGCACGAAAATGTCTAATTAGCAATGATTTATGAACTTATGTAATCAACAGGATGTCAGTAAAAAAAATGTGGTGGATGTTGAAACAAGGGCGATAACTGGATTTAAAGCAATGTAGGATTGGCATTATCACATCTTATCTAATAAGTGAGGTAAATAATGTTGGCTAATTAAACTTAAATATTAGTTGCTTGTTCACAAACAAAAAATGCCTCTTGACTAGCAGTAACAAAAGCCCATCAATATAACAATGGGTGCTGGTCGCATAAATTCCTTGGTTATTTTTCTTTTCTTGGTCACATTTAGTTGGCACGTCTGGTATGTAACTTAGTAGTGTTATAGTGGTTTCCGAGGAAAGCAAATGGGCCTCCTTTGTAGGGTGTATGACTCTTTTCTTTCTTTCGTGAACTTGCATCCACCTTGTGGGCTTCCCCAGAACTGATTCATCGCAACCTAATAGTGTTCTGCAAAGTCAAATAAAGGGCATCTCTTCTTCATTTATATGTATTTCACTCATGTTGAGCCTCACGTAGGATGCTCCAAAACGCGTATCTTCTGCCGATTCATGTTATGGTGACACAGAGGGAGGAAACATAGAAATTACGTCAACTTATCCATTCCGATTGAGGCACAGTAGTGGGACTTTTGGTGGCGATTTTCTATGCAACAAAGTCATCTATTGGCACAGAAAAAGATATGGTAGACTTATAGATGTACTATCTATTCATCTGACTAAACTTAATACTTTTCTTTAATGTTCTTTTAAGCACGCCATGAACTAAAGCCTTAGTGTGGTTTTTGTGATTGTCATGGTAACAGCTTATCCAAAGCATCTAAAAAATACGAAACATAGAAGTGTCTCATTCTGAAGTTTTTGTTCTTCAGGGCAACAGCGAGGAAGACAACAGAGACGACAATACTTTCAGGTGAGCACCTGGTACATACAGGCAGCTGGCTGTTTTATTGGCTTTACCGTTTTCTTGGTTTTATTAGTAAACTCTAACATGTCTGTTGATGTCACATAACAGCTTACCAGCATGGAATGTAAGGGGAAGTTTTTTTTTTGCATTTTAGCAGCTATTTATGTTCATGAGCTCTCCATTGTCAATATTGGAGGATGTTGGCATTAGCCAGTTGATTACACTTGCTCGTACAAAATTGGCGTACTTTTCGGATGAATTAACATTCTGTGTGGCATAATACAATCAAACCTCAATGAAACAAACACAGATATAACTGGTTATCGAATATAGCAGAGTAAATATGAAATGTTTCTCATTAATATCAGCATGTTATGATTATACGTTTATAATGAATATCAGCTGTAACATAGATATTTTTCTGCCAGATGAAACTTGGTTTATAACAAAGTCCATCTGTATATAAAACCTGCATAAAAAAAGAAAACGTTAACAATGTTCAAAAATTCATCTAGCTCTGAACTCATTTACTGTGATAGCAGCAGGCTTTCATTGTGGACAGTGGCATTTTGTTTGCCCCTCAATTAATGGCACTATCGTCTCCGAAACAACTTCTTCGAGGTGCTCACAAAGTCACCTTCGTCCGTTACAGTATTCCTAGCTATGCACTTTTAAGTACATGTACAAATGCCACCCTCAAGGTCTGGGTAGCATATGAAGCCCCCCAACAACTGCTAGGCAGAAGTGTTACGCAAGTTCGTTAAGCATACGTGGCTCTTATACTTGCGGACATTTTTCTGTGGCAATGAAGAGGAAGCTATAGAAGCAAAACGCGCATAGGCCAGAGCACTCTTGAAAGTCCCACATTTTCGTCTGCGTTGAAGCTGCGGAGGAGAACATATAAACATATTATATACAAACGCAAGATAAGACAAAATACAGCACCGAGCGTTAAATTTGACTTACTTTTCTTCTCTTCGTGCTTGCACAAATGTAAAACCTTTGTGCATGGAAGCTATGCTGATTCAGGATTCAGTATTTGTTCCAAGAAACTGAAAATGCTGTCAAATGCTGCCAGACTTCTTGGTGCAGTGACGTGTAATTAAGCGCCGACCCCTGTAGCTTTCCTTTCATTGCTACCGAAAGTCATCCATGAGTATAGCTACACATTGATTGGCACAGGAGTGTAGCTCAGTCCCTAGTGATGTTGGTGGATAAAGCTATGTTTTTATTAACCATTTTGTGAGCGTGAAGTTTGGAATGCTGGGGCGGCCAGTGCAAATAGGCTGGTGACTGTGTGGTGCAGAGGACACACAACCGATCTTATCAAACCCAGCTTTGGGCTTTTAATCTTCTCAGTCCTAAATTACCAGTGTATGGCTGAAAATAAGTTTATTCTTTCAATATTAAGTCATCCTTGATCAAATATATTGCCATGACAACTTGGCCACATTTAAGTAGCGCGCCCATCACCCTTTGTATTGGACACTGTGCGCACCATACCATGGTGTAGTTCAGTGACAACAGGCAGCAATCATTGTGGCACTAGTAGCCGGTTGGGCCTGGCTCGCATGTGCCACGCCAACAAGGGATCACGTGAGGATAAGGTTGAAGACAGCTCAACGCCAGTTTTGGAACGCGACTGACGGGCGTTTTCATGAAAATAGTGACCAAGTTGTGGGCGCAGGTTCGCCCTTAATAAATATCGTTTTTTTATTAACCTGTGTTCCTCAACATCGCTACATTACTGGTCGAGGTGCTGGATAAGAGTCGAAGCCCCACGAACACAAGTCAGCATAGCCCCAACCACCAGCAAGTCTATCCCATGGAACTGACACCTGTGCACCAGTGGGTCAGCCACAGTCTTCGAGGTGACTCACCTGAATTCGGCCCTCTTCTCTTCACGCCAAGGGAAACACGGAAAATGGACACCACCACAATGACTAGCCAGGTAACACTGGCACAACTGGTTGTAAGCCAACCTCACAAGCTGCCAACATTCAGTGGTAACTCATTCGAAGAATTTGAAGACTGGTTGAAACTGTTCGAGAGGGTGGCGAACTTTAATGAGTGGATTGAGCGACAGAAGCTCCACCACAGATATTTCGCTTTGGAGGACTTTGCAAAAACGTCGTATGAAAACCACGAACCCTTTCTGTCCTCTTGGGAGGAATTTTGACGACAACTGCTAGATACATATGCCAGCGCGGATCATAAAGAACAGGCAGAAGTTGCACTTCAAGCAAGGAACAAACTCACAAACGAGAATGTGGCAATGTACATCGAGGACATGTCCCGCCTGTTCAAGCGTACTGATCCCAACATGAGCGAAGGTAACAAGCTGCACTATCTCATGCATGGAGTAAAGCAAGAGTTCTTTGCAGTTCTCATGCGGAACCCACTGTGCACGGTTGCCGAGTTCAGATCTGAAGCAACGACCACCTGAAAGACGCCGGAACAGCGGGCTCGCCATTAAAATCATGAGGCCAGCTGTGCACGTGCCCATGTCTTCTGTGGAGGCTTTCCAAGCAACCTTGAAACCCTGCAGGAGGTCATCTGTTCAGTGATAAGGAAAGAGTTCAGCAAGTTGCAGACACCTCAGGCTACAAACGTCTACTCATGCCACAATGATCGCTGCCTGTTGTTACTGAACTACACCACGGTATGGCGCACAGTTTCTAATATGAAGTGCAATGGGTGCGCAACTTGAATGTGGCCAAGTTGTCGTGGCCATATCAAAGAGACACTGCTAATGAATATGGGCAAAATTTTACTGCACAACACCCACATGTGTTCTTTTTTTAATGAACATTGTATAGAGCTGTTGTTTTTAGAACGTAGCTCGTGGGTGCCAGCTCCTGCGGCGAGCCTCAGCATAAGTGAGCGAATTAGCACAATAACGAAGGATGAACGAGCAATGCGGAGCGCAGCAGGGAATGAAAGTCGGTGATAGCAAAGAGAGCACGAGGAGGAAAGCGTAGTGCCACACACATTGAGTTCTGCGACAGTCGCTACGAGATGGCGCCAGAGTGCCACGCGTCGTCTGCTCACTTCTTTATCTGGTGACTGCTTTTCACCAACTTACAAATGTTAAATGTCATCCCTTGATGCGCGAATGCACCTGCATATACGAGAAGTTTCTCAAATGTTATCGATAGTTCTATCTGTTGGCTGTTGTCACCAAAGCTTTCTGTAATCTGATTGTATGCACATAGTGAATTGTGTAGTGCTTTCTGAAAACCACGTGGGCGCCAGCAATTACACTGGAACCTTCGATGAGTCATGTATAAAAGCCAACATGCTTGACTCACAGATCAGATTTTAAATTCTTTGAGCTGGAATTTTTTAAGAGCACAATGTGATGCATGCATTTGCAGAAGCTTGTTTAAAGTGAAGCCTTTTGCAGTATTATACAGACATTTTGAGGGCTTGCAACCTTTTGCTGTCGTTATGTTCACAACTGTTTTAGTCTTTTTTATTCCTTTTCTAGGGGGGTAGGGAGGTGTTTACCTTCTTGTATGTTCCATAACCTGGCATGCCAAAAGGCTCAGCTAAGCACTTCAGTTACCTTTGCTTCTTCATCCAAAGCCATGGCATACTAAACTTCTTTTAAATATTGTGTTATCATTTACATGTTTATTACTTTATTCCAGACAGTTTTACAGAACTTGCTTTGGAGTGGGGAGGACCCAGCTAAAAAAGAAGTGGGCCGTGCCACCCTTATTGCTGCAGTAGCATGGCAATGCCATTTTCAGTAAGCTCATAACATGTAATGAGTACAAGGATGTCAAAGTGTAACAGAGTACATATTTCTATAGACCAGCTTCACATTTGTGAACAAAAGGCCAGGGTGATACATAGTGCAGGCAAAAGGAGCTAATGACGATTTTCTTTTTTGCTGTTTGGAACTGTAATCATTGCCAAGTAACTTCTGAAAACTTGGCCAGGTATAATAATCTTGCCTTCTGAGAAAAATCATAGCAGTGAGGTTTCCGTTTTTTTTTAATTGTTTTGTTTCTTTTTTTTTTTTCCTCCACTGAATATTATGGCACGTAGCACCACCACATCTGTGGGATGTCACACTGTGCAGCTTGCCTGTACACATTTTTCACACATGACGTTTTATGAAATACTTATTTGACAAAAACTATGCCGAAACCATTGAAGTTGTTTGTCAAGCTTCTCGCTATTTGAGTGGCTTGGTCTCACCAGTGTTGAGTGTCGCCTTCTTTGGCTAAAGCAGCTTCTAGTGCTGTATCACTCTTCACTAATCGAAGGGCCGCTTCATTTGCAGCCATCTCCGTAGCGTTACACAACCCACCAACCTCAAGGAGGGACGAAAGGCCAAGTGATCTGCCGTGATGGCGTGGTAGCTATAGCATTGTGCCGCAAAGCTTAAAGGCAGGGGATCAAATCCCAGCCACAGAGGCTGCATTTTGATGAGGCAAAATGCAAGAATGCCTGTGTCCTGTGCATTGTGTGTACGTTGCTTAATCTGGTGTTCCCCACTCCATCAGACCGTGGTTTTGGCTAGTAAAATCCCAAGAATTTAATTTCAGTTAAATATGAAGATTCAGTGCAGGTGTGCATTCATCATGGCAGGGGTGATATCACCACTGATGCAATGATTCAGTCGGCACTGTGCCTTACACATACCCTCCTCTCAGCCTCACTCCCCTCTGCTGTCTTCCTCCTCTTCTCAGTCCAACCAGTGCCGCATCAATACCCATTCTGCTCCGCAAAGAAAGCTTTGCATTTTAAAGTTGAAGTAATGAATTCAATTTGGTGGGCTAGGGATCATCGACAACTGGTGTGACATGTGCAGGGTGTTCCTGGCAACTGATCGTGTGGTCGTGGTGGTTCGGCACCCAGCTGCAGTGCGTCTCATGGGGCGCGCGCTGTTGCGCGTCCTGCATGGCATTGTCGACATCGAGGGCCACGTGATGATAGGCGGGGCTGTCGCTGCGAGGATCCGGCCCAACAGCTGCGTCGTCCATTCGGGCTTTCCCCATGGCTCTGCGCACATAAGGCCCCTCCCACTGGAGGTCCCCAGGGGGGGCGGCAAGGCCACACACTTGCGCCGGACCCTTGCTAGGCTGGGCATGGACGATGCGTGGACCCAACTGCGGCCACTGCTCGCACATGGGACCGCCGTCATGCTACTGGAGAAGGTGAAACAGCATGGAAGGCATGCGTACCGACTGATAAAGCAGTGCAGAAACACAAGCGTAAAAGGGGAAACACGTGCAGGGTTTGACCAGCAAGGTCACTTCATTTGCTCACACTTGCACGTTATTGGATGTTTGAGCAGAGGTTGTGCATTTGTGTCCAGCGCTATTTTCATGATACCGCAGTCTCTTCCATTTTGTATGAAATGCGTTGTTCACAAGGGACAGCATAATGTAAGGGTTCTTTTTGCTCTATTTTATTCTCTTATCCGCCACTCGTGACCAGCCAATCATGGTGACAATGTGGGTGAAGCTCCACTCTCACCTTTGACGAAGCTTGTTAGGGAAAAGAATAGGAATCCTGACATTATCTCAGTTGGATTAATTCTTAAAGGCCAACAGCAACGAAACTTCTACAGTTGAATTGGTAATGAATATGTAGCACATACTGCGGAAGTAATTTTGGCAAAGCTGCAGGGCTGGTAATTTTCTCATTTTTTTTTAATTAGAAACCTTTGCGTGGCACATGGCACCTAAACAGACAACGCATGTACCTGGTGGTTAGAGGATATTACTTAAGTTCAAACACATTGCCTCGGAGATTTTTCATTGCACCACAGGCAGACGTGGGCACGACGTTGGAGGCCATGCCATGGGTTGGCATGTTCCAAGTCAAGCGTCATTTCCAGTATGCAGCAAGGGTGGCATTTCCTTTATTTTGGTACCAAAAAAACGTCCACTTTTGCATGTCTTTCGTAACGCATCCACTCGTACTTCAAAAGCAAGATGTTGCACAAAGACTGGCTCTATATCTGCACTATTTGAAGCTAGATTTTTTGGACTGCCCAAAATTTTGTTGCTGTTGGCCTTTAATTGCAGAGCAGTTGAGGTAATTAAGCCGTTCTTTATTTCCTTATATTTCTTGTGGCACATTATTTGTACCTGTGTAGATCATAGATTCGGTGCTAGTTACTGATTTATTCTTTAATTACTAAAATGCCCTGTGTATTGTAAACATTAGCTGCATTAGCATAAAGTTGTTATTGCATTCTGAAAGCAGTCGGTTCATACTTAACACCCATATAGTAGGTGCCCATAACCACTACCAGTTTCGAGATATTCATCCGTAATCTCACGGAACAGCGCATTAAAATTTTTTGTCATATTTTCACACAAGCTCTTCGCTATGCACTGTACTACAAAACTGTGGTGCACCAGTGAATTTTATTGCACCAAAATGCTTTCTGCCACTGTAATGCATAAACCAATGGCAATCTTATGGCACGTGATAATGTGCTACCTAATTATTGTCACCGCATTACTTCTTGAGCAAAGCTGCAACCTAGTGATATCCTCACTGTCCTTCATGCTATAATTTTGTGCACCCTGGCTAAACAAATTACTTTTGATTGGATTCCTTGAAAGACTCTCTGCCAGCTTAAAAATCGCTGTAGCCACACTGGGCCAACAGGGGAAAATGCACAAAAACTAAATTTTGTGAATCAAAACGACGATGAATCCATACTTGACAACCTTTTACGATCCTATTGTAAGATGCCTTGTTTTTAGAACTTGTTTATGTTTGTCGTATTGACACCAATCATTCTGATTTTTTTTTTGTATTTGTGTCTGGCCTCCTGCACAAGTCACTTCAAAAGAATAAAAATACTGTTGCCCACTGATTTTTCAGTCTTATTTTTCAGACCCGCTCGTTTCTACAGACCTCATGTTTCTCGTGTTTCTCGTAGAACCATCTCGAAACATCTTGTAGAACCAATGCATAAAGCAAGTGGATATTTTGGCTGTCATTTCATGAATATGTTATGAACAAGTTTAGGAGCACTTCTGTTTGTTTGTGTCGCAGATCATTCTTGCTGTGACCATTGAGCACAGTGCTTGATCACATTAACCCTACGAAACAAAGACTGCTATATTTTTTAAACACAGTCAGAATCTTGAGTAATAAAATTTTTTTGTATTTCTCACGGCATTTTAGATGGTGAGCAAAACGAGAACAAGGTAAAAGCAGGAGCCAACATTTCAACAAGTCCACTTGTCGAAACATTGGCTCCCGCTTCTACCTTGTTCTCGTTTTGCTCATCGTCTTGAATTTCCATCTCCCGCCTTCCCCATGTTTTCCCTCACGAAATTTTACGATTCTTTCGCTTCAACTGCAGTATTTTTCAACATTTGATGTCGGCATGTCTGTGAATTGAAGCAGTGCTGTCTGAAAAAGACTGTACCTTGCGGTAAATGCCACAAGGCACATTGAGGCATCTAACAGAGTAGCGCAGTAAACTCAAGACAGTACAATGCTTCCTCAGTGGCACTGGGGCTGCAGTGCTGTGCCCACTTGGTCACGGGTTTGATTCCCAACCACAGCAGCCGCATTCCAAAAAAAGCACTTTGTGCATGCAGATTCATCATAATCAGCCTAATTGAGATGTGTTGCAGGACAAATGCCTGTTCCAGTGATCGCTACTATGCTTGCCTTGCATCAGTTCGCCCATTCCTATGCCTAAGTAGATTAGGTGCTCAATAAAGATCCCTTGGTTGTCAGAATTAATCTAGAACCCTTTGTTATGCCATTTTTACATCATGTTCAACACCATCAATCAATTAATTGATTGATCAGTCAATCAGCTTCCGGTTGCGACAGTCAAAAGTGCTCAGTTCTAGGACATGTCTTGTACCTCTTTGGCATCACACTGCACATCCCCTTGAATATGAAAGCCACCAGTTTGCAGTTTGAACTAGGTGCATCCAGCAACTAATCAATGAGAGCGAAAGTGAAAGAAATGGTCTATGGTTGTTCATGACCGGTCGAAAATTGTGAGCAGTGTATTTGATTCTGCAATACAACCTGATTAAGCATGTTTCAAATGCATAGAAAGAATCGGAAGGAGAGCAGGGAGGAAGCGACAATAATGGAGAGCTTTAGAAATAAGGGGCCCAATGTTGGCAGTTGCTATCAACCAGGCATTCAAAACGCACAGAGAGAGAAAAAAGAATGCAGGAGGTGTTCAAAGGAGCTTGCACCTTTGGGTATACAAAGCCGCTATAGTATTTCTAAAATGTTTTTATAGCTAATGACTGTGAGGCATTGCGTTTGTCGAGATACATAGCATCAATAATTTCAGTCAGGACCGTAGTGCGTGTGTGTGTCTCCATTCTCTTGCATGTGCATAGTCCGTTTGCACTGCAGTTCAATATGATTTATCACTGTCACATCTTCATTGCTGCTAGCCATGTGAATCAGCCAATTTGTTGGTGCTGTTAGACAACGTAAGGGCTTCCAGCAAGAACAGATGCGAGCACAAAGAAAAAAAAAACACAAGCTGTTAGACGTTTGCGACGATTTAAGTGCGCACTAAAGATAAATATTAAATCAGTTTAGGCTGATAAAGTATTCTTTTTAAAACTTCTATCTTAGTTAATTTTTGCACTAGGAGGTCGATTATTAAAAGAGAAAGCACAGGTCAAAGTTCCACTTCTTGAATTTTGCTCCAGAACCCCAGTGCTGATACATAACTGTGACGTCACAGATTTCAGAGGATCTCCTCATGTTTTGATCATCGTGACGCAGTAGAAACTCTTGAAACTTGCCAAGTTGAGTCTTTGGCTCCTTTAGAATACAGTGTACCAGGCCATCTCGTAGCCTAAAAATTGACCGGGCCTAAAAAGATGCAGTCAATGTCCATGACATGACCACTAGCTGGAGTGAGATATTCAAGGTGCCACGTCACCGCCCTCCTTTTGTTTTTGTGGGTTCTTTTTCAGCTCCTCATGAGCCTCCTCTCACATTAGCAGTTGCTTTCCATTTTTGTACTCCAGAATGGTAGTTTATTCACACAACTCAAATAATATTTCTCTTTAAATGTCCTCTGAAAGACCTCTAACCCGCCAGGAACATGGGATTGCTTTGTGAGAAGGAGGAAACCATTGTGCAGGTGCCGGGAGGCAACTGGCCCATTGGGGTCAAAAGCATGCCCCAAGTACGGGGCCCCTTTCAGTCGCTGGGATTCCAGCTGAGCATGGACCAGCAATCCAGGTCGCAACGCGATCCATGGCGGCAGCGGGCATCCGCCCTCGCAAGGCACCTGGCCCGTGCAGTCAATTTTGGAGATCAGCGGCAGACGGCAAAGACAGGTTCTGCTCCCAAGTTCGTTGCATGGTTCAGTCAACTGTCGTCACAGTCTTATCTTCGCAAGCCTCGGCAGCGCACCCAAAGCTGTGCTGTGCTGGGGTAACGAAGTCTGCATTGTTTGTGTTGTGCCCCTCTAAGGCAGACACTGTTGAAGTGAACTTTGATAAGCTGAGCACTTTAGCAGCATTTGTTTTGTCTTTCGTGCACATGACGCAGTTATCAATTTACTTGTGTATTTACTCGTGTATCGCCTGCACTTTTTTTTTTCCAGAATTTTTTATTTTTTACAAGGTGCAGGCCTTACAAGAAACAGGCTGGCTCATGGCTACTCACTGAAGCCTCAAACTGCGCAAATAATGCAACCATAACACCCAATTATAAGTGCCTTTGTTCAGTTGTACTCGTTGCTTCCTCTGTCCCCTTCGTTTTACGAGCTTACTTCATCAGCGCCTTTCCAAAGATGGCCATCCTTAATGTCATCTATACTGTTTGAGGTTCCCATCCCCTTTAAACCCTTGAAGATGGTCTTGAACAAAACCGCATGCCGTGCGTTCAATATCTACATGCACACATTTTGCTGAGATTCCCTCTTCATGTTCCTGAAAGCATCATGCCGCTATACAACAAACTGTACCACAGCCGATAATGTTTAAGCTCTCTGTGATAAATGGAACGATAATGCCATCATTAACGGGACATTTACTAGTTCTGTCTAGTAGCAACTTGCCTAAATTAACCAGCATGCATGTATGCTCATTAAGCTTTGTGGAACTTCTTTTACAAATTATCGCTTTTTGAAGTGTGGGATGGGGTCTTGCATGAGTGATATGTTAGACCTGATGTCAGATAAGAACAGATTTCCAAGGACACGTCATGTTTACCTTTTATGGGTTTTGACCTTGTTCGTGCTGCACATTTTGTTTGTGCTGTACGTTGCTGTGGTGTTAGGTTGCACGCATACGTTTCATAGTTGTCTCCAGAAGCTCGCCGGACACACGCAGCATTACGTAAACAGATGCTGAATTGCAGTCTAGGGCCAATTGGTTCACTAATGTAGTGGCTTGCAAAGGTGCAAACTGCAGCTTTTTTCCAGGGAGCGCATGTATGCACCAGATGAAAAAATAATTTTCATTTAGTCACCAACCCTGCATTGTGCTTACTTCTGACTATATCTGTATATTCACATCCCAAACAACTGTGTAATGCCACTGATTGAAAGAGAAATTAAGAAAAGTGCACTTTATGAGCCACATCTACGTACCGTCAAACCCACTTATAACAATACCAGTTTCAACAATATATTGGTTATAACGATGAGAACCTGCTGCACCATCGACTGTTGTATGTTTTCCATGGTGTGTGGGGTCTGGTGGGGGATATCTCACACCGTACTCTTGGGACAAAGGAACGACAACACAGTAGTGCAAACAATCACAAGGGCATTTATTGCACCTTTCATACATCAATGCCTGCTAGCCGAGTTGCTATCCACAAAACATGCCGATGGGCGCGCGACCAATCTAGAAGTCCGACTTACCGCGACCTGAAGCGAGCGAATATGTTCGCCCCATGCTGGATCCCAACGCCTGGTCGTTCGCGTGTATAGTCACGCGAATCGTGGCGCGTTCGAAGGCGGCCACGCGAGGCGGTCGGCACGCACGCGGGAGTCGTCCCCCGCCACGCCTGACCCGCCGGGAAAGAGGGCCGCTGCACGTGCGGCGCGGCACGTCTCGCTCCCTGCCTCGAACCCAAGAGAGCAAGCGCCTTCCTTTCGGCGCCCAAGTAACCTCACGGCGCGCAACACTAGCGCCATCTCTCGCACTGCGCCTGTACCACTCGGACCGCCGCGTGTGCGGCGAAGCCGCACTACAGGAGACGCGCTATGCGGGAAAAACATCAGGGGAGGCGCGAGGGTCGCGCATCCCCACAGGTGAAATGACCCGCTTGCTACAATGCCCCGATGTCGCATAATTGCTTATAACGATAAAGTCTGGCTGCTGGGTGTCCAAGCCGAAAGGTAGTGAAATGCGAAATCCTTGAAAAGAAAAAAAAAAGAAATTCTAGCCTCTGCACGATGGGCTGCTACTCCAACAGTCGCTGTGCGCTAATTTTCCAGCCATCTCCGCACAGCTCTGTCGCGTCGCCCTCCCACCCCTCCGAACACGAATGGGCTGCGCCCGTAGCTCTACGCCGCCCCACCCTCCGAAACACGAATGGACCGCGCCAACTGTGCCGCAAGCAGATTGCCCGCATGTTGCTCGCTAGCTCCTCATTCAGCGCAGTTCTGTGGACAGCTTAATTGCTCGCGTTCATCTTTGTTGGCTGCGTCGAAGTAATTCCTGGCCATTCGGTTTCTCAGCTTCGCTTGAATAACCTCCGATACGGAAGAAGGCTGATCCACCCGCTGATCATTGGCAATGCGCGACGTTGCCGGTGAAAAGAAAGTGGTTGGCTATAGATTGGAAACTAAGTGCTTCTAACCAATGAGACGATCGTCGCAAACGTGCTTGCATTAGATAGCGATGGCGACAACGGCAGTGACGATGCGGTCGGGCAGGCTGCCTCAACTTTGTCCTCACAGGAGGCCTGGCAGAAGATTCAGCCCCTCCAGGGCTTCGTTCTCGTGAGGAACCTTCTGCTGCACCACTTCTGCTGCACTCCAAGGCATCCAAGTGGATGCCTTGAAGAAGGATGTCGGCAAGCTTCGCATAAAGCTTGCATGGCTGACGTGCATAGGCTTTTCTCGTGCAAGCCAGTTAGAAGTACGTGGCGAGATGCTTGTGGCAATCTCTCCTCAGCGTTTTTTCAGGATTTCTCAAGCTGACCGGCTGCTGCAGCAGCGTTCCCACAATTTTTAAAAGGCCCCTTGGGCCACCAAAGCGATGCCTCAGTGGTGCTCGCATATCGCTTGCCACCCGTGACACCTCTTTGCAGTTGTTATAGCAGTGCCATTTTTTAACGCCGTCAGCCGCGGCTTGTTACACGCGATCAGAGCGCCCAGGAAGCAGTTAAGTGAATGAACACAATCAGCAGCTGGGTGGAGGAAGGTGGTGGAGAGGGGCACTGGCCTCCCCGCCTACACAGTTTTCTAGCATCAGCTCGGCCGTTCCCTTATTTTGATTTTTTCATGCAACCCGGTTATAACAGTTATCGGTTATAACAATGGAATTTTCGTGGCCCTTGAATATTTCTATAAGTGGTTTGACTGTAGTTTCAGTATTCGGAAGCAAGTAGGAAGCACATGAGCTACAAGTGCAGACTTAAGGTACTGCAAAAACATTCAAAAGCTCATCCAGGGAATTAATTGGCGAGCTCTCTCTCAGAGCTCTGGCGAGCTCTGAGAGAGAGGAAAAGCAGAGAGGTGGGCCAGAGGAGTGTGGAAAAGCAGTTGTAGCCTTGTCTGGTAGTGCCCTGTACAAACACAGGCACACGCATGCTTGTAGAGGGAAACGAGCAAACGAAATTAGTTAGTTCGTGTACAGTTGAACCCGCTTTTAACAATATACTATTGGATATAAAAATGAGCAACCAATGCACCGTCAACTTTCATATATGTTCCATGGTAAAACAAGCCACTTACTACTATGTTCTACTGTTCTAACCACATCTACTATATTCCCGTTGTACAAGTTGTAACAATTAAATTAGGCGACTGGGTGTGTGTGCCAAAGGAAAAAAGAATGCAAAAACTCCATAAAATACACAATAAAAAAAAGCGAGCCCCTTTGACACACTCGCCTTTGTGCCATGAATCCTTTTATGAATTTCTCGCTCTTGCGTTACCAGAAGCGCTTTTAAGCAGCCTTCGTAGGCGGTAAGATCTGTTACGAATTGAACCCGGTGATTCCATAGTCACCTTCGCTTAGAACGAACTTTGTAACTAGCACCAGTTTTGTGATATACTCAGGCGAAATTGTGGTAAAAATGCACTGTTCCACTTCAAGACAACAGCTTGTTATGCATTGAAGCTCGGAAGTTACTGGTACACCAATGTGTTTAGTCGCAAAAATATGAGAATGTACCTTGAAACTGGTGTCATCCTCAGGATTTCTTAACTGGATAAGGATTTCGAAGTTACCAGCAGTACTTCATAAATTGCAATAATGTGTTGAAAAACAAATTGTCAGAAAGTTAATTGGCAAAACTGATTAATTAGTGTAATGTTTATTTTCATTTCTTGAGCAAATAATGTTTGCCTTTGATAGTATTCTATCTCCAGAAGCAGAATTGTACCACTGGCAGGGGTTGGAAGTGCTGCGCCAATTGCAACATCTTGTGCCAAACCACCGAGCTGCACCAACCTGAACCAGACCACCAACTTCAAATGAAGTTGCTAAATTTTGCGAGATGTTCTTGTTCAGTGGCAATTACACAGCCGTGTGTTGGCTAGCATTTAGCCTTAGAAGTCAAGCTAAAACAATCCGTTTCAGTGTCGGCGACTGTAGAGTGTGGGTTTATTTGGCGGTGCATTGTAGCTTGGCTGCAGGAAAACGAAAATCTGTTACGAATGTGCTTTATATAAGTCTTATGCATTTGCTTAATATACAGACCAGCTAAAGATGATCTGAACTGGCGTTCTTTTTATGGGACAGTTAAGAAAGAAAGCCGTGCTCTCAGCTGAATGACTAATTCGTATGGTCTGTCGTTATGCATTTTTAGGGCTCACTTGTAAGCCTATTGGTGAATCTGCATCGTTTAATGGCACGAACCATGTGTGTAACGTTAAAATATATTTCGCATGTGCACCACTTCCGATTACCGTGATGTTAGTTCGGCACCTTCACAAACAAGCTGTTTGCTTTCATGAAACTTCTTGACCATAAACATTCAATAGCAACAGTAATTGGACTCAAATTTGCACCCCGGGTACTCTATATTCTACACAACCATACATAATACAAAATCAGACTTTTGCGGCCGCAGACTGAGGATGTAAGGTTTCGGGTTTAGTCTATTGTAGTGTACCCGAATGGCGATTGTAAAGGCTCGGACCACGTATGAACAATAGAAATTTCGTAGATCGAGTCCAAAAATTTTAAGAAGCCATTGCTTGGCATTCCAAATATCGGTCACCGTTTTATGTTGACTTTATCGGGCAGCCCTAATAATCGAGGTAGTACAAAATATTCGTCAGCGATCCTGATCACAAAGCCACTGAACACGTTTTCTGTTTTTATTCTTTTCATAAATGTCAGTTTTTGCTTTCTTTTCTCCTTTCTGCCAAGTTATGTGGAATACTGGCAAACATGAAATGGCCAATAAAGTAACTTCAGATTTATTCTGTGGTATATTCTACTATGCCAACTCAAGCTCCCCAAGAATTAAATAATTGAGGGCTTTATGCAAATGGAATTCACTGTGTGCTGATGGGTATTGTTCATGGTTGTCATAGTCACTATTTCTTGTTCATTGTGCACGAATACGTATAATTATCTGACTTTGTAAAATTACCTGATCGATGAAATGTCAATGAAAACTTGTGGAGGATGTTGAAACATGAGCAATATAACTGGTTTTAAAGCAACCTAGGATTTGCATTATCCAATATTCTTATTAATAAGTGAGGTTATTAATGTTAGCTAATTAAACTGAAGTAGTAGTTGCTTGTGCACAATGAAAAGGAAAACTCCTGACTAGCATTAACAAAAGCCTATCGATATACTATGGGTACTGTTGGTGTAAATTCTTTTTTTTTTTCTTAGCGACATTAAGTTGGCACGTCCGGTATGTAACTTAATAGTGGTTTCCAAGGAACACAAATGGATTTCCTTTGCTGGGTGTATGACATTCTTTTCCTTTGGTGAACTTTCCTCCATCTTGTGGGCTTCCACAGAATTAACTCGCCATAACCTAATAGTGTTCTGCAAATTCAAATAAAGAACGTCTTTTCTTGATTTATCTGTATTTCACTCATGTTGATCCTTACCTAGCATGCTCCTATATGCATATCTTCTCAGAAGGGTTGAAATCTGGGCCACTTAGTACATAGTTGAAGACAGTCATCGTGGTGTGAACTTCTCTTCTTCTCTTTTGTCTTTTGTGACTGTTTTTTTTCTTCAAGCATATCTTCTGCTCTAAAACAGTTCCTGCTCCAAACCTGCTCTGATGTGCCCAATTGGCTGCTCCCAGAGCTGCTCCAAAACTCCCTTGGCTGCTACCATCCCTGGCTACAGGCCACAGGGGATGTTTAAGATTTGAAAAAATACATAAATAGGCATAAAAACACCTTTTTTTTGCATTTATAACACACAAACAGTATTTTATGACTGAATAATAAGCAGCTTTATCTGAATTATCTTACCGGTTTTCCCACTTTTTCAAGGAACCTGAGCATTTGCTGGAGTCTGTTATAATTAATCATTTAAGCCTAAATTGCTAACGAGTAAAGGGCACTTTAGGAGGTCCATCAGATGTCGGCCGACAAATTCAAAAGGCGCTTCTATATAGCGACGGCCACATTGAATGCAGGGTGTCTACCAACCGGGAAAACCGGGAAAACCGGGAATTCTCAGGGATTTTGAGTAGTCTGGAAAAACTCAGGGAAAACTCAGGGAATTTGTGCTTCTATCAGGGAAAATTAGCTGTAATTTTTTTAGAGGGTCAAAATTCGTGGTAATGCTGGCTCGAGAAACAGACAGGACTCGTAACGAATCGTCGTCGGCTGGAGGAGTTGCCAGTGTACAGTCAACGACCGACTTTCCGGATTCCCGATAACTCGGACGGCTTCGCGGCACCACCACGTACCGCAAAGAGTCAATGTATCATAACGTCTGAAAATTCAGACGCAAGAACTCTTCGCTGTCCGATTTTCTAAACGTTTTGCGTGATCGCAGGTTCGAGACGGCATTAATGAAAACCACCACCGCTGCTATTTTGATTACCTCGCCGCCTTGAACCGGTGCTCTCACACGCAGATGCGCTGGCAGCCGTGGCCACCACTGCGGCAACGGTAGGCCTAGCTGCTTCGACGTTCGCTGTTAAGCTTTTTGTCGTTCGGTGCCGTGTTTCTTCATTTCTCCGCTGACAGCAATAATTTTGTCTTCGAAGCTCGGAAAGCACGGCGCATTGCATAATGCTCTTTCCCGAAAGTCTGCTTCGCCTCAATACAGTCGTGTCACGCGGTGACGCGTACAAGCTTAGGAAGGGGCAATTGTCGCGGGACACTGTATGCATTTCTTAATTTTACACGTGTGCACTCGCCCTCACCTGTCACAGTAGGAGCACCGATATACCTAATAAGTGCACTGACAGGCATTCAGAGCTTTTTCAGACGTACATGTGTCGATTTTAGCCCTTAAGGGCAGTAAAAGACATGAATTTATTTTTTCGGACTGCCTGATTTTTCGGAAGTTTTCGCGGCCCCTAGGGGGTCTGAAAAATTGGACGTTGACTGTAAATTGACCAAGAGTATTCTTCAAATGGTCCGTGGGGCGAACGCGCGGCGAAAGGAGGACGAGAACAGAAAGGATCGACGCACTGAGGAATGAACGACCACTTCTTTGAAGGAGCCTGCGCTCAAAGAACAAATTGTTGGCTGATGCTGAGATGCAGGTGTCCCTCATCCAAACCAATATAAACTCTTTAAAGCAGTGAAACACAACACTGAGGCGTCTTGTGCGAGCTGAGAGTATGTCAGGACAGTTGCATGACACTGAGCATGCTATCAGTTCATAGAAATAGCTCATATTCGAAAATGTTTGCTTCTGTATGCATCTCCTTTTTATTTGTGCTAGAGAATGTCCAGCTCGATTTGAAAATTTTTTCGAAGACATTTTATTTGCTGTGCATTTTAATAACCCCTCCCTTATATTTTTTTGAATAACATCAACACTACTCCTTAGTATTCAAATTGGATTAAGTCGGTTTTTTTTTTCAAATTTTTTTCATATGCTTACTAGAGAGTGACAGCATAGGGCGATATGGTTTCAGCGCGTCTTGACATAAAACATAGTTCTGCATCACTCAGGGAATTTTGCAAAGGCACTCAGGGAAAACCTGGAAAACTCAGGGAATTTGGAAATGTCAACTTGGTAGACACCCTGGAATGTTGATGCCAAGAAATCGCTACAGGTGATTTTTCAGTTCTTTACTGGCCCTATCAGGAGTGTCTTGCCCTTGCTCCACCAACAATGAAGTGCTTTGCTTTGTAAAGGACCCAGATCTGAGCATCACGGCATTGAGCAACCACAATTTTCTCACCAAATTGTTTGTATGTTATAACACACTTCTTCTCGCAAGCATGCACAATGAGCGAGTTTTCAGTGTCGCTGCAGATGCCTTCACAAAAGAATGAGGGAGTACATATTATCGAAGGAAATTCTGAAAAGGAATTCTTAGTTAAGCTAAACAGCGTGTGAAAGGCTGCAGAAAACACGTTGGAAGAACCAGGCCAGCTTGATGTATTTATTGCATGTGGGCAATGCTAATAAAACAGGGAGGAAAGTAAAGTTAAGGTAACTGATTACCTTTTAGTAATTGCTCAAGTACTTTCGTGGGGCAGTAATTGGTAAATGCGGTCATCACATTTTTGAAAGACGTAATTGTAATTGTAATCGGTTACTTTTTTCTGTGGCTTGTGCAAGTCTGGTATGGCCTCCTGAATCTCCTGTTGCGAAAATATTTAAAATCCTAAATGTATGGGCAAAGTTAAAGGTGGGTATCGCGTCGATGCACGACCTTCTCTCCTTTCGTCTCTGCGAGTGCACTGAAAGCTACACAGAGGGAACAGCTAGGGTGCACGGCCCCGCCCAGAAGTTGGCCATTTCTTATTTTTCATTTTTTTTTCTTCGTGATGCCACTTCCAGTTCAGGCTAGTGCATCGTTCTCTCAACCCAGGATGGATGCTCGGGCTACCTCATGTCGCCACACCCCTAGAGCCACGCCAACCATAGAGGCTAATTGGAGCATGCGGTTTTCAAACCGTCTCGCGAGTGAGAGGGCTCGTCACAGCACCCCATGGTGGCTGTGGTGTGTGCACTACGCAGCGCGCCATTGTGATCTTTGAGCCCTATCGCAGCAGACGCAGCTATGGCAACTGCCGTGTATAGACCAGAACGGCAAAGATGAATTTTTTTTACTCCTTTTGAGGTTACAGACATATATATTTTTCATTTACTTAACCCAATATTAGCAATAATAGTAGTACAGTCGAACCTACTTATAACAATATTCAAGTGCCACAAAAATTCTATTGTTATAACCGATAATTGTTATAACTGGGTGACATGAAAAAAAATCAACATAGTGGGATAGCAGAGCTGTTGTGACAAAGTATATTGGAGGGGACGCCAGTGCTGCTCCCCACCACCTTCCTCCATCCGACTGCTGATTGTGTTCACTCATTTAATAGCTCTACTTCTTGCGCACTCCAATCATGTGTAACAAGCTGCGGCCGTCGGCGTTCAAGAATGGCACTGCTATAACAGCTGCAAAGAGGGGTCATGGGCAGCAAGCGACTAAGCGAGCTCCGCCAAGGCATCGCGCTAGAATGTGAGAAGGTTGTTGAGGCAGCCTGTCTGCTTGAGAAATCCAGAAGAATTGCTGGGGCGAGATCGCAACAAGCATCTCGCAACCCACGGATTTGTCACTGACTTGCGCAAGAAAACCCTGTGTCCGTCGTCTTTGCTTGCTTAACGCGAAGCTAGCCAACATCCTTCTTCAAGGCATCCAGGTGCTCCTCATAGGGCAGTGGAAGGTTCCCTGTGAAAACGAGTCCCCAGAGGGACTGAATCATCTGCCGGGCCAACTTTGAGGACAATGTTGAGGCAGCCTGCCCTACTCTGTCATCACTGCCATCGTCACCATCGCTATTTCATGCAAGCATGTTCACAACGATCACCTAATCGGTTAGAAGCACTTAGTTTCCAAATCTATGGCTGTGCGTTTTCTTTTCACTGGCAACGTTGCACATTGCCAATGATCAGTGGGTGGATCGGCCATCTTTCGTTTCGGTGGCGAGTCAAACGAGGCTGAGATATCCACATGACCAGGAACAACTTTGATGCAACCAACAAAGACGAGCGTGAGCGACTAATCAGTTGCAGAACAGCGTGGAATGAGGGGCCAGCGAGCAATCTGGGAGCAGCGCAGTTGGGGCGGTTCATTCATGTTTCTTAGGGTAGCCTGTCATAGAGCTGTATTCACAATATTCACAATCAGTAACAAAAACATAAGCATTCTAATTAAAAAATTTCTGTATAAAGAAAAATAGCTAAGGGGTTAAGTGTGTCTATGAATGGCGTTCAGAACAACGGGTCACCACACGGTGTTTTGCAAAGATGGTGGCCATGAACAATGATCATCCTGTACACTGACTTGGTTGGCAAGGCAGTTTGTAGGTTTTCCAAGGGTCGTGCGACTGCTGTGAATAGATATACATTGATTCACAATGAAACTGTAACTTTAGTCACTGACACCTGATGACGCAGCTGCGACTAGGCCTAATAGGGTAGACAGTGTGGCCAATGGTGTGACCGGGACAAAAATTCACCGCTGGATGATGTCATAACGAGCCGCAGACAGTCACAGAAAGTTTGTTGCTAATATGTAATTCCTACTGTTGCCTCATGAGCAATCGATTGTGAGATCACACATAGAGGTTAGATTGACGCCTGTTTAAGCGGCGCTCTGGACCACAGTTGACCAGCCGGCAACTACCGTGAGCATGCATGCCATGTTCGTCTGTGGGCTCGCATGTAAGCACAAAGCTCCAAACTGCATGAATTTGCATGTGTGAACATTGAACTCTGATATCCAATATAATCTGCAGGCTTTCCAGGAGCTAATCGGCCTGATTTTCATATGCGCTTTTGTGCTTTCCACGTGCACTGCTTTTGTTGTTCCCTCTGTTCGCATAGCGTTGATCATTTTGGTCAGTTCGGTCAACATGGTCAAACCCTTTACTGATGTAGATTGCATGCTGTGGAAATGCTGCGTCCATCAAGGCACCGACCATGGCCAGGTCATTCACCGAATAGCATAATGAATATTTGAAAAATCGAACACTAGACGATTTGTATTATGGATATTAAAATCACATAATTTGTGTATTCGAATATTTGTATATTTGCACACCCCTAATTTTAATCCCTTGCCTCAATGCACTTACCTTTCACATCTGCCTTGATAATTGATATTTTCTTTTCAAACCTTCCTCATTGTTTCACAAATTTCTCTGTGAAAATGCTACCAGTGACAAAGCTGGACCTTGTATGCCCGCAATTTGTGTGTACCCGAGCGAAACGAAATTTGTTGTGTTCACACAGAGAGCCATGCTGTGCCCTGCATTGTTGTGTGTGGACGCCAGAACACCGGGAAGTCGTCCCTGCTTCGAGTACTGGTCAACAGCCTCCTGAATTTGTGAGTACTATAACCGCCTCTTTGACTGTTGTCCTTTTCTTGTTGTTTGAGTGAGAGTTCAGAGAAGGAAATACTGCTGCATAGCCACATTACTGCTGCATTTATTCTGCTGGGAGCTGGCGACATTCAGAAAATGCTTAGTCGTGCATTGAGACAATTTGCCATTTTGAAAACTGTTTGGTTTTTACTTTTTTGAAGTTATAAGTTGGCATACAAGTTACAGCAGGGTCAGCTCTTGCAGTTCAGTTACTTCAGTGCGATTATTGTACACTAGACACGTGTTAACTTGAATTTCACGGGGACGCTCACTGAATTCAATTAAACAACATTCGAACAAATGAAAGTGATAAACAGAACGCTGTGCAGTAGAACCTCGTTCATAAGCTTTGGAGAAAATCATGAAAACATGTGATCTGAAGTCACTAAAAAATTTCCTGACTCAGCTGTAGTTGACAGCTACGTCATGCGAAGCAATGCACGGAGCCTTGCAGCACGAGATGCACCAAGCTGGAGGGACTCGAGCGGCCCAAGACGTGCATTGTCGTTTTTGAGGTTTCGGCAAGCTTACGTTTGCGCTCCCCAAATTCGGCGTCGGTCAGAAGCTTCTTCAAGTGGGGCATTTTGGCAGGAAATTTTGGTGGCAAAGGCCAAGGCTCTCATCGACCAGCATGCCAACGACGAACACGCGTGGTACGTGGATGCGGCCGAATACCAACGGAATGCCTTCGCAGCGGTCGTCATAGAGGCGTCAACCGGCGCCACGAGGACGGCAGCGAGCGTGAGAAGCGCCGGAGCAGAACAAGCGGAGGAGGTAGCCATCGCCCTGGCCATCGCCGACACAGACTGCCACACGGTGCTGAGTGACTTGAGACAGGCGGTACGAAACTTAACCAAAGGCCAAATCTGCAGGGAGGCCGAGCGCGTACTGCGAGCGGTCGAACTACAAGAACGAAAAGTACGACTCAAGTGGTTCCCGGTGCATGCGGGCGACGCGTCGGAACACAGTGAGAACCACAATGAGACGGCACACGCAGTGGTGTGAGAGCTAACCAACCGTGCCCCGGCGACAGACCGTCCGACGTGGTTCGGAACCAAGGACCGCATGACAGATTACAATGAAAAAAAAACGAAGGCCTACCGTCTGGCTCGCAGGACTCTCCCACTCCCGCACCTGAGGCTAAGTCGAGCGGAGGCGGTAGTACTGAGACAGCTCCAGACCGGATTGTTACCGAGCCCGAGACTGATGAATCACATGTACCCCAAGACATATCCGACCAATAAGTGCAGATTCTGCTGGAGGGAGACCACAGACTACAGGCACATCTTGTGGGACTGCGTTAAAGATCCAGAAGATGCAAAATCAAGAATGCTCCCACCGCGGCTCGAGACAGCCGCGAAGAGCTACGACCGAGACGAACAGCTCTGAGCCGTCCAACAATTCTTCGAGGCACTCAAAAGACAGGGACCCGGTGAGCCGGCAACGGCGAGCAGAGACCCGCGCTGAATAACTTCGTAGATGACATAGGCCCTCGTCGGGACACGCGAGCGCCCAACTGCAGGCATAAATAAAGTTCACTCCAATCCAATCCAATGGCTCGCATATTCGGTGCAAATTGTTGCAGCATGAGACGGTGACGCGCGTTGTGCGGGTGGGGCCCGAGTGACCCGACATTCACATTGGCATTTCCCTGTTGCATAGTATTGTAAGATAGCGACAGGAAACCAAAATTAAATCAAGCTGGTGGGCAACGCCGGTATACGATGCCTACAATGCTGCCAGAGCTAAACATTTCGCACTGCCTGCAGCAGTGAATGGCAGTACCTGTTAAATGCGTTCACTTTGCTTCCAACAACATTACACCGCTCGCACTGTCAAACGGGTCAGTGAAGGTGCTTATCGCAATAGGGTTGGTGGCAATAGCTATGAATGCGGCATGCAATGACCCTGGATGGGATTTTCTGGTACCGGAATAGAAACACAGGGCACACCGGCATTTTCAAGTGAGAAGGGTGGGTGAGTATTGCGGGGAAGCTGCTGCGGCTACTGTTCTCGATTCCGTGTGCTTCGCCCCTTTTCTTGTTTAAATGGGATCTAGCAGACGGAAGACATATCGTACGATTGCAGTTTGGCGATGTACTGCAGCGGTGGCATAGAGGTAAAACACCCGCCTCGCGTGCAAGAGGTCTGTGGTTCGAATCCCGGTGCCGCGCAATTTTCCACCGGATTAAGAAAGAGAACAAAAATCCGCGTGTTGATAAAATTGCATAAACAGGCCGGGAGTGTGGCCTGATCCCGGTGACCAGAACCGGTAACGCACTCCCTCACCACAGCAGGATTGGCCACCGTGGTGCAGTACTTGGCCACAACCTCCTATATGAACACAACAATCAAACCCCAGCCCTCAGTCCCCAGCAGCTGCGAAGCAACTGACCACAGCGGTGGACAGACCTGCGACGCAGCAGAGGGTGCTAAGACTCCTTGGCTCCAGACAGGCCGCCATTGGAATATGAACCTGGCAACGTTTAACGCTAGAACGTTATCTAGTGAGGGGAGTCTAGCAGTGCTATTGGAGGAATTAGAGGGCAGTAAATGGGATATAATAGGGCTCAGTGAAGTTAGGAGGCCAAAAGAAGCATATACAGTGCTGAAAAGTGGGCACGTCCTGTGCTACTGGTGCTTAGCGGAGAGACGAGAACTAGGAGTCAGATTCCTGATTAGTAAGAATATAGCTGGTAACATACAGGAATTCTATAGCATTAACGAGAGGGTGGCAGGTCTTGTGAAACTTAATAAGAGGTACTAAATGAAGGTTGTACAGGTCTACGCCCCTACATCCTGTCATGATGACCAGGAAGTCGAAAGCTTCTATGAAGACATAGAATTGGCGATGGGTAAAGTCAAAACAAAATACACTATACTGGTGGGCGATTTCAATGCCAAGGTAGGCAAAAAGCAGGCTGGAGACAAGACAGTGGGGGAATATGGCATAGGCGCGAGAAATAGCAGGGGAGAGTTATTAGTAGAGCTTGTGGATAATGAATACCTTCTTTCGCAAGCGGGATAGTCGAAAGTGCACGTGGAGGAGCCGGAACGGCGAGACTAAAAATGAAATAGACCTCATACTCTGCGCTAACCCTGGCATCATACAAGATGTGGACGTGCTCAGCAAGGTGAGCTGCAGTGACCATAGGATGGTAAGAACTCGAATTAGCCTAGACCTGAGGAGGGAACGGAAGAAACTGGTACATAAGAAGCCGATCAATGAGTTAGCGGTAAGAGGGAAAATAGAGGAATTCCATATCAAGCTGCATAACAGGTTTTCGGCTTTAACTCAGGAAGAGGACCTTAGTGTTGAAGCAATGAACGACACTCTTGTGGGCATCATTAAGGAGTGTGCAATAGAATTCGGTGGTAACTCCGTTAGACAAAGATACCAGTAAGCTATCGCAGGAGACGAAAGATCTGATCAAGAAATGCCAATGTATGAAAGCCTCTAACCCTACAGTTAGAATAGAACTGGCAGAACTTTCGAAGTTAATCAACAAGCGTAAGACAGGTGACATAAGGAAGTATAATATGGATAGAATTGAACATGCTCTCAGGAACGGAGGAAGCCTAAAAGCAGTGAAGGAGAAACTAGGAATTGGCAAGAATCAGATGTATGCGTTAAGAGACACAGCCGGCAATATCATTACTAATATGGATGAGATAGTTCAAATGGCTGAGCAGTTCTATAGAGATTTATACAGTACCAGCAGCACCCATGATGATAATGGAAGAAAGAGTAGTCTAGAGAAATTCGAAATCCCACAGGTAACGCCGGAAGAAGTAAAGAAAACCTTGGGAGCTATGCAAAGGGGGAAGGCAGCTGGGGAGGATCAGGTAACAGCAGATTTATTGAAGGATGGTGGACAGATTGTTCTAGAGAAACTGGCCACCCTGCATAAGCAATGTCTCATGACTTCGAGCGTACCGGAATCTTGGAAAAACGCTAACATAACCCTAATCCATAAGAAAGGGGACACCAAAGACTTGAAAAATTGTAGACTGATCAGCTTACTGTCCGTTGCCTACAAAGTATTTACTAAGGTAATTGCAAATAGAATCAGGAACACCTTAGACTTCCGTCAACCAAAGGACCAGGCAGGATTCCGTAAAGGCTACTCAACAACAGACCATATTCACACTATCAATCAGGTGATAGAAAAAATGTGCGGAATATAACCAACCTTTATATATAGCTTTCATTGATTACGAGAAAGCGTTTGATTCAGTCGAAACCTCAGCAGTCATGGAGGCATTGCGGAATCAGGGTGTAGACGAGCCATATGTAAAAATACTGAAAGATATCTATGGCGGCTCCACAGCCACCGTAGTCCTCCATAAAGAAAGCAACAAAATCCCAATAAAGAAAGGCGTCAGGCCAGGAGATACGATCCCTCCAATGCTATTCACAGCGTGTTTACAGGAGGTATTCAGAGACCTGGATTGGGGAGAATTGGGGACAAGAGTTAATGGAGAATACCTTAGTAACTTGCAATTCGTTGATGATATTGCCTTGCTTAGTAACTCAGGGGACCAACTGCAATGTATGCTCACTGACCTGGAGAGGCGAAGCCGAAGGGTGGGTCTAAAGTCTAAAAATTAATCTGCAGCAAACTAAAGTAATGTTTAACAGTCTCGGAAGAGAACAGCAATTCACGATAGGTAGTGAGGCACTGGAAGTGGTCATCATCATCATCAGCCTGGTTACGGCCACTGCAGGGCAAAGGCCTCACCCATACTTCTCCAACTACCCCGGTCATGTACGAATTGTGGCCATGTCGTCCCTGCAAACTCCTTAATCTCATCCGCCCACCTAACTTTCTGCCGTCCCCTGCTACGCTTCCCTTCCCTTGGAATCCAGTCCGTAACTCTTAATGACCTTCGGTTATCTTCCCTCCTCATTACGTGTCCTGCCCATGCCCATTTCTTTTTCTTGATTTCAACTAAGATATCATTAACTCGCGTTTGTTCCCTCACCCAATCTGCTCTTTTCTTATCCCTTAACGTTACACCTATCATTCTTCTTTCCATAGCTCGTTGCGTCGTCCTCAATTTGAGTAGAACCCTTTTCGTAAGCCTCCAGGTTTCTGCCCCGTAGGTGAGTACTGGTAAGACGCAGCTATTATACACTTTCCTCTTGAGGGATAATGGCAACCTGCTGTTCATGATCTGAGAATGCCTGCCAAACGCACCCCAGCCCATTCTTATTCTTCTGATTATTTCTGTCTCATGATCCGGATCTGCCGTCACTACCTGCCCTAAGTAGATGTATTCCGTTACTACTTCCAGTGCCTCGCTGCCTATTGTAAATTGCTGTTCTCTTCCGAGACTGTTAAACATTACTTTAGTTTTCTGCAGATTAATTTTTAAACCCACTCTTTTGCTTAGCCTCTCCAGGTCAGTGAGCATGCATTGCAATTGGTCCCCTGAGTCTGGAAGGGGTAAGAGAATACATCTACTTAGGACAGGTAGTGACTGCGGATCCGGATCAGGAGACTGAAATAATCAGAAGAATAACAATGGGCTGGGGTGCGTTTGGCAGGCATCCTCAGATCATGAACAGCAGATTGCCATTATCCCTCAAGAGAAAAGTTTATAACAGCTGTGTCTTACCAGTACTCACGTACGGGGCAGAAACCCGGAGGCTTAAGAAAAGGGTTCTACTTAAATTGAGGACGACGCAACGAGCTATGGAAAGAAGAATGATAGGTGTAACGTTAAGGGATAAGAAAAGAGCAGATTGGGTGAGGGAACAAACGCAAGTTAATGATATCTTAGTTGAAATCAAGAAAAAGAAATGGGCATGGGCAGGACATGTAATGAGGAGGGAAGATAACCGATGGTCATTAAGGGTTACGGACTGGATTCCAAGGGAAGGGAAGCGCAGCAGAGGGCGGCAGAAAGTTAGGTGGGCGGATGAGATTAAGGAGTTTGCAGGGACAACATGGCCACAATTAGTACATGACCGGGGTAGTTGGAGAAGTAGGGGTGAGGCCTTTGCCCTGCAGTGGGCGTAACCAAGCTGATGATAATGATGATGATGATGATGATGTACTGAGTGTTGGTGCCGAAAGAGAGTGTTTTTTGGAAACATGTGAACGGGTACAGAAGAAGCATAATTTTATTGGGTCATTTTTTGTGTTCTCGATATGAACATTGGTGCTTGCAAATCGCACATAACGGAATCATATCAACAAGGTTCTACTGTATTTGATCATGAGAGAAGTGGGAATACCTCTGGAGTCATAATTTATTTAGGAAAGAAATCCGTGATCGTTTTCTACTTTTTTTCTCTGAAAGATATCTCTGTAAGCTTGTCTTCGCTTGCGCAAATGTGTTGGAGAGAATCTTCCTCATCCTCTTCAAAACTAAAGAACAGCTGTGTGCGATTGAGTCCTTCCATCACCTGCAATAACAAAGGCTGCATCGGTGCTTCCTCTTCTTTATCAGCATCATCATTGTCATCATCCACTGAGAGGTCATCACTCGCTACAGCAGAATCTCGTTCATACATTTTTTTCTAAACACATGAAAAAAGATGTATTAACTGGGAAAATGTACGGCCTGAGCTCACTAAAAAATTTGGCAAACTCATCTGTAGTTCGCATCTATGTAATTCAAGGCTTTGTGCAAATCGTTGCACCTTGCGACTCGAGGTGCACCAAGCTGGTGGAGCCTGAGTTGCTGGAGATGCGCGCTGTCCTTTTTCTGGCTGCGGCAAGCTTACCAAGCTTACATTTGCACTCTTCAAATGCAGCCTGGATCAGTAGCTTGTTTGAGCGGGCCACTTTGGCACGAAGATTTGACATGCCCGCTGGGCAAGAATTTTTGCAGCATGAGACACTAATGCACATCCCACTAGAGGGAACTGAGTGACTCGAGATGCACTTTGTCCTTTTGTTATTGCGTAGTGTTTTAAGACAGCGATAGGAAACATAATTGAGCTGGTGGGCGATGGTGAAATATGATGTGCCAGAGTAAAACTTGCCACTCTCTTAACGCCATCTGTAGCAGGAAATGGTGTTATGTTTGGGCTATTGCCTATTAAAAGCATGCTGTACATTTCCACCGGCGCTATGCCACACGAAACAGATGGGTGATGATCGGCAATAGCTGTAAATGCGACAAAGCACAAGGAGATTTGCTGGTGCTGGAAGAAAAAGCTACATGTATATGCTGGCATTTTCACTTGGCACGGGCATTTCCGTGAATGCTGCCATGGTGGGTGCCTGGTGATCTCGCTCGCAAGTGCTGTGAAATTGTACAAAATGGTATAGCTTTAACAAGACTATACCGTAGGTACAAGTTTTCGGCACCATGCTTCAAACAATAACTATCTTAAAAAATCATTGACTATTACGATACTCCCTAGTGCAAAATTTGAGCGCAGCTGTATACGTGTTTTCTTTTTGCAATGTATTGAGGCATTGCACGAACTGGCAGAGCCACGACACACGGTGCTGTATTATATAGAGCAGCCACATAATTGCCGCTTCCTTGCAACTGCAGCTTGTGCAACAGCAATCTTTACCCGGAGACGCTTGTGGCAAAGACTATGCATGACGGTGAGCTTTCTGGTTCTTTTTTTAAAGTCAGAACCTTAAATTGCTCATACCCCCGATGGCCTTGAAAAAGAAAAAAGGAAATGCATCATCGGGTCCAATGGTACAAAAACTATCATCAACAGCGATGGCTTTTACCCCCCTTAAGCAAGCAAAAAATGCAATAACGCATCCATCTCCTAATGCGGAGGCTACAAGCACTCGTCAAAGTGAAGTGTACAGTGCATACATTCAATGGAATGATGCATACAATGTGCAGAAACACGGCGTCTAGTCCAGTGGAAAAAAAAAAAAGTGACCTTCGCAATGGCTCATACCCCCGTAATGCTGAGGCTACAAGCACTTAGCAAAGTGAAGTGAACAGTGCATACATTCATTGAAATTACCTAGTACAAAACACGGAACAATGTGTGTTTCCATCCGCTGCTGAGAGGATGCAACGTAAAGTCGAAGAGAAACGTCATCGGCCCGAGTCTCATGCCGCCATACGAGTGCGTGAAGCTGCAGCCAAGCATCGAAAACAAGCCAAAGAAGCGGAACTGCGTAAGCAGCAACGTGACGTTGCGAGATGGTGCGTTACCAAGTGTGCAGCAGCCTTTTGCCTTCATGTGTTACAGGAGCGTAACATGCTACCGAATGTTCTTGCTTTCCCCCGCACGGCCAGCGCCATGGATGTGCGGATGTGAGTGCCATCTGGAGGGGCTTCAAGGTAGCTTCTCCTCATCACGCTCTCTTTGCTCACGGCTCATTTCATCCCCCGCTGCTCTCTGCATTCGCTCTTTCACCTTTCACTGTGCTCGTTCACTTAGTTACGTTGCCGAGGCACGCCACGCTCAACACAGGAATGGGCGCTTAACAGCTGTGGTATAAAATATTTTGGTTTAATGCCCAGCTTTCCGCCCTTAAGGAAATCAGAGCCACTGGTATTGGGGACATTCATCTCAAATTATGTTTCACCTTGCCTGAACCAAAGTGTGATGAACGAATCTGATTAATCTGACTCTTTTTGTGTCCGCAACTGCTGTTTGCAGTAATATCCCAACTAGTGGCTTGTCTGTTTTTTTATAGTGACCGATGGGAAGCCTCGTGTCACACATCTCTCCATTCTGTTTCAACAGCTGCTCCGAGGTGCTGTACTTGGACTGTGATCCTGGCCAGTGCGAGTTCACCCCTCCAGCTACTGTCTCGCTCACCCGTGTCACTGAACCACTGCTAGGTGAGCCAGTGTTGTTTGTTAGGGTGGCGCTGACTGCTCGGGTGATGAGGTAGCCTCACGCTTTCACCCTGAAGGAAGCCGCACAACTTCGAACAAGCTGCTATCTGCCTCAGTGGTTCAGTGGATATAGCGTTCTGCTGCTCATCGGGTTCGATACCGGCTGCTATGGCCGCATTACAATGAAGGCAGTTAGCAAAAACGCTCGTGTATTTAGATGATGATGATGATGCATGGGGTGTTTTTGGCTCAAGGGCCAGGGATGTGTATTTAGATTGAAGTGCCCATTAAAAACGATGATAAACAGGTGGTCCGATGTCACCCACTTTGGTGTGCCTCATAATCAGGTCAGGGTTTTAGCATTTAAAACCTAAAAATTAAATATTTAATTAATTTGAAAAATAAAACCCACAATTCGACTCGATTTTAATGTTACAGGTTGCCTCCAAATTTTAACGACCACGTTTACTTTGTCTTCAGTTACACAAGATGCTCTTTAGTTTGCACAGACCTTTAAAAATTGGCTGTGGCTTATACTAGGCCGATTTCCCCTCTTCAGTTGGACATATTGAAGAGGCAGTAATTACACGTGCGGCAAATAGCAATGTATAAAAAGTTAGTAATAAATTTCCACTAACTAGTAGGGCTGTGCAAATACTGAATGGTAGATTTCGAATTTAATATCAAATCGAATCAAGAAAAAGAAAAAAAGCTGAATGTCATATATCGAATGTCAGTTTCATGCTTACAAATTTAAGGCATGAAAATGTGGTGATGCACACACTTAGGAGTCTACAGTCAAAACCGTTTATAACGAACTCAATAGTTCTGCGAAAAGTGGTCGTTATATCAATAGTTCATTATACACAGACACACCCTTAAATATGCTCAAAAATTAACCGTATTGAAGCTGGCACAGCAGTCACAATTCGGTGGCCCTTTGGTCCAAAAACCAGATTTTCACCATCGTTTTTGTTCCTGGTGTGTTTCCGCACCTAGATGCAAATTTCCCTTAGAAACATCCATCTAAGGAACGAAATGCGGCATGGTATAGCTTTTTCAAAATGGCGCCTGCGTCTGATTTCTTGTCATTTCGAAACTGCAAGCGCAACCACCATTTCGTATTTGAAAGCTTATGATATATTTTATTGCCAGCGGGACATGACTGTATTCGTGATCCATGATTAATGATAGCAGCGTTGTAACTACCAATCTTTTGCAACATTACACGGTGGCAGCTTGTGGTGCAGCAATCTCGCTGACTCTGGTCTCGTCGAGAGGAACGCTTGAGCGACCATTGTTCCAGTGGTGGAAAGACATAGATGGTCGTTTCGAATTGTTGAAACAGGCGTAATGGACATGGTGCCCCGTGGACAATTGCGCAAAAAACGAGAGTGATGCCGTCGTGGCATCCAATATCGCACGATGGCACTCGCGCCAGCGCATGAAACACGAGTGGCCATGGTTTCCCATGCACACTTACTTCGTGACTGTGATGCACAGGAGCATAATCAACCTGCTAATGGATGTTGTCCAAATGGCCAGGCTTTTTGCATTAGCCGCAGTATATTTAACGTGTGAAAGACTGCTGCTTATGAAAGTTAAGCCTTTATTAATAAAGTTGACCGCGTAACTCAGATGCACATAAGCGAAAGTATTCATGTTTATAGGAGGGATTGCTTCCCTGAATGCATAAACGCTGCCTGCGAATTAATGAATGTCTGCACTGCATGGGAGGTCACATTGGCCCATGTCGCAGGTTAATAGGGATGTTCAAAGCAATGTGACATAGTGCTTGTGTGACTCTTTGCAGGTCCACCGTTTACGCATGTCCGGACACCTGAAAAGTGAGTTCAGCTGGGCTTTATATTTTATGCAGTGCTTCTATGTTTCGTGATACCACATAATCTGACTGTTTATTTCCACTTGATTGGAGCTGCAGCGTGTATTTTGCTGTGGCTTTCCTGCTCAGGCAACTTCTGAGCCTGTCTAGCATTTCATCAACCGTAAATTTTCGCACTTTGTTAAGGCCTTAAATTAAGGGAGGCACATCCACAAACTTGTCTCTCACAAACACAGTATTTAGGAAACCTGAGTTAGTACCTTATGTTGTCATGTAAGGATCACACTTTTCTTCTTGAATTTGGATCAGAATATTTTGGGTGTATCTCACGCTCAAGTTAGAAGCAGAGACGTGTACTTACTTTAAAAACAGATGTGCCTGCCACCGTACGCGACAGCCTTGAGAAGCCTTCATTCTAGCTTCGTTTTCTGTCTTATTCATATCTTACTGGCACGGAACTGTGGATCTGGAGCAGCTGTAATCTGGTCCGCCAGAAGTGCATTGTTCAACGGTGAAGTCATCCTCAGACGTGGGCTCGGGCTTCGCGCTGCTCGTAAGGTTGCTTGACGAAGAAAAAGAACTGTGAGGTCTTGCACACACAGTGCGAACAAAGTTGTAGTTGAGAGCGCCCACATACACTTCAACTGCAATGGGATGAATGAAAGCTCAATGCACAAATGTATGTATGAAGCGTGGGAAAGTCTCTAAACTAAGGGGGGTGCACGTTAGCACGCATTGCCTATGGAAAGCCACACACTTTGCACAAACATGATGCGCAGGACAAAGTGCAGCAGGACGCTCCGTCAGAGCTTGGAAAAGAATTTCATCATGACGTCGAAGACTACTCAGTGAGCTTCCTTCTAACTGCCAAGTGTAGAAGAAATAAATGCACCAAAGTGTAGTACAATAATATGCGGTACGATACGCTTCTATGCACCATGGTGATACTACGCAGCCATGGATGAAGGTGTGCATGCTAGGAAATGCGGGGGTGGCCAACGTACGAATAATTTTAGAAATATGCTTTCTTAGCAAGTCACCCAAAATTTAGGTCTGTGGCCTTTAGAGCACATTCACGCTGGCACACTTGGCATCTAGAGCAGTGCAAAAACCAATTCAGTGGCGGTGAGTTCTGTCGAAAGGGCCCTATTTGCACCGATCGGTTCCAGGCTTATTTTCGTCGTGGCTGCCACCGGAATCCTTCGTCGTGAACCAATCGGAACCACCACCGTCTACAGAGATTCCACAGCTACCTTAATTCTCCACAAGAAAATTAGGAAGATACCTATCAAGAAAGGGGTCAGATAAAGAGACACAATCTCTCCAGTGTTGTTCACTGCGTGCTTGGAAGAAGTATTCAAGCTATTAAACTGGGAAGGCTCAGGAGTAAGGCTCAACAACGAATATCTCAGCAACCTTCGATTTGCAAATGACATTGTCCTGTTCAGCAACACTGGGGACGAGTTACAACAAATGATTGAGAACCTTAACAGAGAGAGTATAAGAGTGGGGTTGAAGATTAATATCCAGAAGACAAAGATAATGATCAATAGCCGGGCAAGGGAACAATAGTTCAGGATCACCAGCCAGCCTGTAGAGTCTGTGAACGAGTATGTTTACATAAGTCAAATGATCACAGGGAACCCTGATCCTGAGAAGGAAATTCACAGAAGGATAAAAATGGGTTGGATCGCATACAGCAGGCATTGTCAGCTCCTGACTGGAAGCTTACCATTATCATTGAAAAGGAAGGTGTACAATCAGTGCATTTTACCTGTGGTGACAAATGGGGCACAGACTTGGAGACTGACAAAGAAGCTCGAAAACAAGTTAAGTACCGTGCAAAGAGTGATAGAACGAAGAATTTTAGGCGTAATGTTAAGAGACGGGAAGATAGCGGCATGGATCAGGGAGCAAACAGGGATAGCCGACATTCTATCAATAACTCATCTGACCATACTACACTCCAAAATGATCTTAACAGTGTTTTAGAATGGTGCAGCAATTCGCTGATGACCCTTAACGCCAAGAAATGTAAATTCGTGTCCTTCTCCCGCCGTCGCAACCCTTCCTTCTTCCCATATGAAATAAATACCACACCATTAGAATCAGTACAATCCTATAAATATCTAGGTGTAACCCTGTCTCACGATTTGTCTTGGCGCGCACATGTCACTAGCATTATCTCTGCAGCTAACAAAACCTTAGGTTTTCTAAAACGGAACCTACGGCAGGTCCCATCAGATTTAAAATTACTAGCATATAAGTCACTTGTCAGGCCGAAACTGGAATACGCGTCAGCTATCTGGAACCTGCATCAAGCATATCTCACCGACGCATTAGAATCAGTTCAAAATCGTGCTGTTAGATTCATTCATACCTCATATTCATACGACGTCAGCGTTTCATCACTGAAATCAGAATCAGGCTTGTCAATACTTTCATGTCGACGTCGCATTTCCAGTCTTTCACTGTACCACAAGTTCTTCTTTTCTTCCCTTAATCAAGAGCCTTACATAACAGCAGCAGCACGCATATCTCATTGCACCAGCCATCCACTTCAAGTGGCATGCCCACGTGCACGGACAACTACCTTCGCAGCCTCCTTTTTCTTCCGTACCGCCACACACTGGAATGGCCTTCCCGCCAACATCGCTAATACCACTTGTCCATCTTCGTTCACAGAACTTGCAACCGATCATTTTGTTAAATAATTATTTATGACGATGTTTTGCTATCTTATAAAAACCCACCCCTTATGTAATGCCCCTACGAGGGACCTTTAAGGTAATAAACTGAACTGAACTGAACTGACATTAAGAGAAAGAAATGGAGCTGGGCAGGTCATGTAATGCGTAGGTTAGATAACCGTTGGACCATTAGGGTAACAGAATGGGCGCCAAGAGGAGCGCAGTCGAGGACGACAGAAGACTAGGTGGGGTGATAAAGTTAAGTAATTCGCAGGCGCTAGTTGTAATCAGTTGGAACAGGACGGGTAATTGGAGATTGTAGGGAGAGGCCTTCGTCCTGCAGTGTGCATAATGTAGGCTGGTGATGATTATGATGACTTACTAGGTCTTATTTCATGTGACCAGCCACGGTGGCTCGTTGGCTATGGCATTCTACTGCTGAGAACCAGGTCGTGGGTTTGATGCCAAGCCACAGAACCTGCAATTCGATGGGGGCAAAATGTAAAAATGCTCAGATACTTGATATAGTCGTGCATTTGAGAACACCAGGTAGCCAAAATGATAGACTTGTGCAAATATTAAAAAGGTATTTACCTCGGCTCGAATTTCATTGTTCAATGTTTTAGAGGTATTCAAAATGAATGAATGCTAATTTAAAAACGTGCTATAATCAGCAGTTTCAGTTTCAGTGAACAAGTCACATTGTGTGGCTCATAGGCAACACAAGCCAAAGGCAAATTCGTTTACAGTCACCAACTGATTTTTGCAGCTATATGATTTGAACATTGATCCATGGTACGTGAATGTAGCAATAAACCGTGTCTGTGGTTGCCGACACCCAGTAAAGGAGCACTGGTTAGGCCTAACAGCCAAAGCAGACGTGGCAGTGGGTGCCAAACCATCACAGGAAGCTTGCTGCTCATCGGTGATCGCGCCAGAGAGCATGCACATGGGCTAGACTGAGGGCCGCAAAAGTGGTGGGTGTGCCAAAACAAGTTCATCTGTGTGCATACAGAACAGTATGAGTTAAGCTCGCATGTAGAAGAAAAATGCCAAGTTGAATTTGTGCAGCATAGCATAAACTGCCAGCGTTGCACAGTCACGGTCATGCTTTATGGCATCACAATAGTGCACGAAGTGCAAACCTGAAACAGTCCGGCAGCCTCTATTATCACAATTTTAAGAGTGTTTCCAGAAAGGCTGGCACTTTCCTTGTCCAATATTTGAACATGGTTCCCATACGGGCATCGAAATGTCGATTTCATCATCATGCTGGCCCGTGACAAGGTTTTAAATGGCCATAGTATGACTTTATTACCTTTGCATTGAGTGTCTTTTTAGGATTTACCTTATGACTGGTCACGCTACATTACCCTTCATTGTGTGTGCAGGGCCTACTTCTTGGGTCACGTGAGCCCAGCCAGCCAGCCTGATTCCTACTGCACGGCTGTACGTGCGCTCATTGACCATGCTCGCCAGGTGGCACCCAAAACGCCACTTCTCGTCAACACTATGGGCTGGGTCAATGGCAAGTCTCATTTAGTAATGTCAGAGATTGGGCCACTAGTTCTGGGTGATTCGAAATGTAACAGCGGAGTGTTGGAAAAAGACACAAACCGAAGAGCAGACAGGGACAAGCCTGTTGAAAGACAGTGCTTGTCCTATTCTGATCTTCAGTTTTATGTACTCCTCCAAAGTTGTCTTGTTACATTTTGAATCAGGCAAGTCTCAATAAGCGTTTCCTTACGTTCACTGTTTCCAGTCCACTGTTCCACTTTTTCCATTTACTGCTCCGCTGTGTCTGTCCGCTGTCCAGTGTTGACAGCATGAGTGCAAAGAGACATCGAGAAAAGCTGGACAGTGAATTGTATGTTGGGTGAACCTGCTTCTTGATGCAAGGAAGTGACTGGTTGGGGGTAATTGACCAATGTGGCGTTTTGTGCTTGTTGGTGTGGCGTCACGCAGAATTGAGTAGCACTGGAAGGACGAAGACAGGTACATAGGGACAGCAGCACACAGCACGTGTGTTGTTGAACTGTGTACCTCTCTTCATCCTCGTAGCACAGCTCAATTTCCCAACTTGGGCAGAAGTAATTCCCATCACTAGCTGCAGCTAGAAGTTCTCAGATCTTGTGCTGTTTAGATGCAGTGAAACCGGTCAATTTAGACTACTAGGAACTGTAGGTTTTTTTCTGCATTACAGCTCACATTCAGTTTTTCTGCCCACTAAACAGTGAAAGAGAAGAGTGTGTACCTGTCTAGCCTAATTTTGTATTTGTCTTTAATGTCTTGCAAAGACAATGCCTCTCTAGTTTGAGATGCCAGTGTGGTTGCCTACAATTATTTTCGCGGAGACTTGGAACACACTTTGAGAACTACGTGATCATGCAGGACTGGGCCTCTCGCTTCTGGTGGATACGATCCGGTGGCTGCGTCCGACGGACCTGGTGCAGCTGGTCGTTGAGAAAGAGAACAGCGACGTTCCTCTTCCACCACTGGACGACACACTGCTGCGATCGGCTTGTGGCTGGATGACGTCACGCAGCGCCACTGACTGCCTCTGGCCCCTGGAAGATCTCTCATGCCATGTGTTGCCTGGTACCACCTACAGGGGAAGGTGCGTAATTCAACAGGATTGATTATTATTTGCTATATGCACCATGTGAAGATCATAATCCACTCCGGTTTAGTGAGCGGTCATTTGTGGTGGAAACTTCATGCACTGCTTCAGAATGAGACAGCAGTCTAGAGGAGAAATGCAAGGCACATAATGCAATCAGCATGTTCTGCAGTGCATTTAAAGCTGCAGTTCTTCCCATTTTTGAAGTGGCCCCAAACCACCCTTTTGGCTTGGTGAAAAAACACATTCCACAGATAGTATATGTTGCTGTGAACATGTCAGCCAAATTTCACACTCATGTGTGGTGTGTGGGGCTCACAAGCAGAGTGCGAGGTGACCTTTCTCTCATACACTCTTTCCAGCAGAGGCCTTCTCCTCACCCTTTCAGGGCTGCTGATGGATGCCCCTAGATGTCAGTGGGCAGACTCCCATAGAGCGTTGCCATTGGCCAATAGTTGACGTCAATGAAGAAGCGTCTTTGGATCAGTGTGCTTCTTCCTGCTGTTACTGTGTGTAGTTACTGACAGTTTACTAAACATGCTGATGTAAGCGAAAATCTGCGTTTTGAATTTTGATAAGAATTACATCTGGAAGAAGCCAACTATCGTCTGCTCACGCTCGACCGCATCCCCACAAGTAGGAATGAAACTCTAGCAACAATGCTTATTGTTGTTTTAGCCGTCAGGACTTGCTAATTTCTATTAGTGTTGAACACTCAACAACCTCTAACCATGTGAAACTTAAGGTCATATATATGCTTGCCAGCTTGTGCTCGCTCCTTCCTGGCCAGACACGGAAAATATCGCTTCGTAGTGTGCTATTGCTAACGTTCCAAATGTGCAATTTGGACTTGGCTACTATCCGTCAGTTAGGTTGATGCAGAAAAAGCCAGTCTGCACTACGTAGCGCAGCCAGACTGTAGCACAGGAGCCCAAGTGCATACTCCAACCCTGTCATACACACTTCAGTTAGTCACTACAGTTGCGTGTAGCTATGCCTGCTACGTTGCGTAGATACCATGGCCACTGCGGTCTGCCACAGAGAGCACGTTCGCTGAACTTGCTGCGGCTCACTGAGGAGAACTGCGTGCTCTGATTGGTCTCTGTGGGTGACGTGACTCCAGGTAGAGTGTACTGCTCCAGGCGCGTGGTGAGCCGGCCCATGTGCCAACATCTGACTGGAACAGGTTGTCTGCTTCCCGAATTGCAAACCTTCAAGATGCGTTGCCATCATGGTCAAAGCTCATAATGCGAGGAAACCTTTCAACGCAAGTTTGGAGCGCAGCATCCATCACTTGATGCCGATATGGTTCATCGTCTCCAATGTGCTACGTAGCAGGCGGCGAAGATGGATACAGCACGCCAGTGATGCCACAATCACCTGAAATTTGCCCCTCCTGTATAGTTCAGCTTATTGAATGTAGCCTACAGCAGTGCGGTGATCAGAAATTGCCACGACACATCTGCTCATGTGCGTGGCGAATCAGCAATTTTGGGTTTGGCAAAGGTGCAAACTTGGCACGCTCGTTTCAGTGCACCCAAACTGTAGGCCAGAATGCTGCCAGCCAGTTGAGCTATTGCACGATGCACTCTGCCCTAGCGGCTTTGGCGTGAGATAGGACATCTATTTCTGCACCAGCAGCTCCTAGGTGCACCGAACGCCACCGTTTATGCTGACTACACCACTGCTCAAGCTGACTGCGCCAGTCTAGCATAACTACACCATGTGTGGCATGCGTCCCCTTATTTTTCCTTATGCGGAAACAACGTTCGTCTTTGTGGAAATAAGATGAGAACTTCACTTGCTTTTCTATTTTCTTTGCTGGAGTATACTAAGACTCTTTCCACATGTCACTTCAGCTTGGCACAGAATACCTTGGACCATGCAGTGCATAGCATTCGAGTGTGGTCAAAGGCCTGACATATGCCCTTTAATGAGTGGGCCTGTGTCCGTCCCGGGCCCGTGGTTTCAAGCCCGAGTCCGCCCCGGGCCCGTGGCTTCAAGCCCGAGCCAGAGCCGGACTCGCGCCATAAAACGCTTCAGATAGCCCGGCCTGTGCAGTTCTCTAATTCTCGGTCCTCTTTTCCTCTTCTTCAAATGCTCTTGCCACGTGTAATCCTTTCTACAGAAATAAACTAACATTTTGCCAGACAAACCTGTCTATCTTTTGCTCCATGGCCTTGACAGTTCTATGCCCACAATGCCAGCTCGGCAGCTGCGACATCCATCCATTAAACAGATCACCAGTGCAGTTCCCAAACTTGGTGGCCTGGTGAAATGAATACCCATCGAGCGGCTTCCCGATCCCTTGTTCCCCTATAACCTGGTGCAGGTCTTGGGCACGTGCCAAGCGAGAGGCCATGGTCCTTGCGTACCTGGGACGGCAGGGCAACGGCAACAGTGCCCAGCTGCCTGAGACACCTTACTGGCTGTGGAACAACACACCACTCAGGTGCGTACGTCTGAGTAAATATATGAACCGCACACCTGCCATATTTTATGATTTTATCGCATAATTCCTGATTTCTATTCTTTGTTTACAATCATCCCATTGAAGCAAATATATTACGATTTTTTACTTGTTTATAGTTCAAGCACAACCAACTTTAAAACACAAAGAAAGGAAGACGCAATTGCTGAGTGAACTTTTTATGGACCAATTTTTGAGACCCTTTAATTCAACGGCTGTACCCATGCGGCAGCAACATCATCTGATAGAATCAATGTATAATGGCAACAGAACCTTCGACAGCAGTTACGTGAATATTGCATTAATAAACTTCATTAACATTCCTGCTTGTTTGTGGCACAGATCATTGTTGCTGCGAATATATAAAGCAAAGTGCCTGTTCACAGCATTTTTATAGAACAAAGTCTGCATATCTTTAAATAAACAATAAACATATTGAATAATCAAATAACATTTACCATTTTTCGAGGAATTTCATGTTTTTTGGCTTCCACTGTAATGTTTTTTAATTTCTACGCTTGGCTAGTCTGGAATGGGCATGTTGGTAACTCTGCTGAATAGAACAGTGCAAGCGGAGTACTTTGCTTTGTCTCATCCTTCCTCGTCTTCTGTTTGCTGCGATCTATTCAGCGTGCATGAGCCTGCGCTGACCTATGGCACCCCGGTAGAACTTCTTGCGTCAAGTGTTCATACTATGCTAGCTCTTCTGGAATTTCATAAGCGCAGTTTTCAACCACAAAGTGCACCTGTCTTTGTACCCCATAAATTTTGAGCCAGCGGCAAGACACACATTGGGGCTAACTTCTATTCTGCGACACCCATAGAAATATATCATGAAAAGCCAACAAACAGATACCAAGGAAAACATAAGGGAAATTACTTGTACTTACTAATTGAATTCAAGAAATTATAAAGTAATGGCAATGAAAGTGAAGGAAAAAACAACTTGCCGCAGGTGGGGAACGATCCCACGTCTTCACATTACGCGTGCGATGCTCGATTTGCGTCGTAATGTGAAGACGGGGGATCGTTCCCCACCTGCGGCAAGCTTTTTTACTTCCACTTTCATTGCCATTAATTTATCGTTCCTTTAATTCAATTAGTAAGTACAAGTAATTGCCCGTATGTTTTCCTTGGTGTCCTTGTTTGTTGGCTTCTCACGATATGATTAATAAAAATTGGGCCCATCGGTTAACTCCCTTTTTCCTCGTCCATAGAAATATAGTTATTTAATCCAGGGTTTGACAAAACATTGTCTGTCAAGGGACATACATTTTCTTGGGGATAAACAAACACTTTCCACAGGCAACAAAAAGAAAGAAATAGTTATGAAGTTTCGGCGCTCTTGCAGGTCTTGAAACATTGCAAGCTTTGTCTTTTTGTTGTTTATTTTCAAGAAAGTTGAGTTGATTTCCAATAATTCGACCCCAATGGGACTGATGAAACTGATCGATTTAACTGATGGGTCGAATTAAACAAGATGCAGAAATAAATGCGAAAACACGCTGCTCATTCATTTGGCAGTATTTGCCGAAGTCTAGCTCGCCCCTGAGTCAAATGTGTGCCCGCTTTCTATGTGTCCACTGTTGAAAACCAACATATAAGTGACTATTAAAGCTCCTAAACAAAGCAGAAATCTAACGTGTTCCAGATTTTTTAGCAACAAGAATGGCTACTTCTAATATTTTTTGCTCAATGGTGGATGATTTCCTAAAGTCAGCTACGCAACACAGTTTTGTAAGATCAGCTTTGCCGGAATACGTTTATGCTACGCGGTAAAGCATACAAATGCCGTGAAGACGGTTTTGGTTTTCTATCCGATTGCATCACGCTGGCAATTTGCATCTTAATTTTTCTGGAAAAATAAGATATAGGATAAATACTGTAATCAGACACGGTGAGCTCCGAGGCCGAGAATAGTTGTTTTCGAATTGAGTTTTTTTTTTTTTTTAACATGTGTTCAACACGTTTTCTTTCCCCTAACCTCTGCCGAGACGGACACTGCCACTGAAGGGGTCGCTATTGGGGTCACCATAGGGGCCAGGCGCATGCACGCTGACTTGTCAAGTTCGAATTATCTGGCAAAGGCCAATTTTTGTATTGAAATAACGAAAGGATGGGCCCATAGAAATGCATGGGTGCTGACCAGGACCTTTGGTTGGGATCGGTATAACCGAAGTATTATATTAACTGGAGTCGAATTAACAGAGGTGTACTGTATAGTTATTGTAATGGAGCAATCAAAGGGAGCTCCTCAAGGCCCATACTCACGAAACTTCATTAAGTGCCAACAATGATTGGTCATTGCAATGGTCTTATCATGTTGATCACCATCATGCATGATTGGTGCTCTAGTAATAGACAGTGAGGAAACCCTGTTAAGTAAGGGACGTTTTGTGAATGTGGGCTAATCCTCTTACTGTATTTCGTTTCACGATCAGTCCTCCAACTATTTTGAATCTTAGTGCAGTTCGGGGGGGGGGCTCAGGTACAGATGACAAAAGTGCATTGCTACAGAGAACCCAGTTTGATGCACACTGCTTGTATGTTTGTTTATTTACCAAAATAATAAAAATGTGCACATGGCTGAAAGTGCTGTTGAGCTTAATGGCTGGCCAGGTAAGGGAGCGCATATCAGTTTAGACTTGTACAGCATTCTTTGAAAACTTTATTAGGCATTTGCTCAATAGGAAGAGATAAAAATTTAGCAGAGGAAGTAAAGCATCCATGTCACATCTTAAAGAGGTGCTCAAGTGCAGGTAATATTCAAGCAACAAGTGACACGACAGGCATGCCTGTTGCACTGTTGCAATCAGTGTGAGGCAACCACATGGACGGAACAGTGTGAAGTTGTGACAGATTTTTGTTGTTGCCTTCTCATCAAGTACTATTGTACACCCATAAAAAAAATTTCAAACAAGTGTTTGCAATTGCAAAGCCAATCTTTTGACCAGTGCGTGCTAGATCTAACTTTAATATGCTGTCTTCACCAATGAAGAAACAGTCCATGTTGCCAGCCTTAAATGTTGTGGTGCCATCTGGTAAGTATAAATCAAGAACTTTCATAGCTCTCCGTGGTGTCCTAGGCCCAAGAGAGCCAAGATAAACAATTGATCTCAAGAGTAGTGACAGAATATCATCCATGCTTTGCCCTCAATAGGAGATAAGACTGATCGAAAGCTGATTTTATCACTTATTTCTTGTTGACATGAACAAGTAGCGAGAACCATTTCAGATTGAAGCAGGCGGCCTAGTTGCTGCCATATTGTTACTTGATCATGATAACCACTGGAACTCGTGCCAGCTTCTGGAGGATGAGTAACATTTTTTTGGCTAGCCACATACTTGCAAAGCAACAAGCGATAGGTTGCCCTCCACAATGTCTAAGCTTCTCTTAACTGGGTTGTTCTAATTTTCGTATTTTTATTTTTTCTTATTTTTTCTTAAATACATTTGATTTATTTACTTGGATATTTTTTTTTTTTTTCGGAGGGGGGGGGGTTAGTCTCCTCAGATCAGTTGTCCCAAAAGTTAGCCGTACCCTTCTCTGGGCAGCAGCGATGGCCATAGATGCAGGTTCACGTCTGCAGTCACCCAATTCGTCTGTAGTTATAGTCAGTGACAACCAACCCGAACAGTACTGAAATTGAACTGGTTTAATTAACGTGGGGGCCCTGGCTTATGACCAGGCATCATCTTTCTTGCCAGTGTGCAGGCTGAGAAAGCGTCAATGTCAAGCAGTGGTGTCTTCTTTAACGATGCGTTAGCCGCAGGGGCAAATTTGCATGGCTTGTGCTGACGGCTGGGTCTGTGTTCCTAATCCTTCATGTGGCACTTGCATGTGTTGGCACAGAGTCCCATGGTGTGCGATGGCTGTACATGATTGCGACAACTCCGTTCCCAAGAAGGATCTGCTGTACTCACTCCGTGGCAGTATCGTGGCCCTGTGTGTCGTCCCCACTGACAAGGTGAGTGAGCATACAGGTCTCCCCGCTGAAACTTGTGCGTCATGTCACTTTTGCACTGCCGTTAGCTCTGTACGACCCTCCAACTTAGGCACCCAATCCAGTCTTGAGTGACCTGAAACAAGTGTTGTTTTGTTTCACTTTGCACCGAAGCAAGAGAGATGTTCTTCCACTTCGTCTGCTTGTTCCCACAGTCGTGTGGTCACGTGCGTAGGTACCGAAACTACGCCATTCTCTACCGTGCTCCAGTACATGATCCTGCTCTACAATCCGCTTGTTCTGCCTCAGTATTCATGTAGCGCTGAATTATATGGCTAGTCATGTTTCCTTGTGCACAGCGCGCAAAATTGTGCGCTATGCGAACGAGACAACAACTCGTGCACGACGCTGTCAACGGCAATGCTGGAAAAAAAAGAAGAAGTGAGGAGAAAAAAATGAAGGTGGGGCCTGTGACATATGCGTCACGCAATCCTCGAGGTCTGGTATGGGAGAACGCAGGGAACGAATTTGCTTGCGAAGGCTAGACGGCAGTGAAGCCCACCTGCTGAAATCATGGGTTCGCGGCATTGAAATATTTCTATCTCGGCTATTAATGAGCTGATTTGAAAACTTTTTGTGATGGACTGCTCCCTAGAGGACACGTAACAACTTCCAGCGTATAACCGAAATTTGCTATGGGGCCTGGTGAGGGGCCCTTTAAGAGTATTAGAGCTATGACAAAAATAAACATATATAATGATATGCATTGACTGCATGTCGGATACAGTGATGAAAATTTTGCCTTATAGACGGCGTTTTCCATGCAGACTGAGCTTGAAATTTGCGTTACTAAGTGACGAACGATGCCAAGATGGGGCAAAAGTTTGCCTATGCAAGTTCATAGCTCCTGCCATTACCATGCTGCGCATCCTGCCTGCGCACCAATTGTGAAGCCACGGAGACTGTTGTGAGTTACCACAGTGCGCCACAAGATGGTGGCAGCTGCTTCATGTCCACATTGTGCGTCGCCCCCTATCGTCCTTTATACGTGTCCAGAGAAGAGAGAATAAAAAAAAAGCGAAGCAATAGCTGGCACTCGCCCTTTCTAAAATCTCGCTCTCCGCGAGTGCAGAAATGCTCTGTGGAAGTAGCACCGAAGAAGCAGACAGACAGCCCAGTTTGTAGAAGATGGTGCCAACAAAATGCAAAGCTGTGTCGCTTAAGATGAAGCTGCAAGTTTTGCAAGGCTCAAAGTATCGGACTCAAAGATTCACAGTTGACGATATTGACAATTCTGAAAACTGGGAGTGCCACGATCATGAAGGCTGGAACCAATGGCGACGCCAATCAACAGAAAGAGAGTTAGGGACCCTTTTCCACCATAAACAACTGTTTCAGAAAAGTGGGCTTTGTGCACCAAGACGAAACCCCCCCATGGTAGTAAAACCACGACAGTGGAAACCGCTGACATTACCAAGCTCTGCGAGCTTGTCGCTACTGACGGTGACACAGGTGTTGCTTCGATGGCGGAATTTCTTAATGGAGATAGTGCTGCCTGGTTCTGCAAAGAGGTTTCTGAGGAAGCAATCATTGTGGTTACAGATGGCAGCAACAACATCAGCAGCAATGATGACAAGATTGACAATGACTCGTCTTTGATCCCAACCCCTGGAGCCCTGGAATCCTCAATACATTTAAGACTCTGACATAATCTTGATGATCCTCCAATTTTCCTAGAAAACGTTGAGAGAACTACTGTGTCATGTGAGGAACTTTTGTAGACTCCTGGACAGTGCTAGAACACTACCCCGCAATTTTATAAAACATGCTACTTGCGCACAGCTGCACAAACACGCAGTCTGCAATTTCATTGGCAAATAGGAAAAACAAGACATTGCTGGTTTTGTAAGCCTTCTACAAGATGACTTTGACTGAGTTATTGCTTCTGGCACATTTTTCATGCATTTGCTTCACACTCCTTCAAATCTTGCAGATAGTACACATACAGCACAATGGGAGTGTCTACGAAACAAAGAACACACCACAGTGCATGGGCACCAACGTTTCAAGCACTGCATGTCTAGCAATGTTGTGGTGCGGTGCATGAGACTAGCTCAATGAAAAACTGTTGGCACTCGAATCCAAACATTAGTGAATTTTAGCTTGTCTGCAAACTTTGCATATGAGTTAGAGCACTCGACTTGAAACCGCATAATTGTTGGTTCGATTCCAGGTATAGTACCTGCTTGGTGACATGTTTTTTATCATTACAGCACTCCTGAATAAAAGAGTAATGAATGAACAAACATAATGAACAACTTAGCCTGTAACTGCTGTTTGTAGTAGAAGTACCTGCCAGTATCATTTTTATATCTTTTCTTTTTCTTTCCACATGCCTTGACAGCTCCTGGAAACGGAGAACCCCTCTTACCCGAGGTTTATCGATAGCTGTGGCCCATACGAGTGCCTTGGATATGGTGAGTCTTTTTTCACCGACTGCACGATGACCAAATGAATTTGTAAGATGGGTGTCGAAGTTTTTCATTTAAGGGGGTATAGTAGGGCAAATCGACCAAAAAACTGATTTTTTGATTTCATCAATAAAAAATAATACACACTGTGGGGAGCAAAACAGTTCAGCGGCGAGCGCGTAGGAGCGCTCTAAGCCATTTAAAAATGGCGCCAAAAAGCGCGCCGCCTGGTATTTAAACGTGACAGACGCGAGGGTTTGTTTACATGTTGTATTCCGTTATTTTTTCAGTGTTTACGTAATTATGTTTACTTCATGTTTACGTTTACGTAAACATGAAGAAAGGCTTTGGGGAAGACACCAAAAAAGCCAGAAAGTTTCTGTACTCTGCTGGTGCATGTTGAACGGTTGTAGTGAAGCTGCAAACATAAAAATACGTTTTTCTCAACATCACTTTTTTCAATATTCTCGGAACTTGATGTACCTTTTCTGGAAAACTATACAGCCCATTACGCTGAGATTTTCCGAGAATATACTCACATCCCTTGCAAGTAATCTGAACCTAAATGTGTGAAAAAATCACTCGGCTATAACTAAAAAAAAAGAAAAGATTATTAGAAAGACCCTCCACAGTACGAGACGTGTGACGGCAATATTTTTTTTCTTGTGACGTAAATGTAGCAAAGCATTTTTTAAAGGTTCCAGTTAAACCCACTATTATACAGAATTATTGTGCGAAATTTCACGGTCATGCTGTTTTTTGTTTCTGAGGAAAGGTACATTTTATTTTACATCATAGCTTAAAGTTTGGTTCTCAAATACACAAAAAATAAAAAAGGCCTGCAGTAAAAAATTACACCAATTAAAGCCAACACTATTGATATTGAGCGTGCAGAATTTCACGCTAATATATAGAACAGTTGTTCAGATATAAAGCTGAAACCAAGATAGTTCATGCACCCTACCATACCCCCTTAACAGGAAGCCCTTGGCACTGGTTCGTTAAAGTAATGGTGGCCATCATCGAGTTCCTACAATGTTACCAAGTGAATTTGCCACAAGGTCTAGCAGATATCGGGCTCGACTTGAAAGCAAAAATGTGGTTTTAATGAATAGTGCATTTTGTAGTGCATTTAGATTAGCAGGCCCGAAGAAATTATAGTGCAAGTCAGTCTCTTTCATTTGCTGTAATTAAATTATCTCTTTCTCACTCTGGAAGTGTCTCCTAAGCAGCTCCTTTGCAGATTAGCCAATTATTTCAGTGGAACATTCGCAGGAAGAAAAGTTCACCAACAATTATGATACTTTCTACTGCGAAATTCAAGCACAGCTCTATACATATATTTATTTCGCCATATATTGGCTGGCACGGACAATCTGTCTCAGGCAGCATGTTGCAAATGGAGCTAAGTGTGGCACGACCGCCTCGCTAATCAGGAGATCGCGAGAGGCAGCACGAAGGTGACATGTGGGCACGATTTACAGCACCCGCCACAGACAGACTCATGCTCATGCAGCGCTTTATTTCCGTATACGTCATTCGTGAACAGACGGCACACTCTAATCTGGCTCCATCGCGTAGCCACAGAGCCCACCTTGCGCAGCAGTACGCTTTTCTTGTCACGCTTTCACCATACTCTCCTCCTTCACTTTCAGCCTTATGGCTCCGCTGCACCCTCCTCCTCCACTTTCATCCCCCGCAGCACTCCTTATTCGCTCTTTCAGCATTCACTGTGCTTTTTTGCTCAGTTATGCCAAGGGACACCGACGCTCAACGCAGGAATGAGTGCCTGACAGCTGCACTCTAAAAGGAAATAGAAAAATTTATTTGTATTTCATGTGTCTCATGTACTAATGTACTCCCTTGTGCAAAGCTATACGGACCAGGGATTCTGTGATAAAGGCGATTTTCTTCTTTGCCTGTGAATGTAAAGTGAGGATTGCAGTCCAATGCACTCATCAAATTCTATTTGGAGCTCTAAATTAAAAAATAAATTCAGTTTTTTTTGCGGGACTCTGGTCCATATATTTTGCTCATGGTTGTACGCTCTTTGTCAAAACTATAAGGGCTGCATTGCATGCGACCACCATGCTGACTACAGGCTTTTTTAGAGAGTTCCTGTGGTGTGCCATAACTGCCAGTACCCTCGGGAATGAAAAGTACTCTCGTACTTGCCATCCAGAGGTTTCAGGAGCACCACAGGAACCACACCACACAATTGAACAACATACAGGGGGATAATTTTTAAGTTATATGGGATTTTTATAAATTGCCTATGGCAGATAGCATAGTTCTCGACCTTGAGCGATATTATTCGAAGAAGCGGACATTACTAGCATAAAGAATCTAAACACATGTTAAAGTAATTAACAAAAATGTACTAATGGACTTCCTAATTAATTACGTTACGGCACATATTGCATTTTCTAAATTATAACCAGGTGAGCTTGCAAGACGTATCCACTTGAACTGAATTCTCCAGGATGAAAAAAAGTACTGTGCGTTCTGCCAGAAGCGACAACAGGGAACCAAACTTGTTATCCCATGTGGAATGCGGAGAAATGCTCAGTAAAAGAGAAAAGAATGGTTTATGCAGCATGCAGTCAGCTTTCTTGGCGACACACGGTCATTGTGTGGCTAGCAACCACAGGACCAGCCTGGCTGGCATGTGTGTCACCGGTTTGTGACCACTAACTCCAATTTTCAAGATTTGCCAAAATAACTGGTACACAAACCCTGTGCCAAGTCGCCACATTCCATGTGCATTTTGAAGTATTCACCTTAAAAAAGGATATAATTGGTGATTTGTTGCATGCTCAGGCAATTCTGGCATGACATTGTAGGTATGGGGTTGACAGCTATCTGTTCAAGCAAAGAAAAGAAAAGTGGGATAGAAAATTTTGTGTCGGTACTTCTTTCAGCTGTTGAAGGGCTAGAGATGGCTTAAATTATAATCTCAACTGCAGCTGTTAGTGTCGTTTATACATTGTTGTAGTAGCTCTGTAGTAGAACCAATTGTTCAGTCTATCAACTTTTGTACAAACTTGTGGGCTCTCCAGGTAAGCTTTCCGTCAAAACAAAGTTGAACATACCGTATTTACCCGCGTATAACCCGCCCCTGCGTATAACCCGCACCCCTAACTTTGAACTCGGCGAAAAAAAAAAAAAAAACTCGCGTATAACCCGCACGTTTACCTGAAAAAAAAAAAAATGAGCGCTAGAAAGATGCAACTCACACTCAGTGATCATTTCGTTTTAAGAACATTTATTCAAACGACCGCCACCACGTCACTGGTTATCCGATTCTTAATCGTCGCCGCTCTCACTACTGCCATCCGAGGCTTCATCGCCACTCTCAAAGACGTAGTCGTCCTCGGAACCATCCAAACTATTACTGATCGCACATTTTTTAAAGCTTTTGCGCACCAAATCGGCCGGTATCGCTTTCCACGCATCCACGATCCACTGGCACAGCAATGGAATATCAGGCCTTCGCACGCGTCCCGTCGGTGTGAGGGCGTAAATGCCGTCGGCCATCCACTGGGCATACAGCCGCTTCACGTGTGCCTTGAACGGCTTGTTCAGGCACACGTCGAGTGGCTGTAGCATGGATGTCATGCCGCCAGGTATTATGACGAGGTCGGTGCTGGTCTCGGCAAGGCGAGCCTTCACCGCATCAGTGCAGTGGCCTCTGAAGGAATCTAGTACGAGCATTGACCGGCGTGCCAGCAAGGCACCTGGTCTTCGCTCCCAGATTACTCGAAGCCAGTCACCGACTAGGCCACTGTTCATCCACGAATTTTCTTCCGCACGCACAACGATTCCTGGGGGCAGTGGAATGCTAGGTAGCGTCTTGCTTTTGAAAATGACATACGGGCGCAGTTTCGTGTCGTCAGCCAAAGCGCATAGCATGACTGTGCAGCGCAGCTTGGCATTTCCGCCGGTCAGCACGCTGACTGATTTGGAGCCCTTTTTTTCCATGGTCGTGTCCATCGGCATCTCAAAGTACACAGGTGTTTGATCAGCATTTCCTACCTGAGACAGCAAATAGCTGTGCTCCTTCCGAAGTGCGATCACATATCGTTGAAAGTTCAACAACTTTTCCTCGTAGGCTTCAGGAAGCCGCTGGCACATGGTTGTTCGCCGCCGCATAGAAAATCCATGTCTTCGCATGAAGCGCTGAAGCCATCCACGGCTTGCACGAAACTCACGTGGAATGTTCAATTCCCGGGCCAACTTCAGGGCTTCCATTTGCGCCATCTCAGTCGAAACAGCGTGGCCACGACTTCTCTGCTCCTCAATGAACTTCGCAAGCTGCGTCTCGAGGTGGGGGTACGCGCCAGTCTTCGGACCCCGAAACGCTCGCCTGTCCCGGTTCGTTGCTTCGAGACTCTCTTTTTTCTTCCTCCAGTCGCGAATGCACGACTCGTCGACGTCATGCTGTCTTGCAGCAGCTCTGTTGCCGATTTCTTCGGCAGCGGCTATAATCTTTAGCTTCTCTTTCGCTGTGAAACACTGCCGTCGAGTCGCACTCATGATGCCAAAACAAAGCAGGCAAACAGTGCAAATTGGGGTAAGTACACTAAACAGCGCCTAACGCGAGGCTCAACAATGCTGGCCTTTCGTTGGCCCTTCATCGGCTTGACAAGCGTCGATGACGATGGGGATGGCGGACTGCACGGGGAGGCCGCCGCACATTGCGGTGAAGCCGACCCCCTCCCAAGTAAAAAATTCGCAGATAACCCGCACCCCCACTTTTTAAACGCGTTTTTTCACATTTTGGTGCGGGTTATACGCGAATAAATACAGTACATAGCTTCAATGCAGATGCAAGAGGTGAATTCAGTGAAGAGGCCAGCAGTGTCTTTCATTGCAGGTCTCGTGCGTGCCATTGACCCCTCGGAGCACCTCTTCTATGTTGCCACCCCTGAGCCACCAGAGCGGTTGGCAGAAGTCAATGCCCTCATCCGTGGCGACATTCATTTGCCAGAGTCCTTGCTCAGTATTCAGGTACAGCTGTGCGGAACAGATACAAGTGCTCTCTCTCTCTCTCTCTCTCCCCCCCCCCCCCCCCCGCCTTGATGGTGCATCAGGTAATGTTGACTGTTCGTTTATGAGCGTAAAAGCCTTTTAGTAATTATGAGTGTAACAGGGCAGCAATTTTCACCCTTACAATCTGATTACATCTATTACTACCCAAACTGTTTCCTGGTGCTCTTCCAACTTCGAAAATGGTACTTGATATTCAGTAATGTAAGGAGTGTTTGAATAGTGATATTTTATATATAAAACTGAATACCAAGTATTTTCCTGGTTTTAATATAAAAAGCAACCTGGAGAACAAAGGCAGTACAAAGAAAAGAATGTTTTCCTTCAATACACACAACACTGTTGGGACGTCCATTCAACAGAGCAGCTTCCAAATAAGCAAAAAGTCAAAGGTCACCATAGCTTTTGGGGGCTTACTGCGAGAACTTGAAATGGTTGATCGACTATATGCATGGCCCATGGAGGAAGGAAACTGAGGAGAGGCCCTACCCCCTCTGCGCGCTAGGAGAAAAGTGTGAAGGAAATAACCTAGTAGGTTCTCCTTTGTTTTGCTGTTTTTTTTTATTTCTTTGCTGTACCGGCCCCGCCTTTCGGGCCACAATGGTGGCTTTGTTATTGTTCTGCGTGCTCACACGTGTTGCTCCGTAGGTTTCGTACTGTGGCAAAGGCACCGTGCGGGCAGGTTTGCGTTGGTCTCCGTGTTTTGTTGCGCTGCGTTACCTGGACCGTGCTCTCCTGGATGTTGCTGTGGCCAGGTGGGACACGAGGACCAAAGTTCGTGAAATGAACGCGCATGCAACGCTGTAGGCAATGTACCGCGCCACGGCAATGGCAATGAACGAAGGAATATCCGCGGGAAATTTTGCTTTCTTTGGCGGAATCATGCTAACGTGCTAACGATTGTTTAGTATTGCTGCGGAGCGCGTGGCTCCGAGCAGCACGGTTGTGCACAGCGCGGCGTGGTTTCGCGAGAAATGTAAACAAGAGAGGGGAGCTGGCCCGATAGGCGGAGCAACGCCGTGAGCAACGCCAACTTCCGGCTTCACTTTCGCTTCACAAAGAGTGACGTCAGGGCCTCTCCTCAGTTTCCTTCCTCCGTGGCGTGGCCCTTTTCCCATGGCAGCAAGGCACCAACAATTGCAGCGAGCCCATATATTTAGCTTTAATCATATACTTGAATTCAGATGTCGAACTTTCTGATCCAATACCTTTATTTAGAATGAAAGTACTATTTGATTTGTATTTAAAATTGTAAATGTTTGCACACCCTTGTATAGTATACAATACCGCTCAGTTTTGGCAGTGTTGATCAAGTGCAGCCACATTTCAGGTAGGAGAAGGGGAAGGGGGGTTGGTAGGCCTTCATTGCTGTCCTTCTGGCTCCTGCTCTGGAGCGAGAGGCTTTCACTCCTTCTTCAGTGCTCCTTACCAGTTGCCTCTTTGCGCGGTGCTAGTCCACTATTATTCATGGCTGTCAGGTGTACAGTTGCCTATAAAAGTTTATGTAAGCGAGATTTGTGAAATACCCAAAAATTTTCGCAGCCTGGGCACGCAGCTTCGTTTTACAATTTCCAACCTGTACTGGTATACACAAATAGCATAGTGTTGTAGTACTGGCACGGCTGAACGTGGCCGCACAGGCCCTATCTTGAAAGAGATCTGCAGTGGGTACAGAGTTCAGGCATGCCGACGGCTGATGGCTTCGTGCGTGCTGTGTTCTCATCCCTTAGTGCTTAGTTCACGTTGAAGTGAGAGGCAGCTAGAAGGGCAATTCACTCACTGCTGCTGCCATGGTTCCTCACAGGAGTATTCTGACAGTCAGCATATGCAGTCATCAAGTGAGACGTGTTCATGTTTGCCTGTGTGAGTGTGGCACCTAACTGGTTAACCCATTATGAGTTTGAGGAACTGTCCATGCGATTTTTCTCAGAGTTTGGAAAAAAAAGGAATAACACAATTATAATGTCTTCAAAAGATTTTTGATATTTACTTATTGGTTCGTAAGTTACAATACTGTACTACATCTAGCACACTGGGCGAATGGAGTTTAAATGGCCAAGGTACTTGTCATTGCACTCCTGCCTCCTTGTATAAAATATTTGAAGTACCCTTTTTTGAGGCACAAATAGCCTGTGCGCTACTCATATCACCATGATGCTCAGGCATGACAGAATGGGCATCGCAGCTGTTTTCTGATTTTTTTCGGGGCAGTGACTGTGACCATCCATCATGAGCATTCCACTACACATATAGCAACACCCACAAGGCACAGCAAAGGCAACACCAACAACGCCAGTACGACTAAGGTGTTCTCAGTAACGATACTTTAGTGAAACCATTTTGGCAGACTGTTGTTGCAGGCTTTGCTAACCTACACTAACCACAGATTTCGTTCACGGCGAAAGCATTTATGTTGTTATCACTTTCCTCTTCGTCCTTATCTTTTCTTCTTCTTCCTTATCTTGAGCTGCTTCTGGCTGCACAATCACAATATCAATGTCCTCTTCTATGTTGCCCTCTCAAATGCATCCAGAGCATTGCGCAAGCGACAAAATGGCTTCCTTCGAAGGAAATCTCTGTGCCTATGCTGGAACACAACTAAAAAAAAAGGTGTCAATTTGTAACTGCTTACGCCCCCGGTACTATATCAAGTAAACCAAATTTTCAATGCGTGTCTTGTTCTTTGAAATGAAGCCACAGATTCAACAGTTTCTAACATGCTCAACATATGTACTGAATACTTTGAAAAGAACAACGCAAATATATAGAGCAGGTGAGCAGAAATAAATTGAAAGCCAGTACACATCACAATTCATCACGAGTCCGCATTTTTGCTGGAATTAGCACGAAATTTTTAGATATGAATTGAACAGTATATTTTCCCTGTGTCACGGTGTTGTGGGTGCCCTCTGGGTACAAGGAATGGAAATAGCCGAAAGGAAATACTCAGCTGTTCAAGACGTAGGGATATGAAACCAAGTGTACTAGTTCTAGTACAGTAGGCGCTAATGGGTTAATTTAGTTAGAAAGACAATGTTTATGACTTTATACGGCCAGTGAGACTACTATCCTTTTTTCGTGTAGCTGTCTGATAATTTGCTATCACAATCGGTGCTTCACCTTATGGGCAAAGCTGCAACATTTTGATAGTGACCCGAGAAATTTATGAGAGACATCTTTCATTAAAAAAAAAAAGAGCGGCTCCACACCTGTGCAAGATTTGTGCAAAATTATCTAGACATAGGCTAACCAAAAGAGTTCGAAAGCATTGGAGAACATGTTCAAGCACCGACACACAAATGCACGACGCAAACCGAGTTGACGAACACGTCTCATCTCTGGCAAGGAAAGCACAAGAAGCTGTGGCCTAGAGGAGTATGGCTTATCTTCTACAGTATTAGTGCAAACAGCTAGAGCGAGTGTAGTTTGGGCTTGGCAGTTAAAGTGTTAAAGTGTCTGTCATCGTTTCATCATGAGAAAATGCCTTTAACATTTGTTTTGTGTTCCCCATGCCGTGTCAGGCGCAGCTGTTGCAGTGCGGGTGGGCGCCTTATGTGGCTAAAGCGTCGTCCGAACCAGACCACAGCAGCGATGACGAGGAGCAGAACGGCGACGCTTCCTGCTCCTGAAGGGATGTTACATCCTGCTTTCTTTTCTTTTTCTTTAATTTCTTCACGCAATAAAAGATGCAGGGCAGGCTGCCAACTTTTCAATTTAGCATGTGTGTCCACTTCATGAGTGTCGTGATTACCCGAGGAGAACACGAAGACAGTGACGAACACTTGGTGATGAACACTCCAGCATGTCTACACAAGAGAAGCATATTCATTCTGTCACATGCATGGTGATGCAAGGCATTGCACGTTAGACTGCCCAGTGTTTGCCGAAGAGCGAAAGGGTCTTGATGATTTGAAACACAGAGCCGCTCTGTATATTAACATGCAGCTACGTTTCAAGATATTTTGGCTACTCTGAGCAAAGGCAAATTATTTCACCCCTCACCGCTCTGGTATGAAATTTATAGGGGTGCACAAATGTTCGACGCTTTTGAATAATAAATCCAAATAGTGTCATATTTGCTCCAATCTTCACGTTGAACTCTAGTCACGTAGTAAATACGAATTCTTTTCTAATATGTTAAAAAATCTTGGCTGTGCACAATCAAGTGTAATATTAGACCAGAGTGCAACAGATTTCATCCCTGTGAACATAGTATCATAGGCATAAAACATGAGTTTATGTAATGGAGCAAGCTACATCGGTCGGGAAGCCAGACCCTACTGGCTACACAGTGATCATTCACACTGTCTAAAGAGTCCTGTGTTATCCAAATGCACTGCTTGTTTATTCCCAAGGCTCCATTTGTGTTTTTCATAAAGAACGCTTCACAATTTTCAAAGCTCATAAATACTGGGACGTAAACATAATATTATAGTCATTGTAAAAACAGCTGCTCATTTATGAAAAATATTTGATTTGATTCTGGCGCTGTTTGAATTTATCTTAACAATAATGTTCACGCACCCATACAAATTAGGTTTATCATGCTAAAATTTTTAACGTAGCCTTCTGTTGCATATGTATTAATGACTCGGAATGGTTATGCTAGTTGGACCAATCCCACTCCTGGCGTGACTGGGCTGGTTTATTCCAACGCTTTTGCTATATTGCTTGTGCCCTTGCGAGCCAAAGTATAAAACATTTTAATCTCAACGTTACAATTTACGTGCAGACCGATTCTTTAGTAGTACTGCAGCAGTACAGCGCGAGCGTCGACTGGCTGGCCGGTCAGGACCGTTAGAAGGCGCTGCCCGGCTGGCCAGTATACGCTCGCGCGGTGCTGATCTCTTGCTGGATCTCGTCGCTTCACGCCGGCGGAAGGCACCGATTGGCCGGCCAGTCGACGCTCGCACGGTGCTGATCTCTTGCTGGATCTCGTCGCTTCACGCCGGCGGAAGGCACCGATTGGCCGGCCAGTCGACGCTCGCACGGTGCTGATCTCTTGCTGGATCTCGTCGCTTCACGCCGGCGGAAGGCACCGATTGGCCGGCCAGTCGACGCTCGCACGGTGCTGATCTCTTGCTGGATCTCGTCGCTTCACGCCGGCGGAAGGCACCGATTGGCCGGCCAGTCGACGCTCGCACGGTGCTGATCTCTTGCTGGATCTCGTCGCTTCACGCCGGCGGAAGGCACCGATTGGCCGGCCAGTCGACGCTCGCACGGTGCTGATCTCTTGCTGGATCTCGTCGTTTCACGCCGTCGAAGGCACTGACTGGCCGGCCAGTCGACGCTCGCACGGTGCTGATCTCTTGCTGGATCTCGTCGTTTCACGCCGTCGAAGGCACTGACTGGCCGGCCAGTCGACGCTCGCATGGTGCTGATCTCTTGCTGGATCTCATCGCTTCACGCCGGCGGAAGGCACCGATTGGCCGGCAAGTCGACGCTCGCACGGTGCTGATCTCTTGCTGGATCTCGTCACTTCACGCCGGCGGAAGGCACCGATTGGCCGGCAAGTCGACGCTCGCACGGTGCTGATCTCTTGCTGGATCTCGTCGCTTCACGCCGGCGGAAGGCACCGATTGGCCGGCCAGTCGACGCTCGCACGGTGCTGATCTCTTGCTGGATCTCGTCGCTTCACGCCGGCGGAAGGCACCGATTGGCCGGCCAGTCGACGCTCGCACGGTGCTGATCTCTTGCTGGATCTCGTCGCTTCACGCCGGCGGAAGGCACCGATTGGCCGGCCAGTCGACGCTCGCACGGTGCTGATCTCTTGCTGGATCTCGTCGCTTCACGCCGGCGGAAGGCACCGATTGGCCGGCCAGTCAACGCTCGCACGGTGCTGATCTCATGCTGGATCTCGTCGCTTCACGCCGGCGGAAGGCACCGATTGGCCGGCCAGTCAACGCTCGCACGGTGCTGATCTCATGCTGGATCTCGTCGCTTCACGCCGTCGGAATGCACCGACCGGCCGGCCAGTCGACGCTCGCACGGTGCTGATCTCATGCTGGATCTCGTCGCTTCACGCCGGCGGAAGGCACCGATTGGCCGGCCAGTCAACGCTCGCACGGTGCTGATCTCTTGCTGGATCTCGTCGCTTCACGCCGGCGGAAGGCACCGATTGGCCGGCCAGTCGACGCTCGCACGGTGCTGATCTCTTGCTGGATCTCGTCGCTTCACGCCGGCGGAAGGCACCGATTGGCCGGCCAGTCGACGCTCGCACGGTGCTGATCTCTTGCTGGATCTCGTCGCTTCACGCCGGCGGAAGGCACCGATTGGCCGGCCAGTCGACGATCGCACGGTGCTGATCTCATGCTGGATCTCGTCGCTTCACGCCGGCGGAAGGCACCGATTGGCCGGCCAGTCAACGCTCGCACGGTGCTGATCTCATGCTGGATCTCGTCGCTTCACGCCGTCGGAATGCACCGACCGGCCGGCCAGTCGACGCTCGCACGGTGCTGATCTCATGCTGGATCTCGTCGCTTCACGCCGGCGGAAGGCACCGATTGGCCGGCCAGTCAACGCTCGCACGGTGCTGATCTCTTGCTGGATCTCGTCGCTTCACGCCGGCGGAAGGCACCGATTGGCCGGCCAGTCAACGCTCGCACGGTGCTGATCTCATGCTGGATCTCGTCGCTTCACGCCGGCGGAAGGCACCGATTGGCCGGCCAGTCAACGCTCGCACGGTGCTGATCTCATGCTGGATCTCGTCGCTTCACGCCGTCGGAATGCACCGACCGGCCGGCCAGTCGACGCTCGCACGGTGCTGATCTCATGCTGGATCTCGTCGCTTCACGCCGGCGGAAGGCACCGATTGGCCGGCCAGTCAACGCTCGCACGGTGCTGATCTCTTGCTGGATCTCGTCGCTTCACGCCGGCGGAAGGCACCGATTGGCCGGCCAGTCAACGCTCGCACGGTGCTGATCTCATGCTGGATCTCGTCGCTTCACGCCGGCGGAAGGCACCGATTGGCCGGCCAGTCGACGCTCGCACGGTGCTGATCTCTTGCTGGATCTCGTCCCTTCACGCCGTCGGAATGCACCAACCGGCCGGCCAGTCGACGCTCGCGTGGTACTGTTAAAGAATAGTTCGACTGTACTATTTATCGTGTGTGTACTATTACTGTCACATTACTAACACGAAAGTTAAAAAAAAGCTAACCCAAATCCTGTGTTTCACGTGCCAAAACTGTGACCTCATTCCGAGGCACGCCTTTTGATCAGATCCACAGAATTGTTTAACATGCACTTAAATCTAACTGCACGAGCGGTTTCGCATTTCTTTCCCGTCGATCTGCGGAAAAGAACCAGTTCCAGTGAGGTAATTACAGCTCCAGGAAAGATGACGTATGCAGCGCGTGTGGCAAGAACAAAATAGTTGTCTAAAGGGCGTGGTCCTCTGCGATGTCAAGATCATGTAATCATGGAAACACCTTGGCTGGTCAGAATTGAGGACGAACGATCCTGCTAAGTTCCACTGTACGCCTGGTTGCAAAGATCATAAGTGCCCAGTATAACTGCAGTCTGGAGCGGTTTGTGTAGATATGGGAAACGTCGATGAGAGTACTCTCGATTATAAAATACGTTATTTTTAACGGGGTGGGGGGGGGGCGGACAATACACAGTGATACAGCTTATGTTCAAGGCGAACTTCCGCTTGAAGCAAAGTGGACAATTGGAGGAATTAGTTGACGCTCTCCAGCGATCTTCGATTACCCCTGCCTTGCACTACCTTATTCCAGCTAGCGCTTGCGATTTCCTCATTTTATCACCCCACCTAATTTTCTGCCGTCCTCGACAGCGCTTCCATTCCCTTGGCACCCATTCTGTTACTCTACTGGTCTATGGCATTACATGACCTGCCCAACCCCCCTTTCTATAAATGTCACAGAACATCAGCTATCCCCGTTTGCTGTCTGATCCGCACCGCTCTCTTCCTGTTTTTTAACGTTGCGTCTAACGTTTTTCGTTCCACCGCTCTCCGCGCAGGCCTTAACTTACTGTCGAGCTTCTCTGTTAACCCTCAAGTTTCTGCCCTATATGTTAGCACCGGTAGAGTATGCAACGATTGTTAACTTTTCAACGAAAGTGGTAAGCACCCAGTCAGGATCCGGTAATGCCTGTCTTATGCACTCCACCCACTTCTATTCTTCTGTAAATTTCCTTCTCGTGATCAGGTACGTTCCCCAGTGAGTCTAGAGGCTGACTCTAGACAAACTCTAGGGGCTGACAGGCGATCATGAATTCTTGTTCCCTTTCCAGGCTATTGAACATAATCTTTGTCGTATGCGTAGTAATATTCAACCCCACTTTCACCGATGCTGCGCACGCCTGCACAGACTGCGTTACCTAAATCTTCGAGCCGGCTTGCCCCCAGTGAACCTCTTGTTGTGGAGAAGCCTGATTTACGTGTTACTACACAAAGTTCAGCGCAGTGTCGAATGGGCGTAGCTTTCGGAAATTATTTATTAATGCGCTAGCATTAGAGGAGTGTCAAAGTGGACAAAAAGTGTATGTGCGTGAAGTCTGGGAAGCAGGTCACGTGGTAGAGGTAGAGATGGGAGAGCTTAGAATAGCGTGCGTGCGAATGTATGTATGTATGTATGTATGTATGTATGTATGTATGTATGTATGTATGTATGTATGTATGTATGTATGTATGTATGTATGTATGTATGTATGTATGTATGTATGTATGTATGTATGTATGTTATTGCAATTGACGGTGGTCTGCTCCGGGCCATCGTCAGTTACAATTTTCGCTCCTCCGTGAGGCAGGACGTGTGTGGAGTGAGCTCTTGAACAACACTTATTTGCAATATGCTGAACGCGGTCTAACTCTTGAATCCGCGGCATGTAATGCTAGCGCATTTCTTTCGGATTTATCGCTAGATCGCCTCTGAATCTTTATTTGGTTCACTTATCACCGTACAATTGAGAGGTGCATTGGCCCGGGTCGTGGCGTCATAACTTGTATCATTTATACACGTGATGAGATGAACGGGATGCGTATGACGTAAAAAGAGAAGGACGAATTACAAGCCTGATTGCGAAAGAGGGAATGACCTAGTACGCTGTAACTGCTTTACGACGACGGAAAAGCGCCGTGGCAGGGCGAGAATGCAATTGTCAAAGCCCTGCAAAAGGTAGCACGTGTGTACACGCAACCGACCAATCGCCTCGTCTCCCTCTCTTTTCATCCCCTTCCTTATTTTCGCACCTGTTGACCCGCCCTCGGTTTCTATAGGCGCTTCCTTGTCGAGAAACTCCCCGCCCTGCTAACGCAGCTCTTTAATTTGTGTCATGTGCGAGTGCTTTAGCGGTGCCTGCGAATGGGTCAGTCGGGCGAGTTCGTTTTTTCATGCTGCAAATCCCGGCGCTGACGCGTACTCGCGGAAAAGAGGGCGGCAGAAGCGGGATGTTGGCAACGTTTTTGAAGAGCCCCGCCACTGCGCATTACTGTTCTTGCGCGCGTGGTGTGTTTGATTTGGACATTAGCAGCTCCTCCTTCTCACGCCGGTGAAAACTGTACGGGCGTTGTTTCCAGACACGCGTTGAATTTTGGAGAGCGGATGTGCATAACAAACTTCCAGAAAACCCTACACTCACTCGTGCGAAATTTTCTCGAGCAGCGGCCACTCGTCTGCGTCGTCTCCACACATGCAATTAAAGCGGTGACTCCAGAGTGGCACCACAGCATCGACCTCGCATTGGCAGGTAGATGACAGCCGACGTCCCCTCTGCCTCGATCGCGCCCCAGCGGGCCTGCAAAACATCATGCGGACTTGCCTTGCCCCGCGCTCAACAGCACCAACAAGCTCTCAAAATGCTGCGAGGAATAGGCCGAAGAATAATAGGCCGCCGGACTTGCACGCTCCATCCATCTTGCGGCTCCATCCTACTTCCGAACCGGATGCGCTGGTTCGATTTTTTGAGAGCATCTTCGTTTCATATGCGTGCGAGCCATGGAGGAAGGAAAAGGTTAGGAGGGAGCGTGCGCGCAACGCGATTGAAGCCAAACCTGGTGGCCCAACACCTGATCACACGTCAAAGTGCGCGGTTGGTTTTAGTGTTTGCGCTCTGCAGGCAGAGCCGCCGCAGGGCAGTTGCCGAACAAATGCGCACCGAATAAAAACTACTGGCATAGCTACTGGGCACCAAACGTCTCAGCAAAGCTCGATTCTTGCTGCGCGATTTCGACGCAAGAGGTCACGTGTTTGGCCACCACTGAGCAAATGTATGGGCTTCATGGAGCGTTCGTTTGGCAAGACTGGCTGCGTCACATCACGATTTCTCCTCCCTTTTTCCTTCCTCTATGGTGCAAGCAACCTCAGACACCTTATTTATATAGTTTTATTGAGGAAGAAATGGCGCTTGATTCTAACCAAGTGCCTTTTCCCCTTTTCTTCCCTTTCGCCCATATGACTCAGGTCAAGTGGCGATCCTATTCGTAGAATAATAAACGTGCTACTGTCACAATCATCACTATTTTGACAAGTCTGCTGCATGAATGCACAGTGCGGTTAAGGCTAGGGGTCGTGTCAGCCAATCAGCAACTAGAATCGGGTGCGTGTTCCGAGAAGGGAGCGGGGCTACCCCATCCTGCGCCAGTGATCCTTCCGCGAAGTTCCCATTCAGTGGACGTTGGGCGGAGGGCGATTAGAGGCGAGCGAATGGGGAAGCCCT